>NW_026555334.1:5221237-5279574 GCF_029017545.1 Prosopis cineraria | reverse complement strand
TTTTAATTTGCCCTTAGGTTCTTTTCTAGTTTTAGGCTTGTGATACTTGTTCTAGACATTTAGAATGCTACATTGGACCCTTGGCGAATTGGATTGGATTATGTATTTCGACTTGCTCATGGTGTTGGGCTTGACTTTTTGACTGAAGGGTTGAAATAAATATGCTTTGATTAATAAAAATTTGAATTTGATCAACCTTTTTATTTAGATATATAAAAAATTTATAGATTTGAATATTCATTTTTTATTATATTTCCTTTATAATTTTAAACTATATTTACATATATGCATTCAGACATTTGAATTTTAATACCTTCAAATCTCTTGTTTTATTTGTGTTTTCCCGATTGAGATCTCTTTGACTCCAGTATTTTTTTTTATTTTGGTTCTCATCTCTCATTGATTAAAAATAGAGGTAAATTTATCACTTTCAATTTTCATTTTTGTTTCAATTCTTAACCCATCTCTTCTTCATTTGAAACTTTTCAAAACTACCTAAAGGGAAAAAAAAACGGTTTAGTTAGTGGTCAAGTTAGCTTAATATTCTTTGCTTTTCCTCAAAGAATAATCAATTCTTAGAATTATAATCAAATATATTTAATTATTATCTTAATTTAGAGATGATATCTTTTGATGTGGATATATATAATGTCGCATAATAGCAAGGATTTTCATCAATGTTAACCACAACTCTAAAGATGATGATTTAATAATTAAAAAAAAATATTTTTATACGGCCTTCGGCTCAAGTTAACCATAATTTTATTAAGGACCAGAACTTATGTTTTATTTTATTTATTTTTTTCCTCTTCACTTGAGCACCTTGCCTTCACAATTTACCAATCTTCAATTCTTGGTCAAGAAGTTCAATTGCATCATGAATATTCGGAATACCAAAGGTGTGGGGCCTCCAAAAGTCGAGCTTCAGTTATTGATAGATCATGATGGAATAGATTTTCATTATAGTATAAAAATTGAAACGATACAATGTGGCAGGAAAAAATTATTTCACCAGCAGCGAAATCATAATTTCATGACTTCACTAAGATACAAGCTGAATAAAAAGAAAAGAAGACGAACAACATCCATGAATGAATGGTTATGATTGACGGTTGCAAACAACACGTCCTTCACTTGAAAGATTTAAAACAACAACTCATCCATTGACTAAAGGTGAAATTCAACACACATTGATGTGGCCCTTTATATAGATTTAGAGATACCAACTAATTAATTAGGTGATTAAAGACTTATGGATAACATCCTAATATTCCAACAGTAGCTGGAGCTGTTGATAAGAAAAGAGATGAATAGTTGTGAGAAGAATATATATATTAATGATGGAGATAAAGTGATAAGAGTTTGATCAGAGAATAAGCTTCTCAGATTCTCTATTACTGGACTGCGGGACCTTGAAGAAAATAGCTCTCGTAAGATCAATGTAGAGGGGTAACTGAGCAACGCCAAAGAAAAGTCATAGGCAAGATAGTGACGGCATAGAGTGGGAAACAACCTGCTGGAGGTGTTCCCTGAGCAGAAGGAGAATGCGGAACAGAAAGAAACCAAGACGGAAGCGATGGACCCCAAGAGGCAACTCAACCCCAAAAGAAGTTTGCAGGCAAATCTTTGCGGAAATCTTTAGGTTGCTGGCGTGGAGAGTGAGGATGGAGAGGAACGTGATGAGAGAGGTGATGGAGCAGAAGAGAGCCAAGAGGGATGTGAATGCAAACAAGTTGAAAGCCGAGTGGCGCTCCAAGTAAGGTTCCGGTCTCCTCCTGCGTACCGCCGGGTAAAGTGGTGGCCGTGCGAAGGCCACGCCGGCAATAAGCGCAGCCACCACAGAGCATGACTCCGACGTGCTCTTCAGCCAGTCATTGCCTTGCTTGAGTAGCTCCTTGTGCTCACTTACGAAAATGTCCTGCGGTGTCTTGTGCTTTTGTTTTGGAGGAATTGCATTTGTTGCGGCGTTTTCTCCTCATAAACTTGAAATACAAGAAATTAAGCTCACATCAATATAATGACACATGAAACCATGCATGGATTGAATAAATTTGATTGAGGAGGAGGAAGAATACTAGAAATGATACCAGAAACCATTTAACTTCCCACTTGCATTTGCAAGGCAGAACCAGCAATGTGCCAGGGCTTCTGAAGCGAGAGCTTGGCGGCCAAGTGGAGGATAGTGTTGCCGTCTTTGTCTGCACGTCCCACGTGGCTTTCCCCACAACATCTTCTCCTTCAGGTACTTCTTCAGATGCTCAAATACATGTGGTTGCCTCTCTCCACAGTCACATGCAATACATTTTGGGCTAGCGAGTTCGTTTCGTGGATTGGCCCCTGGTTTATCTTCCAGAATTTTCTTCACTATTTCCAGCACTCCATTTTTCGCTGCAAATTAACATATTGCTCATTTCTCCCCCCTTCATTTTCCTTCCTCTTCATCACACCCTACAAATTAGTCCAATCAATATTATGGGCTAGCTATGACAAGTTGACAGCGGACTATTCTTCTTTCAAGTTGATAATTCATGAATTTCAAGAAAATATCCTTTTAAAGAGGACATAAAGATTTTACGTTTTATAAACGAGAATATTAAAAATAATAAATCATGAATCTGAAGTTCAAAGGATTTAAGTCCATGAGTATATATAACATTTCAGTTATAATATATAAGAGTCCCAGGACAAAGCAACACCTGCAACTTTTCTTGCCTCATTTTGTTATTTATTATGCATGTATCAATTGTATAGTATATACACAGCACTTTTGTTTGCATATTTAAATAGGAACAATATATATTACATTTAGTTGTTCGTTAGCATTAACTTTTTCATTAACACACACACACAAGGTGGTCTTTTTAATTATAAATTGTCTTGAATTAATTATCATACAAAAAATGCCTATTTTTTATAAAATTTGTTATTATCTATCCTCTCTTTTTAAAAAAAACATCAATATGCAATGAAAAATGAAAACTATTTATAATAAAAACCTCGTTAATTTTATATTCTATATAATTTTTTAAAAAATCAATATATTAAAGATATAGTAATTATCATTTAATAATGTATTTCGACTTATAAAAAAATGATTAATGAATATTTAAAATTAAATATACTTTTTTTTATACAACTCACGTAGGCTCAGGCAGCATCTGGTTAAATTCAAGCTTCCAGATCCAACTTTGACCAACTCTTGGGAGTTTTGAAACATCAATTCTGTCAGCAAGATCAGAAAAAGAACACCTCAGACTGGCTTTCATCATTTCTTAACCCTCATTTCTCACTCTTTTATTTCTTTCTTTTTTTTTTTAATGAATATTTCACTAAAAATATTTCCTTAAATCATAATATAAATAATTATAATTAATTTATATTTTTTAAAAATAGTTGGTTTAAATCTTAATTTTTTAAAAAATTTATACCTTTTCAATCATACCCTTAAATATAATAAAATATAATATTTAAATTATTCAAAATATCTTTATTAATTACTCAATAAATAAGTATATATCAAAAAAAATCCATTACGCTTATCTAATATCATATATTTTAAATTAAATAAAGCTTATTAAAAAATATTTTATATTATAATTTAGATAGAGTAATTCTTAAGTTGCTCAATATATATAGAATTTTTTTTTATAAAATATAAAGAAAGTGAGGATCATTTATGCTGTGAGTTGTGATTTTTAGTCATAATTAATGATAGAGAGTTACCTTGTAGTTTGTGTCGATCCACTGTGATAAGTTGTTTGTCAGCATCTGCGCTTTGTTTCGCATCACCCGCAGTTTGCAATTATTGGAAGATAGATTGCTGCACAAAGAAATCAAAGTCCTATGAAAAAGTGCATAACATCTATTGCATCCCATTCAAAGGTGGTGAGCCGGTGGCGGATTCTATGTTTAGAAAATTTGCCCGAATAAAGTGTTGCCAACTTGCCATCCATGATATAGTGATATTACACACAGTAGTTTATTATCTTGAGGCTATTTTCTTGAATGTAATAATAAATTCTTGTCAGAAAGAATAAGTTTAAGTTAAAGATTTCTTAAAGTGATCACATAGAGAGTTTCTTGCCGACCCACAATATCTATAAAGATTGGAGAGGTGATCAAAAATACCTTTATGTTGCTGTGATTTAGTTTGTCAATGTTGTGATTTAGTTATAATTAAAGATTTCCAAGTTTAAAAATTCAACTCTGATATAATTAATGATAGAGTTACCTTTTAATTTGCGTTGATTCATATTGTTTTCTTTTTAGCTGCATTTATCCTATGTTAGAGATAAAAGTTATTACTCAGATATTTCTCATTTCAAGGTGTAGCATATTAATAAGATTACGTAAGAATCAGGACACAAACTATGGGTCCTGCAAAATTATACAATTTGTTATGGTTAATAATATGGATTGAACACGAGCCCAATGAGCCAAAATGTGGCAAGTTGGGCACCACTTAATTCTGAACGTGCCACGGACTAGTCCACACGGCCCATGGGTTAACTCTTATTATTATTATTATTATTATTTTCCTCCCAATATAACAAAATAGTTCCTGGAAAAGATTTGTTTCTTAATTAAAAAAAGTATACAAATTAGATGTGAGAAAGCAACTATAATGATAAAACTGTCAAAGATTAAAGAATACTCCTTGAAAATATACTTATAATATCATTCCCTCCTTCCTTTATTATTATGAGACAATTTCCTGTAGTCCTTCTCGCAAGAATTTATGCAATTTCTTTAATTCTAGGTCAAAAAATATATGTAAAAAGAATAATTTTTAAAAGATATTAAAAAAACAAAATGGGTTAGCAGGCTAGGTTAAGAAAATGGGATAATGATAAAGAGATTCTAAAAAGACTAATTAATTCAAATTAGGTTCTAATGTCAAATTTCAGAAATTGTAGCTTAATCTTTTAATTTTTAAACGTATTGTGATGAATTTGTAACTTATTTTTTAATTTTACGATAGCTAGTTGAAGAATAAAAAAAATTATTTTTCTATTAAAATTTAGAATACAAGTTAAAAATTCATCATAAAAGAGTTGTGAAATTGAGAGATTAAGTTATAAATTCCTGAAATTTAACACTTGAGATCTAATTTAAATTAATTGATCCTTTTAAAACTCTCTATCATTCTCCCTAACAAAATTGTAGCTTGCTTGGCAAGCTTTCAACTTGAACCTGCCAACCCACCACCTTTTTAATAATTTCTATTACCGATTTTTGCCTGTTCTATTGCCGTCAACGCTTTGTGGTTTGTTATCACATGCAATTTGCCCAAATTAAAGCGTTTCCATATGCACAATCCATAGTGATCTATATATATATATATATATCTCTCACACACACACACACAGTTTCTCAACAGAGGAAGAGAGGGAGTAATTTCTATTACCAATATTCTGCTTGTTCTGTTTGCCATCAACACTTTGTTCCCCTTTTGGTTCGTATTATCACCTGCAATTGCCCAAATTAAAGTGTTGCCATGTACCATAATCAATTGTGATATTTATTTTCTTGAATGTAATAATTGTTGGTTGGAAAGAATAAGTTTAGTTTGGATAACATCCCAAGGACCAGAAGCCAAAAAGTTCATAAAGGTTGACATTGGATATGATCTATCCATTAATGTTGGGCATAGCTTATTTAACAAGAAGCACTCCTCTGTTTCAAAATATAAATATTTGTTTTATTATTTTGATTTAAAATATAAGCAATCTATATATATATATATATATTATATATATATCATTTTTTATTTTTATTTTTATTTTTTTATTTATTACAAATTTTTGTATAAAATTATCTCTAACTCATCATAAGGTGCATTAGTAATTGGGAGTGAGAGTAAAAATATATATATATATATATATTTATGGAAAATGATAGCTTTATTGATATACAAATTTTTGTTCAAAACTATTCATTCTGGGATCAGAGAGAGAGAGAGAGAGAGAGAGTGTGGTGGGTGTGAGAGAGAGAGAGAGAGAGAGAGTGTGGTGTGTGTGTACTATATATAATTCACTTTTTTGACCTGTAAACCATTTTGGTGGGTATTTATCTGAGTGGGTCTCTCTTCCAAAAAACTAGAAATTATCTTGGCAAAAACCAACTCATTTAAGTAGCTAGTTCATTAAGCATCTCATTCTTATAGAAAAGGTTAAAAAAAAAAAAACCAAGAAAAGATCAATATCTCCATGAGAATAATGATGGGTGGGTGAAGGGCGAAAAACCTTTTGGGCCATCGGTCTCGCGACGAGGTTTGGGTATCACATAGGCTTTGACACGACCTCCAACATATGCTAATCTTATACTTCCAAAGTCCATCCAGTATTTGACCGCACCAAACGTGCTTTTGTTTCTTCTTCCTCAATGTCTTTATTTCCTCTAATCCTTGATTAATATATATAAACAACCTAATTAATTAAGCACAAGTGCGTATAACAGAATTAAAAGCACCATCAATTATCAGGTAGAGAAAGAGAGAGTACTGTACCAAAGCCTTCCAAGACAGACCAAATAATAAAACAGGTGAATGCCATGAAAATGTCACGACATGTCCGATAATTTTTCGGAACATCATTCCATGTTCACAGTTGTAATCAATTGGGTTTTCTGTATCCGCAGTGCTTCGGGGACGAGCTACGACAAAACATGAACTTCATTCAATTTTCAGATCGTAATATAAAGCAAAATTAAGATAAACAAAATACTTTCTTTTCATAAACATGAACTTGCCAGTCTGCTGGGATTTTGACTGATGGTTGGTGCTCCTCAACCGCTTCACGTATATACCTTCCGCATGAAAAAGGAAAATACATAAATATAACAATAATTACAATATTGATTTTTATATTTTTGAAAAAAAATAATACTCCCTCCGTTCTTTTTTATAGGCCAAAATAGACAAGAGTTGGTTTTGCTATTTATAAAACAATTTACAAAATATAAGTAGTAATTAATATATATGTTTTCACTGATACCTTTATATAAACAATGGCCTTAGCTAATAATTAAGAGTGTGTGTGAGAAAGATTTAATTAAGGGCATTTTGTAACGGAGTATAATTAAGTGGAGCATGCGTGGGTGCCAATGATGAAGAGGGCAACTATATTTGTGTGTCTGTGTTTATATATATATTCCTCTAGTCCTATTTATAAGAATAAAAGAAAAAAGATTAATTTTAATCCTATTTATAAGGCATGCACTTAATTATTTTTATGTTCATTTTGTATTTCTGCCCTTATTAAGATAGAAACAAATTAAAAATAATTATTTTTTTATTAGGAGAATGGAAGTGAAAACTTATTAAATTTTAGGATAGAGTTAATAAAGTTTAAAATTTTATTCAATTCAAGTGAAACATGCTAAAAATAATTTATAAATAGAATTAAAGAGAGTACTTACACTCATATGCCAACATATTATACCATCTAAAATTGCTGCTGCTTTTGAAGGCAGAAGGTTTGTCGGCTAGGATATGGAGAGGGTAATTCCCTTTTCATCCACAGAACCCACAATTTCTTTTTGGTACATATTAATGATTTCAAATGCCAACTCTGCAGTGAATAGAATAATTCACAGGAGCAAGAATTCATTAATTAAAGGCATCAATAAATAAATCATTAATTAGTTGTAAATTATAACAAGTCCGCCCCCTACTATGTTTACCAATTACTTTGGACTAAATTTTTGTGGTATTTAAACTTCACGATGAACAATTTTAAAAATAAATATAATAAATTTTTTTGAAATTGATAATTTTATTTATAAATAAAAAAAGACACTCGGTAATTTTTCTTATATTTGAGAAGGGGAGTAAAATTTACGCACCAAAGTAGTCTCGGTAGAGGGTGCAATGAAGGACTGTCTGGCCATCGCTTGCTCTTCTGCATGGCACAAGAGACTTGTCGGCGCAACGAGATTGGAGGTAAAAGAAAACATCGTTATGTCCATTTAAAGCAGCCAAGAACAGAGGAGTCTCTCCATTATTGTTCCGTTCTTCAATCAACACGTGTCCTTGATGACGATGGTGATCAGCTTCAATGATCCACTCGCACATCTCGAGCGACCCTATGGATGCTGCTCGATGCAACGCTGTGTCACCTTCAACATTCTTTGTTTTCAAACTCTCCACCGCCGACGACGTCTGCTTAATTTCATCCACCAGCTGCTTAACGGTGATAGCATTGTTCTCGTTCGCCGCCACGTGCAACGCCGTGTCTTTATCACTGTTGACGGGCATCGTGTGAATCGTTGCGTTGTATTTGTATGCCGTCACCACTTCGTTCCACTCACCATGGAACGTCCATCGGCATAAATCCACCGCAATCATCGAAAGAGGTTGAAAATCCATAGATGATGAATCCATGTGTTCCATTTTGCAGCAATGCGAGAATTACTGGCAAAACTCTCGTGGTCGTGTGGTAGTCACCTTGGTGCTTGGTAGCCTTTTATACATGATTAACTACCAAAATCATGTCCCTTTTGTCTGAAAAAGCACAGAGCAGGAACCTCTGGGAAGCAATTCCAATAGGGCCAGGGGAAATGACATTAAGTCCCAGTAGAGTCATTTTATTCCAGTAAAATTCTAATAAATTTTAAAATATAAAGTAAGTCCCTTAGATGTGAACTGGTATTTTTAAATATAAAGTCAAGTCACAACAAATTTGGGAGAACAAAATCACAAAATATAAAAATATTTCAAATTTAGGAGACAAATTTTTAATTGTGTGGTCTTGAATCTGCAAACTCACTTTTCCGATTTTACATGGAAAAAAAATTTTAATGATTAAATTTGAAAAATAACATATCATCATCTGATAACTTCAAGGAACTTGCAACTTAATTTGTCTTATTAAATTTGCAACTCATTTTCTTAATTTTAAAACTAGGAAAAGATTACATTATGTAAAAAAATACTAGTTAAGGATCTAAGGGACTTATTTTTTTATTTGGAAATTTGTTAGGGCTTTACCTGAATAAAATAATAATCCTTTTTGAACTTAAATTCCATCCTTCCATTACAATAATATCACCTTTCCTTGTATGGAAGGGCAAGGTATTATTATCTTTTGCTTTTTAATTAATTTCAATTTTGTTATTTATGTTGTGGAACACGTTGTCTACCAGTTCAAATCCGACGAGCAACCGAAAAAAAAAAATTAAAAAATCCATATTTTTGTTCTCTACTTTGTTATCCGTTTCAAGTCAGTCGATCTATAATCGATCATATATACCTTGGACATATTCTGAATTTCTGATGAATAGCTGCTAGCGACACTCAGAGGGATGAAGCCTAGAAAATTTATTTGATTTGGAGGTAAAATTCACGACATACATTAATATACTATTTCGTTTTTAAATATAAGAAAAAAAAACCAACTCATTTAGTTTAAAAAAATTAGTTAAATATAACAATTTTGTCTAGAATTAAAAAATTTGGATTAAATTAATGAAACAAATTTATCTTGTGAAAATAAATATTTATTTTATGAGGTGAAATTTGAAAAAAAATGTCATAAATGTTAGAAGAAAATTATCTCTATATATAATTAAGTTCTTGACTGATTGCCTTCACAATAAATCAAGAACATTAAGTTTTGTCCAAAATAAAAACCATATGTGCCGTCGTATATAACAAAAAAGAACGAATATACTAAATCAATTACTAGATTAAATTAGCTTATTTAGAGAAGCAAAAAATATATATAGCTAGGGGGGGCCGGACAGAGTTAATAACTCAAATAAATAAATTAAAGTTTAATAGTAAATAAAATGTACCAAATGCTAAAAAAGCCATAAATTCATATCTAGCCTTCACACTTCAGCAATCTTGAAGGTTACAAATTGGAAAGAACTATTTGTCCTGCAAAAAGCAACACTCATATCATTTATTCCCACGCGTTCCACGAATTAATACAGATAGATATATTTTATTTTCTTTGTGGCCGAAGACCACAGAGAGAAACAAACTTACTTGAATCCCTACAGTATTATATCGGTTTAATTTAAGAGAAAATTGGTGAAAAGGACCTAGTTGGAAGCAAAATTAGTCAAAAGGACCAAATGTACTTCAAGGACTAAGGCAAATATTTTATTTGTTAAATAATTTGAACAAATGACCGACATGCCCCTTTGTATTAATTAATTTTCTCTTCAAAAAAAGCACAAAATCTGGTTGTTGGAGCTCCAATCCCTCCTCCAATAGTGACAATGTGCCTATCGGAGCTTTGGGCAGCAAGTGAACGGTCGTTGGAATAAACCAACACCACTTGATTACATGTAATCATTAAGGATTACATGTGAACTCAACAACTAGAAGGTGTAAGGATTTTAATTTAGAGTGTAAGGGTTTCGGCTTTGGTCCAAGGCTTTTGACTTAAGATACAAAAAGTATAGTTTGGGTGCAAGGTTTTTGGGCTAAGGTGCAAGGCTTGTGGCTTAGGATGGAAAGGGTATGGCTTGGGTACAAGGCTTTTGACTTGAAGTGCAAAAGTTATGACTTATGTGCAAGGTTTTTGACTTGAGATGTAAGGGTTATACCTTAGGGTGCAAAAGGTATGGCTTCGGTGTAAGGGGTTTGGCTGGGGTGCAAAGCTTCTAGCATGAGGTGCAAGGATTATGACTTGAGTGCAAGGCTTCTAGTTTAAGGTGTAAGGCTTCTTGCTTGGATACAAGGGTTATGACTGGGTTACAAGGCTTTTGACTTAAGGTACATGTGTTACGGCTTAGGGTGCAAGGCTTTTACCTTGTGTTATAGCAATGTCATTTTCATGTAATATGTAACATTTTCATAATTTGTTAAAGATTATATGTAAATTATTCCTTAGGCATACTTGCAAATTTTTTCCCATGTCTATTTACATGTGTAATCAATAGTGATTTACATCTAAATCTAAGGCACTAATAGGGGTGTCCTCTTTGTGTGATTGATTTATATGTAATTTACAGGAGATTACATGTAAATTATTCCTTAGGCATGTTTGCAAATTTTTCTCATATTCATCTCATGTCAATGATTATGAGATGAAGAAAAGAATATTCCTTAAAATAGTTTACCAAAATTTGTTTATGCCTCCAATAAGATGATTAGATCAAAATTTGTGACAAGAAGATTTTCCATTTAAATATGCACGATTTCAATTGCAATACTTAAATGCATCAAACCAACACTACAAAAAAATTAACTTTCAGTGGTGACATTTGTCACTACTAAAAGCTAAAACGTCGCCATTGAAAACTTTCAGTGACGATAAAAAGTTGTCACAGTGTCACCGTGAGAGTTTTTGTTGCTGATTCAATTTGCGGCGACAATAAAAGTCACCGCTGAAAGTTAAGAATCGATGGCGACAAATGTCATCGTAGAAAAGAAAATTTGTTGCCACTGAAAGATAGTCACCATTGAAAGTTGAAAATCGATGGCAACATTTTATCGCCGCAAAAACCACACATCAGTGATAACTATTTTGTCGCCGCTGAATGCTAAGTATCCGTGGTGACATTTATCATTGTGAAAACTACCATCAAATAATACAACAAGTAAATAATACAACATCTGTTGCTGCATTAAATAATACCTTAACTTTATCTTAAAGTTATAATTTAACCATAGAATATATTAAATGAAAACTCATTATATTATTTTATATATTCATTATAAAATTATAATAATACAACAAAATTAATGTCTTAAAATATTAAATATTAGATAAATAAAAATAAAAAATTATGATAATAATACACAATCAAACTTTTAGCGACGACATTCAAAATCGCCGCTAAAAGTCTCATTTTCAGCTGCAATACTAAAAAGTCATCGCTGATTCTCAACTTTCAGCGATGACTTAAATGTCGCTACTAAAACTTATAACATAAGTTTCTTTTAAAAAAAATTATAACATATTTTAAAATATATTGACAATTAGTGGTGACTCTAAAAAGTTATCGTTGATTGTCAACTTTCAGTAGCGACTTATATGTCACCACTGAAACTTAGACCTTTGGCGACGACATGAACTTGTTGTTGTTGAAAGTCTGACAATCAGCATTGACTATATCTTGTCATCGCAGAAAGTCACTATTTTAGCAGCGACTTCAAATGTTGCAGTAGAAAGTCACATTTTCAGCGGTGACTTTTATTGTTGTTGCAAATTGTTCATTTTCAGCGGCAACTTTTTAGAGTTGTTGCTGAAAATTACCGCTAAAAGTTATTTTTTTTGTAGTGCAATAAAGTATTGTGAAACTTTTAGTCTATTTCATACATAGATTCAAAATATTCCCTTTGAGATTGTGCAACTGCTACCTTCTGCCTTCATCAATCTTAGTCTCACAATCTCATAGCTAGCCTTCAACTTTTAGTCTCTATCCCATGCGTCTCTAACCCCAATGAATCGCACATGAAGCTCGAGAGAATCAATTAAGAGCTAAGTTGGTAGAGAATAGGAAATTTTTAAAGAAGATGATGGCTCAATGTAAGTCCTCCACCAACGAACACGTTTTAACTACATATACACCTATAGTTGAAGATCAAGGAAGTGATGAGTCTAATAGTGATGATTAACAATCTATGAATTTTTATTACTTTAATTGGATTACTTATAAACTTGTTTATTTTAGATGTATTTTCATAACCAATTATATTTGTTGTTGCATTGGTGTTGTTAATAGTATTTGAAATTGACTCTAACAGGAAAGGGGTTGACAAGAAACAATTTGATATTAATTTGATTTGCCAATTTCTCATGGAATTCTTTTGAAAATTTACATGAGAACTATTTTCACTCAGAAGAAAAATACTTGAATCTGCATTTCCATTTGTTCATTTCTCTCAACATTTTTTGAGATAAAATAGTTCTCACAAAATTTTTTGAGGGAAACTTACCAAACATTGACACTTCATTTGTTCATTTCTCTCGTATATGTTTGTGAGAAATTTTTTCGCTCAAAAATTTTTCAAGAGTCATTCTCTCAAATAGTTGCAAGAGAAAGTGTTTCTCTCATTATTATTTGAGAGAATAGCTCTCTTCAAGAGAACTTTCTCTTTGATATTTTCAGAGAAGTTCTCTTAAAAAGTGGTGACTCTAAAAAGTTATCGTTGATTGTCAACTTTCAGTAGCGACTTATATGTCACCACTGAAACTTAGACCTTTGGCGACGACATGAACTTGTTGTTGTTGAAAGTCTGACAATCAGCATTGACTATATCTTGTCATCGCAGAAAGTCACTATTTTAGCAGCGACTTCAAATGTTGCAGTAGAAAGTCACATTTTCAGCGGTGACTTTTATTGTTGTTGCAAATTGTTCATTTTCAGCGGCAACTTTTTAGAGTTGTTGCTGAAAATTACCGCTAAAAGTTATTTTTTTTGTAGTGCAATAAAGTATTGTGAAACTTTTAGTCTATTTCATACATAGATTCAAAATATTCCCTTTGAGATTGTGCAACTGCTACCTTCTGCCTTCATCAATCTTAGTCTCACAATCTCATAGCTAGCCTTCAACTTTTAGTCTCTATCCCATGCGTCTCTAACCCCAATGAATCGCACATGAAGCTCGAGAGAATCAATTAAGAGCTAAGTTGGTAGAGAATAGGAAATTTTTAAAGAAGATGATGGCTCAATGTAAGTCCTCCACCAACGAACACGTTTTAACTACATATACACCTATAGTTGAAGATCAAGGAAGTGATGAGTCTAATAGTGATGATTAACAATCTATGAATTTTTATTACTTTAATTGGATTACTTATAAACTTGTTTATTTTAGATGTATTTTCATAACCAATTATATTTGTTGTTGCATTGGTGTTGTTAATAGTATTTGAAATTGACTCTAACAGGAAAGGGGTTGACAAGAAACAATTTGATATTAATTTGATTTGCCAATTTCTCATGGAATTCTTTTGAAAATTTACATGAGAACTATTTTCACTCAGAAGAAAAATACTTGAATCTGCATTTCCATTTGTTCATTTCTCTCAACATTTTTTGAGATAAAATAGTTCTCACAAAATTTTTTGAGGGAAACTTACCAAACATTGACACTTCATTTGTTCATTTCTCTCGTATATGTTTGTGAGAAATTTTTTCGCTCAAAAATTTTTCAAGAGTCATTCTCTCAAATAGTTGCAAGAGAAAGTGTTTCTCTCATTATTATTTGAGAGAATAGCTCTCTTCAAGAGAACTTTCTCTTTGATATTTTCAGAGAAGTTCTCTTACCCATTTTGGCAAGAACTTTCTCTTAGATGTTTTTACAAGAAGTTCTCTTGAAATAGTCCGAAAGGAATGTGTTCTCTCAAAATTATTCAAGAGAATAAACCTCACTTATTGAAATTTTTTGAGAGAACATAATTTTACCTATGACATTTTACTCTCATATTTCTCAGGAAAGAATGAGAAAAATTTATCTATGTTGAAAAAAGATAAAAATCAAATAATATATAACATTGTTCATGATATGATACAAATTTACAATTGAATTATATATTTAATTGTTGTTGTTTAATATAATAATCAAATTTGAAAATTGGACTAAAATATTTGTGCGAATATAATTGAAGACTTAAATTTGAAATTTGTTACATTTTAAATTAATTTTATTAAAAAATAATATTTTTAAGTTTCTATGAATATAAACAAATTATAATATATATAAAATGTTTTTAATTATATTAATAATTGAAAATAACATCAAATGTATGAATACGTTTTGAGTTTTAACAATTTAATATTGCTTCATATATAAACACATACTTGTGTAATTAAATAATATATAATTAATTTTTCATATAAAGATTTCAATGCTTTAAACTTCACTGACTGCTAATAATATCTGAAGACATAAAATGTTGACATATGATATATATCCATATTCTAAGAAGGTAGCGATTTGGAATATCAGAGGATGGGACTCTTCAAAATCTAAGCTTCAAGTTATTGATTAGATTATAACAGAAGATTTTAATACAAAATAGTAAAATTTGAAACGATACAAATATGAAAAAAATAATAATAAAACAGTGCAGCAAGGGAATCATAATTTGAAATGACTTAAGGTAGCTAGAGTTGGTAACAAAACAGAGTTCTTGTCAAATAGTTGTGAGAATCATGGAAAGGTGATAAAAATTTCAAATACGCAGCCTTCCACCAGATTTTATATCACCGGATTGGGGAATTTTGATGGAAACAGCTTTGAAAAGATCGGTGCAAAGGGGTAACAGGATGACGCCGGTGAAATAAATAGACGAGATGGTGAAAACATAGAGTGAAAAAACATCCTGCTTGAGGATGTCCTTGAGCAAAAAGAAGAATGCAGCAGAGAAAGAGACGGATATGGAAACGATGGACATGAAGAGGAAACTCAACCCTAAAAGAAGTTTGAAAGGCAAATCTTTGTGAAAATCTCGAGGTTGCTGGCGGGACGTGAGGATGGAGAGGAACAAGATGAGAGAGGTGATGGAGCAGCAGAAAGCGAACAGGGAGGTGCTTGCAAACAATTTGAAAGCTGGGTGGCGTTCTAGGTAAGGTTTGCCGGTCACCTGCTCAGTACCACCAGGGATGGTGATAGCTGTGGTGAAGGCCACACCGGCAATAAGTGCGGCCACGACGGAGCACGACTCCGACGTGCTCTTGAGCCATTCAACGCCTTCTTTGATTAAATCCTTGTGATCTGTTGCAAAAATATCTGCTGGTGTTTGCTGACTCCTATTGCGGAGGAATTGCATTTTGTGCGGCACTTTTTTATTCATATACTACAAAATGGAAGAAAACTTTCATCAATTTATACATGCATGACATAAATGATTGATTCAATTTGGTTAAGGAGGAGTAGGAAATAACACTAGAAAACAAGAAATTTAGGACAGATTTGTAATTGGCAAAATTTTTTGTCACAAATCATTTGTGATGGAAAAGGTGAATTTTTGTCACAAAAAATTGTAAGAAACACTAGTAGGAAAAGTGCTTTTTAAACCAGTGAAGCCTTTCTAAACTGGTTGATTATCAAGACGACTGATTTAGAAAGTAATTAAAAATTTAATTTTTTAAGAAAAATAAAAGCCTTTCTAAACTGTTTGTCAACAAAATCGGTTTAGAGAGTCGAAAAAAAAAAATCAAACAATGTTTCCAAACCAGTTATACAATTATCTAGTCTAGAAAGAATTAAAAAAATTAAATGTTTTATTAAAAAATATCATATTTTAGAACAGTTGTGTAAGCAACCAGTCTAGAAATCTTTTTCTAAACCCGTTATTCATGGAACCGGTTTAGAAAGTCTAATAGCTCGCAACGTAGTTATGAAAATGCCACCCCCTTTACTTCCTAAACCAATGGCATAGCAACCAGTTTAGAAAGCTATTTTTTCGCTAGTGAAAGAAATTCTGTCATAAGAGCACTAATCCGTGTGCTTTTTAAGTAGAATGAGATATGGTACCCGAAACCATTTGACTTCCCACTGCATGTGCACGGCAGCACCAGTAACATGCATGGGCATATAATGGGAGAGCCTGGCAGCCAAGTGGAGGATGGTGTTGCCTTCACTGTCTACGCCTCTGAGGAGCTTTTCTTGCAAGTTCTCCTTTATTTGCCTCATCAGGTACTCCAAAACATGGATTTGCCTGTTTATAACTGCCACATGCAATATATTTTGGCCTATCGAGTTGGTTTTGTACACGACAATGGCCTCTGGTTTATCTTTCAGAATTTTCATCACTATTTCCAGCACACCATTTTTCGCTGCAATAAACAACGCTGACTCCTGTCTCTCCCTTTTATTTTTTACCATCTTTTCTATCCCTGAAAATTAATCCAATGAAGATCCATGGCTCTACCTACTTACATATACAGGGGGAACAGAACACTTCAGGCTCTCTTTCTTCATCTGCTAACTCTTATAATAAATATCTTACTAGAGAGTTCTTAAGTTTATCAATATAGAGAGTTTCTTCCCCAAAAAATCTATAAAGAAGGTGAGAATTTCCTTTATGTTGTGAATTGTGATTTTTAGTCATAATTAATGGTAGACTTGTAGTTTGTGTTGATCTGCAGTAAAAATTTGGTTGCCAACATCTGCACTTTGTTTCGCATCACCGGCAATTGATAAGTGCATAACATCTATTGGATCCAATTTAAAGGTGGGGGCGGATTCTATGTTCAGAAAATTCGCCCGAATTAGAGGGGAGAATGACGAATAACGACCTTATAAAAGTAATAATGTCAAGCTAGAAATCTCTTTATAACTAAAGTTCTCAAATTCAGTATTTTTTTTCCTATGTTTCAATACTAAAATTTAAAAAAAAAATTTAACTTGGCATTAATTTTTTTTTTATGAGGCCCTTACTTGTCATTCTCCCAAATTTAACTGTTTCCAACTTGCCATCCATGATATTTATTGATATTACACATACTACTTTATTGTCTTGAGGCTATTTTCTTGAATGTAATAATTTCTGGTTAGAAAGAATAAGTTAGAGAGTTCTTAAAGTTGATCACTATAGAAAGTTTCTTGCCGGCCCACAATATCTATGAAGATTAGAGAAGGTGATCAGAAATACCTTTATGTTGATGTGATTTTTTTTCCCTGCCAATGTTGTGATTTAGTTATAATTAAAGACTTCCAAGTTTAAAAATTCTACTCTGATATAATTAGGTAGAGTTAGCTTTTAATTTGCGTTGATTCATAGTTTGTTTTCTTTTCAGCTGCATTTATCCAATATTAGAGAAAAATTAAAGTTATTAGTCATATATCTTTCTCATTTCTGAACGTATTGAATATTAATAAGATTAAATAAAAACGACGACAGAAATTACAGGTCTTACAAAATTATACAATTAGAATTAGTAATACGGATATGGCCCCAATCAGCCAAAATGTGGTAAGTTTGGTTGGCAAAATGGGAGTTCATTTAGAGACGGGTTTACCCACATCACTTAATTCCGTGTTCAGTTTCGGGGATGAGCCCCATGGTGCTTAGCACCAAAACACTCTTTTTCTTTTGTTTTTTTATCCAAACCACAAAATTATAATAACAATCATAAATAAATATTATAAAATTATTATTTACATATTTAATAAATAAACATTAATTTGTTAAAACTTGACCCAAACAGTTTAAATAAAATTTTTGTTCTGAACAGTTCAGAACTAAACTGAAAAAATAAAAAAAATGATATGAAGAGTTTAAAATTGGGCTTGAGTCTAACAAAATAAGCTAGTATCTTACAATAATGTGACAAATCAATGTTTAAATTCTCATTAAGAGAAGTACTTATATTTAATACTCAATCATGCCTTGTATGATATTACCTGTCATGAATAAAACTGTGCAAAATCAATAGAATAAAAAAATATTTTATAAAATATTTTTAATTACAGTTCTAATAAGAATATATTATGATTTGAGATATTTAACTTATATTGAGCAATGTGTTTTTATTGTTTTTTTTTATCGTAATTTAAACTTGAATTCAATAAATATACAAGTGTCAAGTATTTAGACTACAATTTTATATATGATTGCTTTGAATTCTTTATTTTAAACTCAGTATCATTCATTTATTTTTTGTCTTTTTTTTTTCAAAATATAAGGTGGCTAACCTATCAACCTACAGATGAGCCCATTATAGATTCAAATTATGCAGTGCAAGTCAAAACCACCCTGTATCTAAATGAACCCATTTTCTTCAACCCAACTTGCCTCTATTTTTGCGAGTTGAACCTATATTACTAGTTCTACCAAAAATTTGCCCACATTAAAGTGTTGCCATCTGTACAATCAATGGTGATATCACACACACACACATGTACACACACAAAAATTGATTATTTTGAGGCTACTTTATTTTCTTGAATGAAATCATTGTTGGTTAGAAAGAACAAGTTTAGTTTTTGAGAATATACATCCTTCCCAAACTATATGTATTATGATGACAGAACCAAGTCTTTTAAAAAAGCCGATTAAGCATCCCATACTATATAATGTGTGACCCTGTATCTAATGCTATTTTAAGTCTCCATTACTTTGTCAGTCCCTGCATTTTAATGAAGAAAAGAAAGAATAACAAAAGATCAATACCTTCCTGGTCATCGGTTTGATGACTAGGTTTGGGTAATATGATATTTGGTTCGTGTATCAACGAAGAAGGGGAGTCGGTTACGGTTCCAGCTCCAACGTATGCTACATCTTTATACCTCCAAATTTCATCAAGTATTTGACGGCACCAAACGTGCTTTTGTTTCTTCCTCCTCAATGTCCTTTATTACCTCTAATCCTTAATTAATATATATAAACAAGATAATTAAGCCAATTGCGAATAACAGAATTAAAAGTACCATCAATTATTTATTAGCACAAGCTAGCTTTTTATTAGATACCTAGGTAGAGAACGAGAGTGTACGTACGTACCATCGGGTCCAAACAACATAAGTCCATAGAGCCAAACAAAAGGGTTGATTGCAGGCATGAAAATGTCAACAACAAAACAGGTGAATGCAGTCATGAAAATGCACATGTCACAGCATGTCCAATAACTTTTTGGAACAACATTGTCATATTCATTGATGTGATAACTTGGGTTTTCTGCATCCACTATGCTTTCGGGAAGAGCTACGACAAAACATGAACTTTGTTTAATTTTCAGATCATAATTATAAAGCAAAATTAAGATAAACAAATAAAATACTTTCTTTCATGAACATGAACTTGCCAGTCTGCTGGGATTTTGACAGATGGTAGGTGCTCCTCTACGGTTTCACGTATATGCCTTCCGCATGAAAAAGAAAATTTTATCAATATGAGCAATAATTGCTCCCTCCATTCTTTTTTATTGGCCAAAAGAGACAAGAGTTGGATTTTACTATTTATAAAAGCATACAATTAACAAAATTTAGATAGCAATTAATATGATTTTTCAATAATACCCTTACAAAAATAAGGCCTTAGTTGATAATTAAGAGTGTGTGAGAAAGATTCAATTAAGGGCATTTTCGGAACGGAGGGAGTATAATTAAGTGATGCATACATGCATACTAATGATGAAGAGGTCAATTATGTTTGTTATACTCTTTTGGCCCTATTTATAAGATAGAGATAGAAAATTAATTTTAATCCTATCTATAGAGCACTTAATTATTTTCTATATTCATTGTGTATTTGTTACGCCTTTATTAAATTATAGAAAAAAATTATTAAAAATAATTTTTTTTGTCTTTATTAGGAAAAAAAAGTAAGAACTTATTAAATTTTAAGACATAATTAATAAAATTTAAGATTTTTTTAATTTTAATAAAATATGCTGACTTATAAATAAAATCAAATGAAGTACTTACACTTGTATGCGAACTTGGCATACCATCTAAAATTGCTGATGCTGCTCTCGAAAGCAGAAGGTTTGGCGGCCATGATATGGAGAGGGGTGACTCCCTTTTCATCGATAGAACCCACAGTTTCCCATTGGTACAGTTTAATGATTTCAAATGCCAACTCTGTGAATATGTATACGTGAGCATGAATTCATTAAAGGCATTAATAAATAAATAAATCATTAATTATTTGTAAATGTATAACAAGTCTGCTTCCTCCTACAATACTTACGAGTCAAATTTAGAAATTTAGAAATTTACAATTTATTGCATCAACTTTTCAGAATAGTATTTAAATTAAAAAGTATTAATCCACAAGTAAATGAAACTTTCACATATAAACTACACATAATCCAAAATACAGTTATTAAACTACAAAAAGGACAAACTGCTTATTTTTGTTTTGTTTTGTTTTGTTTTGTTTTTTTACTCAAGTTAGTGTCATTGCAAGCTTAGCAAAGGGAGCAAACCGAAAAAAAATATAAGGATAATAAAAAATTTAGTCCTTCAAATTTTTTCTCAATTATCGATTTGACTCTTTATATTTTCTTAAATTATCATGTAAGTCATTTAAGTTTTTAAAATAATCTAATGTGTAAATTATACTTCCTTTGTTTAAAAATGTAAGGCATTTTTAATTGAATCTCACCTCCAATAAAGTAATTACCTACTTTTAAACTAACCCTATCTTTTCATGTTTACCACTATTAAACACCCTATAATAAATATGATGCCCACAAAAATTAAAGACACTGCAAGTGTGTGGGTTGCAATTGAAGCTAGTGGTAAATCAAGGTCAATCCCTTAGGAAATTAATTAAAATGGCATTTAGGTATTAATTTTCCAAATTCATTCACGTTAAGCTAATAAAATTAGAGATTAATTTTAGAATAATTAAAATGAAAATATTAAAATTAATTAATTAAAAATAACTTTCAATCCACAAACAACTAAAATCAACCAAGAGAAGAGAGTTCTAGAGTTCTAATTCCCTATTTGCTTCCTAACCTTCTCATTACCACGTTAATTGCCTTAAAATTCACTTTTGATAATTCGGGAATCTAAATTAATCCAAAGTATCTTTTGATCATTAAGGATCCTAATTAATTCAATTAAAAAAAATTATTACCTTAACTAATTAATTGTATTAGAGACCCTAACATATACGTGAGGATTACCTAGGTCCATTAGATACATTCTTGTTCTAATGGCAAATTAGTTAAACTAATCCTAGGCTACTAGTTCTCAAGGTCCAATTTGATTTCCTTTTTCAAAGTTTAACCCAAATGCCCAAATCTCACCTAGTGGTGGCCAATTACTAAATAAGAACAAAATAGCTTAAGAACAAGTAATCAAAACTTTATTTCTCAACAACTAAATGGTAAATACAAGGTCATTTACACAATAGGTTCATAGTCCTTTAGAACAAAAAGATTTAGCTATACATAGATGAAATGAAAACTGTAATAGCACAGGTAAAATTCGAATCTATTAGCATAAAGGAAAAGAAGAAGAAGAGAAAACACTGAAAAATTGAGGTCAAATGAAGATTTGCTCCACTTCTTCTTGATCCCAAGCTTCCAAGACTCCTTTTCTTGCTCTCCTAAGGTTTTCTCTAGTTGCAGCAGCTGAAAGGTGCCTCTTCCAATCTAAAAGATGAGTTATGCAGGTTAATTTTGCACAAAAAATGAAAATGTGCATTTATGCATTTTCATCTTGTGCCATGGAACTTCTTTAATGGTGTCATGGCACAAGTGAACAATTCTGAAAATTTTAATAATGCGTAAAAACTTTTGCTTAAATATTTTGGACTGAAAAGCACTTTTTCTTGTGTCCTTTCTCTTTCTTACTTTGATATAGACATGCCCCACCTATCCACAATTAATAAATATGAGTCTAATATTTGCTTACTTCAATTTTCATAATTTTAAACTATTTCCTTAAAAAATATTACAATAAATCCACATGAGGCACTTAATTAATTTTTTTTTTAAAGTATGAAAATGTTTCTCTTTTCCATTGATGACTCCCAAAATATAATCAAAAACATATCAATCCTAACACAAAATGGGGAGTCATCAAAATATAAAGTCATTTATCAATAGTGACACTTTTGAAAAAAAAGACAATGATTACACCTCGAAAGACTAAAAGTGTCCTATATTTTTAAACATTCAACTCCTTAAAAAATGCCTTACATTTTTAAATGGAGTGGGTATTAATTACATGGCATGTATTATATGTAGCTAAATGATAACAAATGAACCCTCAAACTAGTTTAATTTTTATCAATATAATGTCTTGTACAACGTTTTCTTCTATTGTTTTCTAAAATCTCAGAGTTTGTTTTTTTCATTTAAATAATTATACTTTTTTTCATTAATTTACATGATTGTCATTAATATTTTGTTATCCATATTAGCATATTTTAACAATGTAACCTCCTTTTTAAACAATAGGGACCAAATCAATAATCAAAATAAATTTAAAAGATTGAATTGATAAAAATTAAACGTTAAAAATCAAATCAATATCTAAGTCAAACTTGAGAATTAAAAATTGCATTGTTAAAAAAAAAAATTCAACCCAATCGACCTATATCCATAACTGAGTCACCGATTCACTAGTGTAACCGAGGCAATTTTAGGTTAGATGTTAAGGAACATATAAGTAATTAATTTACTTAACATAGTAGTCTTCCCTAACGGAGCAATGAAGGGCTGTTTGACCATCACTCGCTCTTCTGCATAGCCAAAGAGACTGGCCGGCACAACGATTTTTGAGGTAAAAGAAAACTTCCTTATGTCCATTAAGAGCAGCCTAGAAGAGAGGATGAAACGGAAAGAGCAGAAACGGAAGACACACATATAATGGAGCATAATAAACTCTTTGTAACCTCTCCTTAATTTCTGTAACCTCCCTTTTAATTTGTCAGGTTCAGTTTCACGATTCTAAAACTATAAATAGGACCCTTGTGGCTATGTAAGAAGGTAGACTTGAAAGAATAAGAATTGCTTGTTTTCATTCGATTTTTGTGCCATTTTGGTATCAGAGATGGTCCAGAGAGCGAGAGAGTGAGTTACAATTGAGAAAGTACGCCGAAGAGAAGAGAGATTCAGTGGAAGAGTCCCTGACGTCTTCGCGTTTTGCAAACTAGGCATTTTCTCAGAAAACTAACATCACTATTATGCTCAGGAGGTCGAAAAACATGGAACAAGAGGTTCCTCATCACCGAAAACTAATCCACGCGCCGTCACGCGCCAGCTGAAGGTTAAAGATGATGACATCATCTGCCACGTCATCGATCTGACCGGTCAATGACAGGTCAGACCAATAGTTATCTGCCACGTGTCATCCTTGCCACGTCACCAAACCCAGTCAACTAAAATTTCCAAAAATTACATTTTCGCCCCAAATCTTTCAGTAATTCCATATTGACCCCAATATTTTCCTAAATTTCATTTTTACCCCTAATCTTTCCTAAAATTACACTTTTGCCCCTTTATTTTACCTGAATTCCATTTTGACCCCCTTATTTTTCAAAATTCCTATTTTTCCCTTAGCCTTTCCAAAAATCCCATTCTATCCCTATATCTTTTCAACGTTTCCATCTGTATCCCAATCTTTCCTATATCCCTAGTCTTGACACCTATCCAAAATGCCTCCAAGACGTAGACATGTACACGAGGCTGAGATGTAGGATATGAGAGTTGGAAGCCACTATGAAATTGCAATGAATTTTGTTAAACAACAATAGAGAAAACTTAAAGGGAGATTTGAGAAGCAGCAGTTCGTCATCCACTGACAACCGCCGTCATCCACGACAACAACAATTTCGCCCTAATGACATTAAGGTAGACATTCCTGAATTCAAGGGAAGGCTCCAGCCAAATGAGTTTGTAGATTGGCTGCAAACTATTGAACGAGTATTTGAATACAAGGAGATTCCAGATGCGCAAAAAGTCAAAATTGTTGCCCTCAAACTCAAGAAACATGCTTATATTTGGCGGGAAAACCTCAGACGAAAACGAGAATGAGAAGGAAAGCATAAGATTGAGACCTGGGAAAAAATGAAACGCCAGCTTACCAGGAAATTTCTGCCAGATCATTACCACCAGGATAATTTTAACCAGCTGCAAAATCATCAATAGAGATCTTTATCTGTAGAAGAATATACTAGGAAGTTTGAACAACTTATGATGAAGTGTGACATTCAAGAGAAGGAGGAGCAAACAATAGCCCGATACCTTACAGACTTAAACACAGATATCAGTCATCCAGTCCAGCTTCAGTAATATTGGACCTCGGATGATGTCATCCATCTAGCCATGCGTGTTGAGAAGCAGATGCCCAAGAGATCCACTTTCCAGCCTTCATCCTCCAGGGGTTATCCAGAAGGCCGTAAGGCAGAATTTCAACAGACCAACTTCTCAAGCAAGCCACAACCTATTACTATGCGTAAACCACCACCCAATGCTGCTAAGGAATCTGGTTCTAAAGCAGTCAAATGCTTTAAATGCCAAGGATTTGACCACATTGCTGCAGACTGTCCTACTCAAAGGGTTGTCACCATTGGAGAAGGATTAGGATATGAAGCGCTTGAAGAAGATGAGGAGGACGCTGAGTTCTACGGCACTGATCCTGTATATGATGAGGAGGTCACACCTGCTGATCAAGGAGAAGCATTGGTGCTTAGATGAAGTCTGTATACAATAGTAGTCAAAGAAGAACCTTGGCTACGACGCAACATTTTTCACACTCGTTGCACGGCCCAAGGAAAAGTTTGTAATGTCATCATTGACAGTGGAAGCTGTGAAAACATAGTATCTGACTAC
This sequence comes from Prosopis cineraria, assembly GCF_029017545.1. NCBI lineage: Eukaryota > Viridiplantae > Streptophyta > Magnoliopsida > Fabales > Fabaceae > Prosopis > Prosopis cineraria. The sequence continues at coordinate 5,254,371 of NW_026555334.1, read as the reverse complement.
ATGGTGGAGAAATTAAAGTTGCCAACATAAGATCATCCGCAACCTTACAAGCTTCACTTGCTCAACAAAGGGAATGAGGTAAAAGTTTCTAAACAATGCCTTGTGACCTTTTCTATTAGGAATCGATATTGTGATGAAGTTTTATGTGATGTTGTTCCCATGGATGCATGCCACCTTCTCTTGGGGAGGCCATGGCAATATGACCGACATGCTATGCACAACGGGCGAGCGAACACCTATTCTTTTATGAAAGATGGTGTCAAGTTCACACTAGCGCCTCTACCACCCAGTGAGATTAGCCAATCTTCAAGGAAATCTAGTGTCTCGAAGCCGTTAGTGTCTTTGATGACTAAGGAGAATTCAAGGTATCAAAATTCGAAGCCCAAATGATGAGCTTTATTCTGGTGCTTGAGGTGAACGACGAGATGGCCAATCCACTAGGAGTCATTCCACTATTGTCAAAATTTCCAGATGTAATATCTGATGAGATACCACTAGCGTTGCCTCTAATGCGAGACATACAGCATGCCATTGACTTCGTTCCAAGAGTAGTCATTCCTAATAAGCCTGCTTACAGGATGAGTCCCTAGGAACATGTCGAAGTCCAACGGCAAGTTGAAGAGTTGTTGAAGAAAGGGTTAGTTCGAGAAAGTGTTAGCCCTTGTGCTGTACCTGTTCTTCTAGTACCTAAGAAGGATAGAAGTTGGAGAATGTGCATTAACTGTCAAGCCGTCAACAAGATCACTATTAAGTATTAATTTTCGATACCTTGACTTGATGATATGCTAGACCAGTTACATTTTGCCACTACTTTCTCCAAAATTAACCTTCGTAGTGGGTACCATCAAATCAGAATTCGGCCAGGAGATGAGTGGAAGACCGCTTTCAAGACCAGAGATGGCTTATATGAGTGGAATGTGATGCCTTTTGGGTTAACAAATGCCCCTAGCATATTTATGCACCTGATGAATTAAGTATTGAGACCCTTCATTAGTAAATTTGTTGTTGTGTACTTTAACGATATTCTTATTTACAGTAAGAATCAAGAGGAGCATTTAGATCACTTGCAGTAAGTTTTGCAAGCCTTGCATGAATAGAAGCTTTATGCAAATCTTAAGAAGTGCACCTTCCTCACAAGCGAAGTTGTGTTCTTGGGTTATATCATTACCGTAGAGGGTGTTCGCGTTGATCCAAGCAAAGTTGCAGCCATTGACAGCTGGCCAATTCTAAAATGTATCCAGCAGGTTCGAAGCTTCCACGGATTAGCTTCTTTCTATAGGAGGTTCATCCGTAATTTTAGATCAATTGTTGCACCACTTACAGATTGCACCAAAGGAGAGAAGTTTCAGTGGATAGAGCAAGCTCAAAAAAGCTTTAAGGAGCTTAAGAAGAAGTTGACTAAAGCTCTAGTCCTAGTTCTTTCTAACTTTGACCAAATGTTTGAAGTTAGTTGTGATGCTTCTAACACCGGCATTGGTGCTGTCTTAAGCCAGGAGGGCCATCCCATTACCTTTTTTAGTGAGAAGCTTAATGATACCAAGCTTAGATATTCTACCTATGATAAGGAATTCTATGCCATTGTTTGAGCTCTTCAATATTGGAGTCATTATCTCCTGAATAAAGAGTTCATACTTTTTTCTAATTATGAGGCTCTCAAGTATTTGAATTCCCAGCAGAAGATCAGTCGCAAACATGCTCGTTGGAGTAAAGTCTTATAGTCTTCTCCATTCCTTATCAAACATGCTTGTTGCCATGTGCTACTTACAATACTATAAACCAAGGTTGTTGGATTTGACCTTGTCAAAGAGTTGTATCAGGATGATCTTGATTTTCGAGGAGTGTAGAAAGCAACTGTAAATCAACCTTTCCATCAGTTCTACAGATACGATAGGTTTTTATTTTGAGGTAAAACCCTTTGTATTCCACAGGGTTCCTTAAGAGAAGCCATAATTTGGGAAGCACATGACGGTGGATTAGCTGGATATTTGAGACAAGATAAGACAGTTAACCTAATGAAGGAGAACTTTTACTGGCCTCGACTTAAACGGGATGTCAACAGGCATATATAGAGATATAGAATTTATCACTTGGCTAAATCCAAGGGTCAGAATACTGGACTATACATGCCTTTACCAATTCCAGAAGCACCTTGGGAAGATATAACTATGAATTTTGTTCTGGGTTTACCACAGACTCAGAGGTAAAAAGATTCTGTCATGGTAGTTGTGGATCATTTATCAAAAATGGCCCATTTCATTCCATGCCAGAAGACCAACAATGCTGTTCAAGTAGCAAACTTGTACTTTAAGGAGATTGTGCATCTTTATGGCATTCCTAAAACTATCACTTTTGACCGTGATGTGAAGTTTCTTAGCCACTTTTGGCGAACGCTATGGAAGAAGATAGGAACTAAGCTCCAATTTAGCAGCACTAGTTATCCCCAGACAGACGGTCAAATTGAAGCTATAAATAGGATTCTTGGTAATCTTCTTCGTAGTTTCATGGGGAAGAATTTGAAGTAGTGGGATCTTATTCTTGCTCAAGTTGAGTTTCCTTATAATAACTCTGTCAATCAAGCAACTGGAAAGTGTCCGTTTGAAGTTATTTATGGCACTCGTCCCCTTAGTCCACTAGACTTGAGCCTTTCACTTGATAAGCAGCAATATAGCTTTGATGCTGACCAAAGGACTAAGGAAATTAAGAAGTTGTATGAGCAAGTCCGCGAGCGAATCCAAAAGCAGAATTTGAGATACAAGGCTCAACGTGACAAGCATCGAAGATAGCAGACTTTTAAGGTAGGAGACTTGGTTTGGATACATCTATGAAAGGAACAATTTCCTAAACAGCCAAACGCCAAGTTGTCCCCAAGAGCTAATGGTCTGTTCAAGATAGTGCAAAGGATCAAAAACAATGCTTACAAGGTGGAATTTCCTAGTTCTTATGGTGTATCTACCACCTTCAATGTCGCTGATCTATCTCCGTATGTTGATGAAGATGATGAATTTGACTCGAGGGTGAGTTCTGTAACATCCCAATTTAAATTTTAATAGTTAATTTGAATTAATAGAAATTTTGAAAAAAATATTTAGAGGTAAGCAAATAGTAGAAAATGATTATTAAATCTAATTTAGGATATAATTCTAAATTTAAAAAATTTTAAAAAATTAATTAATTAAAAAATAAATAAATAAAATATTATTAAATTATTATTATTATTATAAAAAGAAAGAAAGAGAAAAGGTATGAGAAAGAGGAAGGAAAGAAGGAAGAAAACGTGAGCGCTTTCGGTGCAATGATTATGTATATAATAATAAAAAAAGGGGAGAGAGAGGAAAAGAAGAAATAATAAAAAAAGATGTGGGACCCACTGAATTTTTATAAAAACTCACCCATTTCCTTTCGTTTCTTCAATTCTTTTCCTGTGCGCGAGCTGAGACGGAGAGAACGCGAGTTGCCGGTGCAAAATATCTAAATTTTTAAGGTAAGAGTTTTTAATAGGATATTTAGGGTGTGATTTTAAGCTTTTTAAGACTAAGTAAGTGTTCTAAAAATTTTTCTCAGTCATCCTTCTTCTTTAGTTTCTGAGTTTGTAGTGGTAGAAAATTTAAGATCTGGAAGAGGGATGAATTTATGTTGAATAAATATGGTTTTTGAGGTTGTCAGTAGTATAATAAATGTTCTAGAGTATAAATTTATTGATGATCTTTGAATTTGTGGCTTATGGATCAAATTCTAAACTAGATTTGAAAATATATGTTGATTTATTGAGGTTTAAATGATTATTTGGGATGAGAAATGAATTATTATGGTTATAGGATTATGATTCTAAGCTAGAGACTCAATTTTTAATTTTTGGGTATTTTAGGTATGAATTTATGAAATAAAAAGAAAATTTTGATAATAGAAATTAGTTTAGAAGTTGATTTTTAGATTATTAATGTTTATTGATAATTAAAAGAGGAGTTAAAAAATTTTACTTAATAGTATTAACTCTAAATTTGTATTAAGATTGAGATTAGGAATTATGTTATATTTTTAATTCTATTATTAGAATTATTTTATTAGTTTCAAAAATTAAAACTAATATTTATAAATAATATGTTATTTGTAGATTGTATTACTGGTGAAGATTGTGGTGAGAGAGAAATTTAAGGAATAATTTATTGAAAAAGCCACAAGGTAACCATGCTTTTAATTTGTGATTAGTGTTACTTCATGTTAATTGGGTGATTATTGAGAAAATTATAAATTTTATAATATTGTATAATTGTGCAATATTATTATGAAATTTGTTTGATTATTGTGGGAGGTGTTGGGAGACTTGCTATTATTGTTGTATTTATGTGCCACGTGGTACGCCCCTATTGGAGCTCAATAGGTGGCTTGTAAGGGCTCGGGCTAATCTACCTTTGGTCGGGTAATTTAGCACCGAGTGAGGGCTACGGCTCGAGGTTAATGGAGGGATATAAAGATGGTTGTTTGTGTGTATTGTATATTTCTTATATTTGTTAGAATTATATTATTTTTAATTCTCACTTAGTAAGCACACACTTAACTGTTTGTATACACTATCATAAATTGGCTTTGGTTACTGGGACTTTTGAGTCTCATTATGTGGTTAACAATTTTCAGGAGAAGAACCACGAGTGACACGTGAAGGAGTCCCAGAGGCTTAGTGGTATAGATCCACTGTCTCTTTTGGGTATTTAATTTATGATTTATAATGTGTTATATTTTCAATATTAGGGCTTTTTGTTTATTGTCAATTATATGAATATATAAATGTAATCATGCCTTTCAAACTATTTCTATTTTTTGTACAATTTGGATGACTGTAATTTTAATATTTGGTTTACTTTGGATTGGTTAAAATGGCATGATTATAAGGCCAAATAACTGGCTTGTGTTGAAAATTGACTAAATTGCTTATTTTACTTGTTGGGAGTATAAGGATGGACAAATGTGATTTAGTTTACTTGTTGAGAGTATAAGGATGGACAAATGTGATTTAGCCTAATAGCATGTGGGAGGTAAAAATTTATCTGAAATGTTATAGTGTGTGAGTTGAAGCCAATTATAAAATAATTTATATTGAAATTATTGATATAAAAATGTGTTGGGTGGCTGTAACCCAACTATGGTTGAGTTAAATTATTTAAAAAAAAAATTTTGGTGTGTTACAAATTTTGGTATTAGAGCTACATATTTCAAATTCTTATAAATTATGAAATTGTTATACATTAACCTAGTTTATTGGCAATATACATTATTAAATCATAATACTTCTCTATTATTTTTCTTATCTTGAGATTAGTGTTAACTTAATTATGTGACTTCCATCCTTTAGGAGGGGAGAGATGGTGTCCAAAACTAGGAGAGATGGCGAAATTGCCGGTGATTCTATAGAGCCAATAGGAAATGACATACCTTCACTACCACAACTGGAGCCCACACAGCAACAAATCAGGCAGGGTGAGCCCATACAGTCACAACTAAGGCAGGATGAGCCAACCATGAGGCAAATGATGGATCTACTATATAATCTTAGTGACCGCATAAAGAGACAAGAAGAAGAGTTGGCCGCTTTAAGACAATATAAGGAGAATGCCAACCGAGAGGGAAATGGCCAACAAGAAGGAAGCCATACCAATGTATTCAATGCGAGCCAATCTGCTGATGAAGGCTCACCTTCCTATTCTCACCATGAGACTAGTGTGAAGAATGTGAGTCTCCACTCTGAGCAACAGACATCCACGATCATAAAGATCTGGAGTACTTTTCATAAGTTTAATCCTCCTACTTTCGATGGAAATCTTAAGCCAGCAGTGGTTGAAGAATGGATAGATCAATTGGAGAGTATTTTTCGTATGGTTGTGTGCACTTCTAATCAGAAGGTGCAGTTGGCAATATTCCTGTTACAGAAGAGTGTTAAGAAGTGGTGGGAAACATCAGGACCGAAGGATGATTCCTCTCTTACTTGGGAAGATTTTAAAGCCATATTGTTCGAGAATTATTTTCCTACTGCACTGAGAGCAGAAAAGGAGGCTAAGTTTCATGCATTCCGTTAGGGTGATCTAGATGAGGATGAATTTATTGAATAATTCTCAGAATTATCTAAATACTCCACTTACCTCCAAAAACATGAAGATATGGAGTGGATGGCTGAACGATTGCTAGAGAAGGCGAGGCCTGATCTAAGGGAACAGTTAGCCCCTTTTGAGATCAAGACATTTAGTGAGATGTGCAATAAGCTTCGAATAGTCTCTCGGAGGAAGAGAGAGGCTAGATTAGAAGCTAATAGAGAGAGGAGGAAAGAACCTCATGGGAAACCCCCTATTCACACCAAACCCATTGGTGGAGTAGAGAAGAGGAGCAGTCAAGTCTTTGGAGGCTTTAGAAATCAGAAGAAGAAGGGCTACTACTATAAGGGCCAAAGCTACAGAGGGAATCATAGTGGGAGTCAGGGGTCCTATAGGAGCCCAGCAACCTCTACTCCTACTCCTGGTGCTGCTAGTAATCAAGCATGCAGTAAGTGTGGGAAGTTTCATTCTAGTAATCAAGCTCAAGTAGAACAGTGTATAAGAAAGGGCTGTCAAGCTTTTATGATTTTCTTCTCAATCAAGGCAGAGATTGAAGAAGGTGTAGATCAGATTCCAGTAGTGAGAAAATTCCCTAATGTCTTTCCTACTAAAGTGATCAGTTTGCCTCCAGAACGAGAGGTTGAGTTCTCGATTGAACTCATACCTGGTACGGGGCCTATTTCTAAGGCACCCTATAGGATGTCTCCATCAGAGTTAGCTGAGTTGAAGAGACAAATTGAAGAGTTATTAGAGAAGGGGTTTATCAGACCGAGTGTATCACCATGGGGGTCACCAGTACTGTTTGTGAAAAAGAAAGATGAAAGCCTTAGATTGTGTATTGATTATAGACAATTGAATAAGGTAACCATCAAGAACAAGTACCCCTTACCTTGAATTGATGATTTGTTAGACCAATTAGTCAATTCAGCGGTGTTTTCTAAGATTGATCTAAGATCAGGGTATCATCAATTAAGGGTTAGAGCAGAGGATATCCCTAAAACTGCTTTTAAGACTAGATATGGGCACTATGAGTTCCTGGTGATGCCATTTGGGTTAACAAATGCCCCAGCTGTCTTCATGGATTATATGAATCGAATCTTCAGGCCTTATCTCGATGAATTTGTTGTAGTCTTTATTGATGACATACTTATTTATTCTCGGGATGAGGTGGACTATGCTAGACATCTTAAAATTATGTTGGAGATATTAAGAGAGCACAAGCTCTATGCCAAGTTGAGCAAATGTGATTTTTGACTTAAAGAAGTTAAATTCTTAGGCCATGTTGTTTCAGAAGAAGGGGTAGCGGTGGACCCTAGTAAGATAGATGCAGTGATGAAATGGGAACAACCTCGAAGTCTGACAGAGATTAGGAGTTTCTTAGGTCTTGCAGGCTACTATCGTCATTTCATTAAGGGTTTTTCACAAATTGCAATGCCCTTGACTAAGTTGACCAGGAAAGATGCTCCATTTATTTGGACGAACGAGTGTGAAGTTGCCTTTCAGGAGCTAAAAAAAATGTTAACCACTACACCGGTGCTCACCTTACCTATTCCAACTGCTCCTTATACCTTGTATACTGATGCTTCTAAGAAAGGTTTAGGTTGTGTATTAATGCAGGAGGATCGAGTAGTGGCTTATGCCTCTCGACAGTTGAGGCCTCATGAGAAAAATTACCCTACTCATGACTTGGAGCTTGCTGCTGTGGTGTTTGCCTTGAAGATTTGGAGGCACTATCTTTATGGTTCTTCCTTTGAAGTTTTCAGTGATCATAAAAGTTTAAAATATTTGTTTGATCAAAAGGAACTCAACATGAGACAGCGCAGATGGATTGAGTTTTTGAAGTATTATGATTTTGAGTTGAAGTATCATCCAGGGAAAGCTAATGTAGTCGCCGACGCTCTGAGCAGGAAGCTTGTACATACTGCTCACATGATGGTCAGAGAACATGAATTATGGAGTAGTTTCTATGCAGTAAATGTAGAAGTAGTCGAGAATCATTTGGCTGCTTTACACATTACTGAATTTGAGAATAATTTTTGGGAAGAAATCAGAATTGCGCAACATAAGGACAATCATTTGAATAAGATTAGGGTAGAGATTGGGGCTGGAAAGGCTGAACATTTTGATGTGACCGATGATGATGTCGTAAGATATAAAGGTAGAGTGTGTGTGCCTAATGATACTCGATTCAAAAATATTCTACTTGAGGAGGCTCATCAGAGTAGATATACTATTCACCCAGGAGCAACTAAGATGTATCATGACTTAAGACGTGGTTGGTGGTGGCCAAGGATGAAGAGAGATGTAACTGAACATGTAACTCGTTGTTTGACTTGCTAGAAAGTCAAAACTGAGCATCAAAAACCAGCCAGAATACTACAGTCTCTTGATATTCCAGAGTGGAAATGGGACAGCATTTCTATGGACTTCATTACAAGATTGCCTATAACATCTTCTGGTCATGACACTATATGGGTAATCGTAGATCGACTCACCAAATCAGCTCATTTTCTTGCTACCAATATCACGTATTCTCTTGAAAAATTAACTGAAATCTACATAAGAGTAGTGGTGAGATTGTATGGAGTGCCGACAAATATCGTATCTGATCGTGATCCGAGGTTCACATCAAACTTTTGGAAGTCATTACAAGAAGCCATGGGTACTCATCTGAGTTTTAGCACCGCTTACCACCCCCAGACCGATAGGCAAACGGAATGAACCATACAAACTCTTGAAGATATGTTAAGAACTTGTGCCATTGAGCTTAGAGGTAGTTGGGATAGTCACTTGCCATTAGCTGAATTTGCCTACAATAATAGTTTTCATTCTAGCATTCAGATGGCACCTTATGAGGCATTGTATGGAAGAAAATGTAGATCGCCACTGTGTTGGACAGAATTAAGTGAGAGAACTGTTTTGGGGTCAGACATTGTTGATGAGACTATCCAAAAGATTGCTTTAATCAAGCAAAAATTACTCACAGCTCAAAGTAGACAAAAGAGTTATGCGGATAAGAGGAGAAGACCACTTGAGTTTGAAGTAGGTGACCATGTATTTTTGAAAATCTCTCCGGTAACTAGTGTTGGAAAAGCTATTAAGGCTAAGAAGTTGACACCAAGGTTTATGGGGCCTTTTGAGATCTTAAAACGAGTTGGACCAGTAGCGTACCAAGTAGCATTACCACCCCAAATTGCTGGTATACACAATGTATTCCATGTGTCATAACTAAAAAAGTATCAACCAGATCCTTCCCATAAAATTAAACCTGAGAAGATTGAACTCTGGGAGAATTTAACATTCAGAGCTGAATCGAAAGAGATTATGGATTACAAGGACAAGCAATTAAGAAACAAGACCATTAGATTGGTTAAAGTAATCTAGAAGAGCACAACTCCAGGTGATGCTACGTGGGAGACCGAGGACAGTATGCGACGTGATTATCCTCGTCTTTTTGATTAAGTAAGTAGTTAATAGTTACTAATTTTAAAATTTGAGGACAAAATTTTTTAAAAGGAGGGGAGAATTGTAACATCCCAATTTAAATTTTAATAGTTAATTTGGATTAATAGAAATTTTGAAAAAATATTTAGAGGTAAGCAAATTAGTAGAAAATGATTATTAAATCTAATTTAGGATCTAATTCTAAATTTAAAAAAATTTAAAAAAATTAATTAATTAAAAAATAAATAAATAAAATATTATTAAATTATTATTATTATAAAAAAAAGAAAGAGAAAAGGTATGAGAAAGATGAAGGAAAGAAGAAAACGTGAGCGCTTTTGGTGCAATGATTATGTATATAATAATAAAAAAAGGGAGAGAGAGGAAAAAAGAAATAATAAAAAAAAGATGTGGGACCCATTGAATTTTTATAAAAACTCACCCATTTCCTTTCGTTTCTTCAATTCTTTTCCTGTGCGCGAGCTGAGGCGGAGAGAACGCGAGTCGCCGGTGCGAAATATCTAAATTTTTAAGGTAAGAGTTTTTAATAGGATATTTAGGGTGTGATTTTAAGCTTTTTAAGACTAAGTAAGTGTTCTTAAAATTTTTTTCAGTCATCCTTCTTCTTTGGTTTCTGTGTTTGTAGTGGTAGAAAATTTAAGATTTGGAAGAGGGATGAATTTATGTTGAATAAATATAGTTTTTGAGGTTGTCAGTAGTATAATAAATGTTCTAGAGTATAAATTTGTTGATGATCTTTGAATTTGTGGCTTATGGATCAAATTCTAAACTAGATTTGGAAATATATGTTGATTTATTGAGGTTTAGATGATTATTTGGGATGAGAAATGAATTATTATGGTTATAGGATTATGATTCTAAGCTAGAGACTCAATTTTTAATTTTTGGATATTTTAGGTACGAATTTATGAAATAAAAAGAAAATTTTGATAATAGAAATTAGTTTAGAAGTTGATTTTTAGATTATTAATGTTTATTGATAATTAAAAGAGGAGTTAAAAAATTTTACTTAATAGTATTAACTCTAGATTTGTATTAAGATTGAGATTAGGGATTATGTTATATTTTTAATTCTATTATTAGAAATATTTTATTAGTTTCAAAATTGAAACTAATATTTATAAATAATATGTTATTTGTAGATTGTATTACTGGTGAAGAATGTGGTGAGAGAGAAATTTTAAGGAATAATTTATTGAAAAAGCCACAAGGTAACCATGCTTTTAATTTGTAATTAGTATTATTTTATGTTAATTGGGTGATTATTGAGAAAATTATGAATTTTGTAATATTGTATAATTGTGCAATATTATTATGAAATTTGTTTGATTATTGTGGGAGATGTTGGGAGACTTGCTATTGTTGTTGTATTTATGTGCCACGTGGTACGCCCCTATTGAAGCTCAATAGGTGGCTTGTAAGGGCTCGAGCTAATCTACCTTTGGTCGGGTAATTTAGCACTGAGTGAGGGCTACGGCTCGAGATTAATGGAGGGATATAAGGATGGTTGTTTGTGTGTATTGTAATATTTCTTATATTTGTTGGAATTATATTATTTTTAATTATCACTTAGTAAGCACACACTTAACTGTTTGTATACACTATCATAAATTGGCTTTGGTTACTGGGACTTTTGAGTCTCATTATGTGGTTAACAATTTTCAGGAGAAGAACCACGAGTGACACTTAGAGGAGTCCCAGAGGCTTAGTGGTATAAATCCACTGTCTCTTTTGGGTATTTAATTTATGATTTATAATGTGTTATATTGCCAATATTAGGGCTTTTTGTTTATTGTCAATTATATGAATATATAAATGTAATCATACCTTTCAAACTATTTCTATTTTTTGTACAATTTGGATGACTGTAATTTTAATATTTGGTTTACTTTGGATTGGTTAAAATGGCATGATTATAAGGTCAAATAATTGGCTTGTGTTAAAAATTGACTAAATTGCTTATTTTACTTGTTGGGAGTATAAGGATGGACAAATGTGATTTAGTTTACTTGTTGGGAGTATAAGAATGGACAAATATGATTTAGCCTAATGGCATGTGGGAGGTAAAAATTTATCTGAAATGTTATAGTGTGTGAGTTGAAGCCAATTATAAAATAATTTATATTGAAATTATTGATATAAAAATGTGTTGGGTGGCTGTAACCCAACTATGGTTGAGTTAAATTATTTTTTTTTTTAAAAATTTTGGTTTGTTACAAGTTCTGCTTAACCTGAGGAGGATGAAACGGAAAGAGCAGAAACGGAAGACACACACATAATGGAACATAATAAACTCTTTGTAACCTCTCCTTAATTTTTGTAACCTCCCTTTTAATTTGTAAGGTTCAGTTTCACGATTCTAGAACTATAAATAGGACCCTTGTAGCTGTGTAAGAAGGTAGACTTGAAAGAATAAGAATTGCTTATTTTCATTCGGTTTCTGTGCCAAAGGAGTCTCTCCATTTTTGTTCCGTTCTTCAATCAACGCATGTCCTTGATGAGGATCAGATTCAATGATGCCCTCACACGTCTGTAGCGACCCTGTGGATGCCGTACAATGCAGCGCGGTGTCCCCTTTACCATTCTTTTTTTCAAACTCTCCAACGCCATCGGCTTCTGCTTAATTTCACCCACCAGATGCTCAACGGCGTTTGCCTTGTTGTCGTTCGCCGCCACGTATAACGCCTTGTCTTCATCATTATTGACGGGCATCGTGTGAATCGTTGCACTGTTTTTGTATGCCACCGCCACTTCATACCATTCACCCTATAGTGTGAAATGGTATATATCATGCGCCATCGACTGAAGTTGAATATCCATAATGAATCCATATGATCCATTTTGCAACAATGCAACAATTACTACCAAAACTCTTGTGGTCATGTGGCAGTCACCTTGGTGTGTGTTAGCCTTTTTTACATGATTAACTACCACACTCATGTCCCATGTGTCTAAAAAAGCACAGAGTAGGGATCTCGGGGAAGCATTTACATTAAGGAAAATGACAATAGTATAAAATCCTATCAAATTTTAAAATATAAAGTAAGTCCCTTACATCTCAACTGGCATTTTTAAATATAAAGTAAAGTCCCAACAAATTTGAAAGATAAAGTTGCAAAATATGAAAATATCAAATTTTGAAGACAAATTTGCAATTGTGTCATCATGAATTTGTAACTCATTTTCCCGATTTTAACAAGAAACACGAATCTTAATGATTAAATTTGAAAAGTAATATGTTATCATTATTTAGTAACTTATAGGAATTTGCAACTTAATTTGTCTTATTAAATTTGTAATTTGTTTTCTCAATTTTAAAATTAGGAAAGGGATGCATTGTATAAAAATACTAGTTAAGGACCTAGGAGACTTATTTTACATTTTTGAAATGTGTTGGGACTTTAAAAAGATTCTTTTGGAACTTAAATGCCATTCTCCCATCACAATATAATATGGCCTTTCCTTGTATGGAAGGGCAAGGTATTATTATCTTTTGCTTTATGTTGTGGAAAACGTTGTTGACCACTTCAAATGAGACCAGTAACCCCAAAAAAAAAAAAAATCCATGTTTTTGTTCTCAACTTTGTCGTCTGTCTTAAGTCAGTCGACATATAATTGGTTATATATAATCGATCATATATACCTTGGACATATTATGAATTTTTGACGAATAGTTGCTAGCAACACTTAGGCCATGTTTGGTAGCATTGAATTGGCAAGGTGGAAATGAAATTGGTATGCAAGAATTGCAATTCTTAAGAATCCCAATTCCATCAAAAATGTTAGAATTCAATTCCATCATATTGACCATGGAATTGCTTCAATTCCTTTGAATTCAATTTGTGGACTCCACTACCCTCATATTTTTTGTCCATTTATAATAAGATAGGTCTTTTTAATTTAAAAAAAGGGCAATTTAGTCTTTTTCTATTTTAAGTACCTATATAAATTACTATTATATTATAATTCCATCTTCATACCAAACACACTTTAAAAACTCAATTCTATTCCGATTTCGATTCCAATTCCGATTCCGATTCCGATTCCGATTTTATTAAAAATCTTCCATCATACCAAACGAGACCTAGAAAATGTATTTGATTTTGAGGTAAAATTCATGACATACATTAATATACTACTTCATTTTTAAATATAAGAAAAAAAACCAATTCATTCATTTTGAAAAAAATAGTTAAATATAACAATTGTGTCTGGAATTAAAAAATTTGGATTAAATTAATGAAATAAATTTCCCCCATGAAAATAAACATTGATTTTATGAGGAAAAATTTGGAAAAAATTGTTATAAATGTTAGAAGAAAATTATCTATATATAATTAAGTTCTTGACCAATTGCCTTCACAATAAATCAAGAACATTAAGTTTCGTCCAAAACAAATCCATTTGTGCACTCGTCTATAACAAAAAAGAACGAATATACTGGATCAATTACTAGATTAAATTAGCTTATTTAGAGAAGAAAAAAATAAATAAATAGATTGGTGGGGCCAGACAGAATTAAATTAAATAAATAAATTAAAGTTTAATAGTAAATAAAATGTAACAAATGCTAAAAAGCCATAAATTCATATCTAGCCTATGCAATTTAAAGTTTAATGATAAATAAAAAGTAACAAAAGCTAAGAAGCCATGCATAAATTCATATCTAGCCTTCACACTTCAACAATCTTGAAAGTTACAAAATTGGATAGAATTATTCGTCCTGGAAAAAGCAACACTCATCATTTATTCCCATGTGTTCCACGCATTAATACGGACAGATATATTTTATTTTCTTTGTGGCCGAAGACTACAGAGACAAACAAACTTACTTGAATTTAATGTCAAATTAAACAAATTTGTTGATAATCGATTTTTGATTTAATTTATTGATTATATTGTTATTAATACAATAATTACAATTAATTTTTACGTTTCCCAAGAATCGTTTCCAAAATACTGCAAGAAATTAAGAGACTATTTTCAAAGTAAATAGACAGTTTAACCATAATATTTATCCAATTCAAACTAGCTAGGCTAAAATGCATAAAATCTCCTAAACTTTAAGTTAGTTACATATGATTTCTCTCACCTTTCAACATTTAAAATTAACTCCCTTAATTTTTAATTCTTTTTTTTAAAACCCCTTCTGATTAATTATTTGTTATTTTATTAATATAGTCATTGTTATGTCATATTAATACAATGCAAATGGCACATGACATGAAAAAATATTTTTTATCATTCTTTAACACAATTTAAGAATGGGCAAAATTGTAATTTTTACTTTTAACACACATGATGATGCCCTCATTTTTTTTAATTGAGTGACACTGTTCTCATTATTCACAAATAATACAATTTAAGAAAAAATTATGATTTTATCATTCTTTATAAATTAAAACAGCTTTTTATATTAAGCAAATCTTTGAAACTACAGGTGACATTGCAAGTTCAAAATGGAAGATTATATAATATCCCTTTGTTAAGAATTATAGTAATCTTAGGAGATTTGTTTAATATAAAAGGCTATTTTAATTGATAAAAAATAATAAAATTATAATTTTTTCTTAAATTATGTTACCTGTGAATAATGAAAACAATGTCGATCAATTGAAAAAAAAAATGAGATTATTATCATGTATGTTAAAAGTAAAAATTACAATTTTACCCCTTCTTAAATTGTGTTAAAAAATAGTAAAATTGTTTTCCATTTGATATGACACGTGTATTGCATTAATATGATATGTCAATAACTATATTCATAAAAGAATAGTTAATTATTGGTAGGAGGTTTTGAAAAATAAAATTAAAGGTTAAAAGGATTAATTTTAAACTTTTAAAGGTAATGGGAGTTATGCAACTCCCTTAAAATTTAGGAAAGTTTTATGCATTTTAGCCTTTTGTTAATTCCATGCAATCAAGAATGATCCTCCTATACTTCGCCAATCATATTTCTTTGATTTATTTTTATGCCATATCCCTTTTATTATAGCTTTTGGTTAATTAAAATTCTTTTATCACTCTTTTATCACAACCAACAAACTGAAATTTGAAAAAAAAAAAAAGAAAACAAAGAAACTATATGTGATTTATGTAGTTCATAAGATTAGAAGTCATAATTCATGAGATTTGTGAAGGATGTGTTATTAGAGTTTATCTTACTTATCATGGGAGGGAAGACGATTTTGTTCATATATGTTTTTGATTTTTTTAATCCATTCTATTATTATCATTTCTAATAACCAAATGGGTCCTTATATTGTCTCCCTTGACACATGCAGAGTTGATCATTTTTCTTGGTTGCATCCTATACTTTGTTTAAACAACAGAAACATAGCTAAATGGTGTTTACTTATTTGTTTCAGGACTGAAACTGAATATGTTAGTCAGATGCTTGCCAAAATCAAATGGTTTGCCCAGCATCATGGATACATTAGCATTAATGAGCATTATAGGCCATGAAGTATTATGCAAAAAGTGCAGTGGACCTTGAACTCCTAAAGTGTGCAAAATAAATCATAAACTTTTAAATTCATAGAAAATTACACCTTATTGTTAACTCTTTTTTACGCTGTCACTATTCACTGTGAGGCTTAATCAAATGCTTATGTGATAGACTTTTGTTGATGTGTTATTTGTTAATGAGCATCACAGACCCTATCTTAAACCCTAAACTTTAAAATTATGAGCAAATTACATTTATGTATAGAACATTGTTTATTTTTTAAATTAAATTAGCCTTAGCATAGTCAGCTGTGGTGAACACATTGTTGGTCACGGTGAACAACTCATAATTTTGTAAAATGACATTTTTTGCCCTATTTTTTTACAATGTTTTTCAAATGATTGGTATCTCGTGCTTCCATATACTCTATAACTCTGATTTAGTATTATTTTGAATCATATTGATTTATTTATGTTATCGACGAGTAGGAAACCGATAGCTGCTTGAGTCATATTGAAGGACACTATCCTTAAGAACTATTCTGACATATCAGGATGATGGATCGACAGTTCCTCAAGATTAAACAAGCACGTCCTACACAAGTAAAGTAACAGAACAACAGCACTAACAGGAAAGAAACTTAGATGAACACAGCACACAGTCAAGACAGAGGGGGGAAGAAGTGGCTCAAAAACTCTAGAGCCTGGCACCTTGTCCTATCTACACCCATACCTATATATAGGCTAAAATCATAAACATGAACGTTGGGTTTATAATCACTGGATTAAACACCATTAAGCTTCAGTTACACAAACATAAAATGCCATTAATTAAATGTCTGGAGCCATTAGGACGAATGTGCAAAGCAAAATGATTAAGAAAATCCATTTAAGAATTTTTGTTAAATGCTAAAAATGCTTGAGGTTTGAATTTAAATTTAAATCAGTCAAAAATTAAGGTTTTCTGGTAAGCTCATTTAAATAAATTATTATTTATTTTTCACAAAAATAATCTAGTAAAAGGAAGCCAATACCTCTTGAAGTCACCATAGTTTATGGTACCTTTTAAATATCTCAAGATTCTCACGAGAGTCTCCTAGTGTTTACTACTTGGACAGTGAGTATATCTGCTCAATCTGCTTACAGCATAAGCTATATTAGGCTTAGTAAAATTCATCAAATGCAACAGGCTCCTAATAATATATGTATACACTTAGATTGACCAACTAGGTTACCCTTGTGCTTTTTTAATTGCATACTTGAATCATAAGGAGTACTCAAAGGAGCATATTTAAGATGTCCAAACTTCCTGAGAATTTTCTCAGCATAATGTTCCTGGGAAAGTAAAATCTCATTATCATTTCTTATGATCTTTACACCCAAGATTACCTTGGCTTCGTCCATATCTTTCATATCAAAATTTAAAGAAAGAATTTTTTTTTCATTAATAACACACATACTGGAGCCAAAGATTGGCATGTCATCCATATATAAGCATATAATCACACACAATCATTATTCACAATCTTTGTATAAACACATCTGTCTACTTCAACAATAGAAAATCCACTAGTTGTCAAAACTAAGTTTTTTATGCTATTGCTTAGGTGCTGGTTTTAAGATATACAAAGATTTAACAAGTTTATAAACTTTATTTTCTTGCCCAAGAATCACACATCCCTCAAGTTGCACCATATAAATCTCTTCTTTCAAATCACCATTTAAAAATACTGTTTTAACATTCATTTGATAAACAAAAAGCTTGTAAATCAAAGCTAAAGTAATAAGAATTCTTGTAGAAGAAATTCTAGTCACAAGAGAAAATGTGCCAAAATAATTAATATTTTTCTTTTGAGTAAAACCCCTGACAACAAGCCTTGCTTTATATTTATCGATTGAACCATATGAAAAAAAAAATTTCTTAAAAATCCATTTATATCCAATAGCCTTAGCTCCTTGAAGCAATTCTGTTGAAACCCAAGTTTTATTTTTCCTTAAGGTATCAATTTCAATTTTAGTTGCTGCTTTCCAAAACTTAGCATTAGGAAAAGAAACAGCTTCATAAAAATTTAATGGTTTATCTTGTACCAAATAAGTATAAAAATCTTCTCCAAAACTTGTTTCTTTTCTTTGCCTTTTACTTCTCGTTAAAATCAAATTCTCATTTAAATTTTGTTTAAACTCATAATTTTTAATAGGTTTAGAAATACGCTCAAATTTCAAAAAAAAATATGTTCAAAAAATTCAGCATCCTTAGTCTCAACATTTGTGTATAATTCAATTTTAATTTGTATTTTTATATGATTAAATTTGCAAGAAAATATTTAAATTATTATTCATGAAATTATTATGCCAATTCAAATTTATTCATGAAATATCAGTATTCAGGAATTTATATTTGAGATAATGGGAGGGAATATCAAGGATCAAGGAAAGCATTTTTTTATTTTCAAAATAATAATTTTATATAATAATAGGTATTATATTTATTCAGATATATTTAATATTTTCAAAATTAAAATTTTAAATTGTGAATTAATTGAGAAATTATATTTTAATTTAGATTTTGAGATCATAGGACAGAAGTTATATTTTGAAATTGCAATCGTATAAATTGCCAAAAAAAAAATTTACTCACAAAATTCTTCTATTAATTCACAAGTTTATGATAAAATTAGTATAAAAAAATAATTCAATTCAATTTTAATTTGTCTATTTATATGATTTAATTTGCAAGAAAATCATTTAAATTATTATTCATAAAATTATTTTACCAATTTAAAATTATTCACGAACTGATAATAATCTGAAAATTATATTTGAGATCATGGGAGATAATATGAAGGATAAAGGAAAACGGTTTTTGTTGATTTTCAAATAATAATTTTATATAGGAATATGTATCATTTGTATAGATATATTTAATATTTTTAAAATTAAAATTTTTAATTGTGAATTAGTTGTGAAAATAGATTTGAGATTTTGTGGTCATAGAACAGAATTATATTTTTAAATTATAATCTTATAAATTAGAAAAAAAATTAAATTTACTGATAAAATTCTTTTTCTAGTCATGACTTGGATTGATAAAACTTATTATAAAACTTATTGAAATTTACAGACAGAAGATATATTGATTGAATTAAATTACATTTTTAAAAATTAAATTATAATTTGGGAAGTTATATATATATATATTTGAGATCATAGGGGAGAATATCACGGTAAAGGAAAACAATTTTTATCAATTTTTAAAATAATGATTTTATATAGTTAATTTCCAAGTCTAAAATTAGTAAAAAAATTAAAACTAAATATAAAAATAAATCCTACATGTCTGCATAAAATTGTAGGAATGAGAAAAAAGGACACTTATCATCATTATAGCTATGCTTGTTATTCTACTATATATAGATGGTATTAATTGCTCTTTAAATTCTATGAAATTTCTTCTATTTTGAAATATAGGACTTAGAAAAAAGAATTATATTTGTAACAAACGTAGTATTAATTATTAATTAATTATCCTTAAAATTACGTAAAATGTCTAATATATTAAAAATATATTACTTTCCCAGCAAATAAATCTTACATTTAAAACGTATGGAATATACATTATGTTCCTTGGGAGAGATAAAGTAAAAAAGACTTGATCTAAATAAAAGATAAAGTAAAAAGAAATATAAGTCTCATGAACAATATCATTCTCTATCTTTTTTCATATCATATGATGTCCTTTATGTTTCCCATCTTGCCTTCTCAATTTAGAAATCTTGGAAGTTACAAAATTGGATAGAATCATTTGTCCTGCAAAAAGCAACGCTCATATCATATATTCCCATGTGTTCCACGAATTAATACAGACAGTTATGTTTTTTTTTTCTTTATGGCCAAATCCACACAAATAGAAAATGTTTCTCTTAGTATTATTCGAGAGAATAGTTCTATTGAAGAGAACTTTCACTTTGATATTTTCGAGAGAAATTCTCTTGACTATTTTTGGAAGAACTTTCTCTTAGATATTTTTAAGAGAAGTTCTCTCGAAATTATTTGAGAGAAGTGTGTTCTCTCAAAATTGTTCAAGAGAATAAACTTCACTTAAATTTTTTTGAGAGAACATAATTTTACTCTCATTTTTTTAGAGAATTTTTAAGAGAATTGTCATTTCTCTCAAATTTTGCACGTTTTTGTTGAAAAATTATGTTGAGAATTTTTTTTTGGTAGTGTTTTAGGAAAGAATGAGAAAAATTTATCTATTTTGAAAGAAGATAAAAATCAAATATATATAGGACATTGTTCATGATATAATTATATTATATACTTAACTGCTGTTATTTAATATAATAATCAAATTTGAAAATTGGCCTGAAATATTTGTAGGAATATAATTGAAGACATAAATTTAAAGTTTGTCACATTTTAAATTAATTTTATTAAAAACAATATTTTTAAGTTTTTATAAGTGTAAAAAATTATAATATATATAATATGTTTTTAATTATATTCATAATTGAAAATAACATCAAATATATGTATATATTTTGATTTTTGACAATTTAATATTGCTTATGTGTAATTAAGTAATAGATGATTTATTGCTCATATAAAGATTTCAATGCTTTAAAACTCCACTGATGACAAAAAAAGGCTACTGCAAATAATATATGAAGCCCATAAAATGTTGACATATATGATATCCATATTCTTTGAAGGTAAGCGATCTGGAATATCAAAGGGTGGGACCCTCCAAAATGTAAGCTTCAAGTTATTGATTAGATTATAACAGGAGATTTCAATACGTAGTAGTAAAATTTGAAATGATACAAACATGGAAAAAGAAAAAATAGCACAGCAAGGAAATCATAATTTCAAATTACTTAAATTAGCTAGAGTTGTTGATAACAAAACAAAGTTCTTGTCAAACAGTTGTGAGAATCATGGAAAAGTGATAACAATTTCAAATAAGCAGCTTTCCAGATTCTCTATTACTGGACCGGGGAGTATTGTTGAAAACAGCTATGAAAAGATCGGTGCAAATGGGTAATAGGATGATGACAGTGAAATAAATAGACAAGATGGTGAAAACATAAAGTGAATAAACATGCTGCTTGAGGATGTCCTTGAGCAAAAAGAAGAATGCAGCAGAGAAAGAGGCGGATATGGAAACGATGGACATGAAGAGGAAACTCAACCCTAAAAGAAGTTTGAAAGGCAAATCTTTGTGAAAATCTCGAGGTTGCTGTTGGGAAAAGAGGATGGAGAGGAAAAAGATGAGAAAGGTGATGGAGCAGCTGAAAGCCAACAGAGAGGTGAGCGAAAACAATTTGAAAGCTGGATGATGTTCTAGGTAAGGTTTGCCGGTCACGTTCTCAGCACCACCAGGGATGGTGATAGACGCTGTGAAGGCCACACTGGCAATAAGTGCGGCCACGACGGAGCAAGACCCCGACGTGCTCTTGAGCCATTCAACGCCTTCTTTGATTAAATTCTTGTGATCTCTTTCGAAAATTTCTTCTGGTGTCTCCCCTCTACGATTGCAGAGGAATTGCAAGTGGCGCGGCACTTTTTTCTGCATGTACTACAAATGGAAGAAAACTTTCATCAATTTATTATTTATACATGCATGACATGAAATGATTGATTTAATTTGGCTAAGGAGAGGGGGAAACGACACTAGAAAACAATAAATTTAAGACAGATTTGTGATTGGCAAAATAGATTTGTGATGGAAAACGTGGAATTTTGTCACAAAAAATGATAAGAAATACCAGTAGGAAAAGTGCTTTTTAAACTAGTTAAGCCTTTCTAAACCGGTTATCAAGACAATCCAGTCTAGAAAGTAATTAAAAATTTATTTTTTTTTAAAAAAATAAAAGCCTTTCTAAACTACTTGTCAACAAAACCAGTTTAGAAAGTTTAAAACAATCCAGAAAAAATCAAAAAAAGTTTCCAAACCGCCGGTTATACAATTATCTAGTCTAGAAAGCATTTTAAAAAAAATTAAACGTTTTATTTAAAAAGATCATCTTTTAGAACGATTGTATAAACAATGGGTCTAGAAATCTTTTTAAAGTCCAGCAATTCGTGATGTAGTTACGAAAATGCCACCCGTTTTATTTTCTAAACCATTGGAGGAACCAGTTTAGAAAGCTATTTTTACACGAGTGAAATAAATTCTGACAAAAGCCCTAATCTGTGTGTTGTTTTACTAAATGAGATATGTTACCAGAAGCCATTTGAGTTCCCACTGCATTTGCATGGCAGAACCACCAATATGCAAGGGCTTGCAATGTGAGAGCTTGGCAGCCAAGTGGAGGACGGTGTTGCCGTCTTTGTCTGCACGTCCCACGTGGCTTTTCCACAACATCTTATCCTTCAGGTACTCCTCCAGATGCTCAAATACATCATGTTGCTTGTTCTCCACAGTCACATGCAATACATTTTGGGCTAGCGAGTTCGTTTCGTGGATGGCCCCTGGTTCATCTTCCAGAATTTTCTTCACCATTTCCAGCACTCCATTTTTCGCTGCAATTAACAATATTGGCTCATTTCTCCCCCCTTCATTTTCCTTCTCTTCATCACACCCTCCAAATGAAATTTCAGGAAATTTTCCTGTTAAAACAAGACATTAAAGATTTTAAGTTTTTATAAAAAGATATTAAAATAAACGAAACTATTAAAAATATAGAACTTCACATATGCATGAATCTGAAATTCAAAGGATTTAAGTCCACGGGTTATTTATAACATTATTAATTTATAAATATATAAAAACCCACGGATGTAATGACAAATGAAAAATATATATATATATATATTTTTTTAAATCATAAAAAATAATTAATAAATATTTAAAATAATTAATCCTTTATTTTGTTGATCAATGCAATAAAGAATAAGTCTAGTTTGGATAACATCACGGCCACGAGCCCAAAAAAATAAAGGTCGCCATTGGATCTCTCATTAACTGTTGCACATACCTTTTTCTTTTGGGGGGGGGGGAAGTAGCAATAAAAATAAAAAAAAATAAAAAAGATACAAACTAAGTGCAATTTGTATACCATTAATAATCAATTTTAGAGGTCAAAATCATGATTTTGTAAAAATATATATAAAGAGAAATTTGAATATAATTTTATAAAACCATAACTTATTTAAGAAGTATAATTCACTCTTTTTCTCTAAATCATTTTTATTTAAACTATGCTGACTAATTTCTCCCCCATTCATTTTCCTCCTCTTCACGCCCTACAAGTTAATCCAATCAATATTAATCCAATTAAAACTTAAGAATTACATGTACTAGAAAAAATACATATATAAATGTGATTTTTATAAAAAATATTTTTTTTAAAAGAAAATCCCAGCCTGTTAGAAAACAGGCCATTTTAACCTGCCTGTTTTTTCAACTCAATTATTTGCTGAGTAAGAGAGTGAGCAATATTTCTATTACCAATATTAAAGTGTTGCCATCTATCCATAATCAATAGTAGTGATATTTATTTTGAGGCTATTTTATTTTCTTGAATGTAATAATTGTTTGTTAATTAGAAACAATAAGTTTAGTTTGGATAACAACCCAAGGACCGCAATCCCCAAAAGTTCTTGAAGGTCGACACTGGATATGATCTACCCATTAATGTTGGGCATAACTTATTTAATAAGAAGTATATATGCTATAGTATATAATTCACTTTTTCAATCAATAAACCATTTTGCTGGGTATCTCTTGAATGGGATATTCAAAAGCTAGAACTTATCAGGGGAAAATCAACTCATTTAAATAACTAGCTCATTAAGCATTTCATTCTACTCAGCGTGAAACTCAACGTGTGTGTAAAGAACGGTTAAAAAAAAAAAAACCAAGGAAAGATCAATATCTCCATGAGATATAATGATGGGTGGGTCAAGAGCGAGAAACCTTTTGGGTCATCGGTCTCAGGAGGAGGTCTGCGCATCACCAAGGCTTTGACACGACCTCCAACATATGCTACATCTTTATACTTCCAAAGTGCATCCAGTGTTTGAGCGCACCAAACGTGCTTTTGTTTCTTCTCCCTCAATGTCTTTATTTCCTCTAATCCTTGATTAATATATATATATAAACCTAATTAATTAAGCACAAGTGCGTATAACAGAATTAAAAGCACCATCAATTTTTTATTAGCACAAGCTAAGCTTTTTGTTAGGTAACTAGGTAGAGAACGAGAGTGTACGTACGTACCTTGGGGTCCCAACAACACAAGTCCACATAGCAAAACCAAAGAGCTGATTGCAGCCATGAATGCAGTCATGAAAATGTCACAACATGTCCAATAATTTTTGGAACAACATTTTCATAGCCAGTGATGTAATCACTTGCTGGGTTTTCTATATCCACAGTACTTCCGGGAAGAGCTACGACAAAACATGAACTTTGCTTGATTTTCAGATCATAATTATAAAGCAGAATTAAGCTAAACAAATAAAATACTTTCTTTTCATAAGCATGAACTTGCCAGTCTGCTGGGATTTTGACTGATGGCTGGTGCTCCTCAACGGTTTCACGTGTATAACTTCCGCATGAAAAAGGAAAATATATAGCAATAATTACTCCCTCCATTCTATTTTAGGCCAAAATAGACAAGAGTTGGATTTTATTATTTATAAAACAATACAATTTACAAAATTTGGGTAGTAATTAAATATAATTTTTCAAAAATACCCTTATAAAAATAATGGCCTTAGTTGATAATTAAGAGAGTGGGTGAGAAAGATTTAATTAAGGGCATTTTCGGAACAGAGGGAGTATGATTAAGTGGAGCATACATGCGTACTAATGATGAAGAGGTCAAGTATGTCTTATTTATAGGATAAAAAGACAAAATTAATTTTGATCATATGTATAGGGTACTTAATTTCTATGTTCATTTAGAATTTATGCTCTCATTAAATGTTAGGAAAAATTGTTAAAAATAATTTTGTTTATCCTTATTAGGAGAAAGAGGTAAAAACTTGTTAAATTTTAAGACAGAATTAATAAGGCTTAAGGTTTTCTCATATTCTAATAAAAAATGCAGCAAATGACTCAAACAGAACTAAATGGAGTACTTACCCTTGTATGCCAACTTGGCATACCATCTAAAATTGCTGATGCTGCTTTCGAAGGCAGAAGGTTTGTCGGCTAGGATATGGAGAGGGCTAATACTCTTTTCATCCATGGAGCCCACAATGTCCTTCTTGAACGTATGAATGATTTCAAATGCCAACTCTGCAGTGAATAGAATAATTCACGGGAGCAAGAATTAATTAAGTAAAGGCATCAATAAATAAATCATTAATTAGTTTGTAAATTTATAACAGGTCCGCCTCCTACTATTACTTTGGACTAAAATTTCGTGGTATTTAAACTTCACGATGAACAATTTTAAAAATAAATATAATAATTTTTTTTTTGAAATTTATAATTTTATTTATAAATAAAAAAGACACTCGGTAATTTTTCTTATATTTGAGAAGGGGAGTAAAATTTACGCACCAAAGTAGTCTCGGTAGAGGGTGCAATGAAGGACTGTCTGGCCATCGCTTGCTCTTCTGCATGGCCCAAGCGACTTGTCGGCGCAACGATCTTTGAGGTAAAAGAAAACATCCATATGTCCATTTAAAGCAGCCAAGAACAGAGGAGTCTCTCCATTATTGTTCCGTTCTTCAATCAACACGTGTCCTTGATGACGATGGTGATCAGCTTCAACGATGCACTCACACATCTGGAGCGACCCTATGGATGCTGCTCGATGCAACGCTGTGTCACCTTCAACATTCTTTGTTTTCAAACTCTCCACCGCCCCCGACGTCTGCTTAATTTCATCCACCAGCTGCTTAACTGTGATAGCATTGTTCTCGTTCGCCGCCACGTGCAACGCCGTGTCTTTATCACTGTTGACGGGCATCTTGTGAATCGTTGCGTTGTCTTTGTATGCCGTCACCACTTCACTCCATTCACCATGGAACGTCGATCGGTATAAATCCATCCCCGTCATCGAAACAAGTTGAATATCCATCGATGAATCCATGTGTTGCATTTTGCAGCAATGCGAGAATTACTGGCAAAACTCTCGTGGTCGTGTGTGGGCAGTCACCTTGGTGCGTGGTAGCCTTTTATACGTGATTAACTACCAAAATCATGTCCCTTATGTCTGAAAAAGCACAGAGCAGGAACCTCTGGGAAGCAATGCCAGTAGGGCCAGGGTCCCAGTAGAATCATTTTATTCCAGTAAAACTCTAATAAATTTTAAAATATAAAGTAAGTCCCTTAGATGTGAACTGGTATTTTTAAATATAAAGTCAAGTCACAACAAATTTGGGAGAAAAAAAAATCACAAAATAGAAAAATATTTCAAATTTAGGGGACAAATTTTTAATTGTGTCGTCTTGAATCTGCAAACTCACTTTTCCGATTTTAACATGGTACAAAAATTTTAATGATTAAATTTAAAAAATAACATGTCATCATCTAATAACTTTAAGGAACTTGCAACTTAATTTGTCTTGTTAAATTTGCAACTCATTTTTTTAACTTTAAAACTAGGAAAAGATTACATTATGTAAAAAATACTAGTTAAGGATCTAAGGGACTTATTTTATATTTTCAAATTTGTTACGGCTTTACCTGAATAAAATAATAATGCTTTTTGAACTTAAATGCCATCCTTCCATGACAATAATATCACCTTTCCTTGTATGGAAGGGCAAAGTATTATTATCTTTTGCTTTTTAATTAATCTCAATTTTGTTATTTGTGTTGTGGAACACGTTGTCTACCAGTTCAAATCAGACGAGCAACCCAAAAAAACATAAAAATCCATTTTTTTGTTCTCAACTTTGTCATCTGTTTTAAGTCAGTCGATGTATTATCGATCATATATACCTTGGACATATTCTGAATTTCTGATGAACAGCTGCTAGCGACACTCAGAGGGATGAAGTCTAGAAAACTTATTTGATTTGGAGGTAAAATTCATGACATACATTAATATACTATTTCGTTTTTAAATATAAGAAAAAAATAACCAACTCATTTAGTTTAAAAAAATTAGTTAAACATAATAATTGTGTCTAGAATTAAAAAATTTGGATTAAATTAATGAAACAAATTTGTCTCGTGAAAATGAACATTGATTTTATGAGGGGAAATTTGAAAAAAAAATGTTATAAATGTTAGAAGAAAATTATCTCCATATATAATTAAGTTCCTGACTGATTGCCTCCACAATAAATCAAGAACATTAAGTTTTGTCCAAAACAAAACCATATGTGCAGTAGTATATAACAAAAAAGAACGAATATACTAGATCAATTACTAGATTAAATTAGCTTATTTAGAGAAGGACAAATAAATAAATATATAGCTAGGTGGAGCCGGACAGAGTTAATAACTCAAATAAATAAATTAAAGTTTAATAGTAAATAAAATGTACCAAATGCTAAAAATCCATAAATTCATATCTAGCCTGCACAATTTAAAGTTTAATAATAAATAAAAAGTAACAAAAGCTAAAAAGCCATAAATTCATATCAAGCCTTCACACTTCAGCAATCTTGAGAGTTACAAAATTGGATAGAACTACTTGTCCTGCGAAAGGCAACACTCATATCATTTATTCCCATGTGTTCCACGAATTAAATACAGATAGATATATTTTATTTTCTTTGTGGCCGAAGACTACAGAGAGAAACAAACTTACTTGAATCCACACAAGTATTTTATCGGTTTAATTTAAGAGAAAATTGGTGAAAATAATCTAGTTGGAAGCAAAATTAATCAAAGGGACCAAATGTACTTGAAGAACCAAGGCAAATATTTTATTTATTAAATAATTTGAACAAATAACTAAATGCCCCTTTGTGTTAATAATCTTTTTTTTTTTAAAAAAAAGCACAAAATTTGATTGTTGGAGCTCCAGTCCCTCCTCCAACAGTGACAATACACTTGCCAGAGCTCTAGATAGCAAGTGAAGGGTCATTGGAACCAACACCACTTGATTGCATGTAATCATTAAGCATTACATGTAAATTCAACAACTAGAGGGTGCAAGGATTTTAATTTAGGGGACAAAGGCTTTGGCTTGAGTGCAAGGCTTTTGGCTTAAGATGCAAGGGTATGGCTTGGGTGTAAAGCTTTTGAGCTAAGGTGCAAGACTTGTGGCTAGGGTGTAAGGCTTCTGACTTGAGGTGCAAAGGGTATAGCTTAAGTGCAAGGCTTTTAACTTGAGGTGCAAAGGTTATAACTTAGGTGTAAGGCTTCTGATTTGAGGTGTAAGGGTTATGGCTTAGGGTGCAAAGGGTATGGCTTAGGTGAAAGGGGTTTGGCTGAGGTGCAAAGCTGCTGATTTGAGGTGCAAGGGTTATGACTGAGGTGCAAGATTTCTAGCTTAAGGTACAAGGCTTCTGGCTTGAGTGCAAGAGAGATGCTTAGAGTGCAAGGCTTCTAGCTTAGGGTACATATGTTATGGCTTAAGATGCAAGGCTTTTACCTTGTGTTATAGCAATGTCATTTTCATGTAATATGTAGTCATTTTCATAATCTGCTAGAAATTACATGTCAATTATTTCTCAAGCATGCTTGCAAATTTTTTCCCATGTCTATTTACATGTGTAATCAATGGTGATTTACATCTAAATCCGAGGCACTAACAGGGGTGTCTTCTCTGTGTGATTGATTTACATATAATTCGTTGGAGATTACATATAAATTATTCCTCAAGCATGCTTGCGAATTTTTTCCCATATTCATCTCATATCAATAATTATGAGATGAAGAAAAGACTACTCCATAAAATGGTTTACCAAAATTTATTTATGCCTCCAATAAGATGATTAGACTAAAATTTGTGACAACAAGATTTTCTATTTAAATATGCACATTTTCAATTGCAGCACTTAAATGCATCAAACCAATAAAGTATTGTGAAACTTCTAGTCTATTTCATACATAGACTAAAAATATTCCCTTTGAGATTGTGCAACTGCTACCTTTTACCTTCGTCAATCTCAGTCTCGCAATCTCACAGCCTTCAACTTTTAGTCTCTATCCCATTCATTTCTAACCCCAATGAATCGCACATGAAGCTCGAGAGAATCAATTAAGAGCTAAGTTGGTAGAAAATAAGAAATTTTTAAAGAGATGATGGCTCAATTTAAGTCCTTGACCAACGAATGCATTTTAAATACGTATACACCTATAATTGAAGATCAAGGAAGTGATGAGTCTGATGGTGATGATTAACAGTCTATGAATTTATTATGACTTTAATTTGGATTACTTATAAACTTGTTTATTTTAGATATATTTTCATGATCAGTTATATTTGTTGTTGCATTGGTGCTGTTACTAGTATTTGAAATTGTCCCTGTAATAGGAAAGGGGTTGACAAGAAACAAAATTTGACATTAATTTGATTTGCCAATTTCTCATGGAATTCTTTTGAAAGTTTACATGAGAACTATTTTCACTCGAAAGAAAAATACCTGAATCTACATTTCCATTTTTTCATTTCTCTCAAAATTTTTTGAGATAAAATAGTTCTCACAGAACTTTTCGAGAGAAACTTACCAAACACTGACACAATCCGTTCGTTCATTTCTCTCAAATATGTTTGTGGGAAATTTTTTCACACAATTTTTTCTAGAGTCATTCTCTCAAATAGTTGCAAGAGAAAGTGTTTCTCTCATTATTATTTGGGAGAATAGCTCTCTTCGAGAGAACTGTCTCTTTATATTTTCAGAGAAGTTCTCTTACCTATTTTGGAAAATTAGATGTTTTTAAGAGAAGTTCTCTTGAAATAGTCCGAAAAGAATGTGTTCTCTCAAAATTGTTCAAGAGAATAAACTTGACTTGAAAATTTTTGAGATAACATAATTTTACCTACGAGATTTTACTCTCTTTTTTCTCAGGAAAGAATGAGAAAAATTCATCTCTTTTGAAAGAAGATGAAAATCAAATAATATATAACATATTGTTCATGATATGATATGATACAATTTTATAATTGCATTATATATTTAATTGTTGTTATTTAATATAATAATCAAATTTGAAAATTGGACTAAAATATTTGTAGGAATATAATTGAAGGCTTAAATTTAAAATTTGATACATTTTAAATTAATTTTATTAAAAAATAATATTTTTAAGTTTCTATGAATATAAAAAATTATAATATATATAATATTTTTTTAATTATATTAATAATTGAAAATAACATCAAATGTATGTATATGTTTTGAGTTTTAACAATTTAATATTGCTTCATATATAAACACATACTTGTGTAATTAAATAATGTATAATTAATTTCTCATATAAAGATTTCAATGCTTTAAACTCCACTGACTGCTAATAATATCTGAAGCCATAAAATGTTGACATATGATATATATCCATATTCTAAGAAGGTAGCGATTTGCAATATCAAAGGGTGGGACTCTCCAAAATCTAAGCTTCAAGTTATTGATTAGATTATAACAGAAGATTTTAATACACAATAGTAAAATTTGAAACGATACAAATATGAAAAAAGTAATAATAAAACAGTGCAGCAATGGAATCATAATTTGAAATGACTTAAAGTAGCTAGAGTTGGTAACAAAACAGAGTTCTTGTCAAATAGTTGTGAGAATCATGGAAAGGTGATAAGAATTTCAAATACGCAGCTTTCCACCAGATTCTCTATTACCGGATTGGGGAATTTTGATGGAAACAGCTTTGAAAAGATCGGTGCAAAGGGGTAACAGGATGACGCCGGTGAAATAAATAGACGAGATGGTGAAAACATAGAGTGAAAAAACATCCTGCTTGAGGATGTCCTTGAGCAAAAAGAAGAATGCAGCAGAGAAAGAGACGGATATGGAAACGATGGACATGAAGAGGAAACTCAACCCAAAAGAAGTTTGAAAGGCAAATCTTTGTGAAAATCTCGAGGTTGCTGGCGGGAAGTGAGGATGGAGAGGAACAAGATGAGAGAGGTGATGGAGCAGCAGAAAGCCAACAGTGAGGTGCTTGCAAACAGTTTGAAAGCTGGGTGGCGTTCTAGGTAAGGTTTGCCGGTCACCTGCTCAGTACCACCAGGGATGGTGATAGCCGTAGTGAAGGCCACACCGGCAATAAGTGCGGCCACGACGGAGCACGACTCCGACGTGCTCTTGAGCCATTCAACGCCTTCTTTGATTAAATCCTTGTGATCTGTTGCAAAAGTATCTGCTGGTGTTTGCTGATTCCTATTGCAGAGGAATTGCATTTTGTGCGGCACTTTTTTCTTCATATACTACAAAATGGAAGAAAACTTTCATCAATTTATACATGCATGACATAAATGATTGATTCAATTTGGTTGAGGAGGAGGAGGAAATAACACTAGAAAACAAGAAATTTAGGACAGATTTGTAATCGGCAAATTTTTTTGTCACAAATCATTTGTGATGAAACAGGTGAATTTTTGTCACAAAAAATTGTAAGAAACACTAGTAGGAAAAGTGCTTTTTAAACCAGTGAAGCCTTTCTAAACTGGTTAATTATCAAGACAACTGATTTAGAAAGTAATTAAAAATTTAATTTCTTAAGAAAAAATAAAAGCCTTTCTAAACTGTTTGTCAACAAAATCGGTTTAGAAAGTCAAAAAAATCAAAAAAATGTTTCCAACCAGTTATACAATTATCTAGTCTAGAAAGCATTAAAAAAAGTTAAATGTTTTATTAAAGAAGATCATATTTTAGAACAGTTGTGTAAACAACCAGTCTAGAAATCTTTTTCTAAACCTGTTCTTCATGGAACCGGTTTAGAAAGTCTAATAACTCGCAATGTAGTTATGAAAATGCCACCCCCTTATTTCCTAAACCATTGGCATAGGAACCAGTTTAGAAAGCTATTTTTTCGCTAGTGAAAAAAATTCTGTCATAAGAGCACTAATCCGTGTGTTTTTTAAGTAGAATGAGATATGTTACCCGAAACCATTCGACTTCCCACTGCATGTGCATGGCAGCACCACTAATATGCATGGGCATGTAATGGGAGAGCCTGGCAGCCAAGTGGAGGATGGTGTTGCCTGCACTGTCTACGCCTCTGAGGAGTTTTTCTTGCAAGTTCTCCTTATGTGCCTCATCAGGTACTCCAAAACATGGATTTGCCTGTTTACAACTGCCACATGCAATATATTTTGGCCTTTCGAGTTGGTTTTGTACATGACAATGGCCTCTGGTTTATCTTTCAGAATTTTCTTCACTATTTCCAGCACACCATTTTCCGCTGCAATAAACAATGCTGACTCCTGTCTCTCCCTTTCATTTTTTACCATCTCTTCTACCCCTGAAAATTAATCCAATGAATATCCATGGCTCTACCTACTTACATATACAGGGGGAACAGAACACTTCAGGCTCTCTTTCTTCATCTGCTAACTCTTATAATAAATATTTTACTAGAGTTCTTAAGTTTACCAATATGCAGAGTTTCTTCCCCAAAAAATCTATAGAGAAGGTGAGAATTTCCTTTATGTTGTGAATTGTGATTTTTAGCCATAATTAATGGTAGACTTGTAGTTTGTGTTGATCTGCAGTAAAAATTTGGTTGCCAACATCTGCACTTTGTTTGGCATCACCGGCAATTGAAAAGTGCATATCATTAGTGGATCCAATTCAAAGGTGGGGGCGGATTCTATGTTCAGAAAATTCGCCCGAATTAGAGGGGAGAATGATGAATAAAGACCTTATAAAAGTAATAATGTCAAGCTAGAAATCTCTTTATAGCTAAAGTTCCCAAATTCAGTTTTTTTTTTCTCCTATGTTTCAATACTAAAATTTTTAAAAAATTTTAACTTGGCATTATTTTTTTTATGAGGCCCTTGCTTGTCATTCTCCCAAATTTAACTGTTGCCAACTTGCCATCCATGATATTTAGTGATATTACACACACTGCTTTATTGTCTTGAAGCTATTTTCTTGAATGTAATAAATTCTGGTTAGAAAGAATAAGTTAGAGAGTTCTTAAAGTTGATCACTATAGAAAGTTTCTTGACGGCCCACAATATCTATGAAGATTAGAGAAGGTGATCAGAAATACCTTGATGTTGGTGAGATTTTTTTTTTCCTGCCAATATTGTGATTTAGTTA
>NW_026555334.1:5089966-5221137 GCF_029017545.1 Prosopis cineraria | reverse complement strand
CTATATATAATTCCCTTTTTTGACCTGTAAACCATTTTGGGTGTTATTTATCTGAGTGGAAAACAATATCTCTTCAAAACCTAGAAATATCTTGGCAAAAACAACTCATTTAAGTAGCTAGTTCATTAAGCATCTCATTCTTATAGAAAAGGTTAAAAAAAAAAAAAAACCAAGAAAAGATCAATATCTCCATGAGATATAATGATGGGTGGGTGAAGGGCGAAAAACCTTTTGGGCCATCGGTCTCGCGACGAGGTTCTGGGTTCACAAGGCTTTGACACGACCTCCAATATGCTACATCTTTATACTTCCAAAGTCCATCCAGTATTTGACCGCACCAAAGGTGCTTTTGTTTCTTCTTCCTCAATGTCTTTATTTCCTCTAATCCTTGATTAATATATATAAACAACCAATTAATTAAGCACAAGTGCGTATAACAGAATTAAAAGCACCATCAATTATCAGGTTAGAGGACATAGAGAAAGAGAGAGTACTGTACCAAAGCCCTTCCAAGACAGACCAAATAATAAAAACAGGTGAATGCCATGAAAATGTCACGACATGTCCGATAATTTTTCGGAACATCATTTCCATGTTCACAGTTGTAATCAATTGGGTTTTCTGTATCCGCAGTGCTTCGGGGACGAGCTACGACAAAACATGAACTTCATTCAATTTTCAGATCATAATTATAAAGCAAAATTAAGATAAACAAAATACTTTCTTTTCATAAACATGAACTTGCCAGTCTGCTGGGATTTTGACTGATGGTTGGTGCTTCTCAACCGCTTCACGTATATACCTTCCGCATGAAAAAGGAAAATACATAAATATAAAAAATAATTACAATATTGATTTTTATATTTTTTGAAAAAAAATAATACTCCCTCCGTTCTTTTTTATAGACCAAAATAGACAAGAGTTGGGTTTTGCTATTTATAAAACAATTTACAAAATATAAGTAGTAATTAATATATATGTTTTCACTGATACCTTTATATAAACAATGGCCTTAGCTAATAATTAAGAGTGTGTGTGAGAAAGATTTAATTAAGGGCATTTTGTAACGGAGTATAATTAAGTGGAGCATGCGTGGGTGCCAATGATGAAGAGGGCAACTATATTTGTGTGTCTGTATTTATATATATATTCCTCTAGTCCTATTTATAAGAATAAAAAAAAAGATTAATTTTAATCTTATTTATAAGGCATGCACTTAATTATTTTTATGTCATTTTGTATTTCTGCCCTTATTAAAGATAGAAACAAATTAAAAATAATTGTTTTTTTTATTAGGAGAATGGAAGTAAAAACTTATTAAATTTTAGGATAGAGTTAATAAAGTTTAAAATTTTATTCAATTCAAGTAAAATATGCTAAAAATAATTTATAAATAGAATTAAAGAGAGTACTTACACTCATATGCCAATATTATACCATCTAAAATTGCTGCTGCTTTTGAAGGCAGAAGGTTTGTCGGCTAGGATATGGAGAGGGGTAATTCCCTTTTCATCCACAGAACCCACAATTTCTTTTTGGTACATATTAATGATTTCAAATGCCAACTCTGCAGTGAATAGAATAATTCACAGGAGCAAGAATTCATTAATTAAAGGCATCAATAAATAAATCATTAATTAGTTGTAAATTTATAACAAGTCCGCCCCCTACTATGTTTACCAATTACTTTGGACTAAATTTTTGTGGTATTTAAACTTCATGATGAACAATTTTAAAAATAAATATAATAAATTTTTTTGAAATTGATAATTTTATTTATAAATAAAAAAAGACACTCGGTAATTTTTCTTATATTTGAGAAGGGGAGTAAAATTTACGCACCAAAGTAGTCTCGGTAGAGGGTGCAATGAAGGACTGTCTGGCCATCGCTTGCTCTTCTGCATGGCCCAAGAGACTTGTCGGCGCAACGAGATTGGAGGTAAAAGAAAACATCGTTATGTCCATTTAAAGCAGCCAAGAACAGAGGAGTCTCTCCATTATTGTTCCGTTCTTCAATCAACACGTGTCCTTGATGACGATGGTGATCAGCTTCAACGATGCACTCACACATCTGGAGCGACCCTATGGATGCTGCTCGATGCAACGCTGTGTCACCTTCAACATTCTTTGTTTTCAAACTCTCCACCGCCCCCGACGTCTGCTTAATTTCATCCACCAGCTGCTTAACTGTGATAGCATTGTTCTCGTTCGCCGCCACGTGCAACGCCGTGTCTTTATCACTGTTGACGGGCATCTTGTGAATCATTGCGTTGTCTTTGTATGCCGTCACCACTTCACTCCATTCACCATGGAACGTCCATCGGTATAAATCCATCCGCGTCATCGAAACAAGTTGAATATCCATCGATGAATCCATGTGTTGCATTTTGCAGCAATGCGAGAATTACTGGCAAAACTCTCGTCGTCGTGTGTGGGCAGTCACCTTGGTGCGTGGTAGCCTTTTATACGTGATTAACTACCAAAATCATGTCCCTTATGTCTGAAAAAGCAGAGCAGGAACCTCTGGGAAGCAATGCCAGTAGGGCCAGGGTCCCAGTAGACTCATTTTATTCCAGTAAAACTCTAATAAATTTTAAAATATAAAGTAAGTCCCTTAGATGTGAACTGGTATTTTTAAATATAAAGTCAAGTCACAACAAATTTGGGAGAAAAAAAATCACAAAATAGAAAAATATTTCAAATTTAGGGGACAAATTTTTAATTGTGTCGTCTTGAATCTGCAAACTCACTTTTCCGATTTTAACATGGAAAAAAAATTTTAATGATTAAATTTAAAAAATAACATGTCATCATCTAATAACTTTAAGGAACTTGCAACTTAATTTGTCTTGTTAAATTTGCAACTCATTTTTTTAACTTTAAAACTAGAAAAAGATTACATTATGTAAAAAATACTAGTTAAGGATCTAAGGGACTTATTTTATATTTTCAAATTTGTTACGGCTTTACCTGAATAAAATAATAATCCTTTTTGAACTTAAATGCCATCCTTCCATGACAATAATATCACCTTTCCTTGTATGGAAGGGCAAAGTATTATTATCTTTTGCTTTTTAATTAATCTCAATTTTGTTATTTGTGTTGTGGAACACGTTGTCTACCAGTTCAAATCAGACGAGCAACCCAAAAAAACATAAAAATCCATTTTTTTGTTCTCAACTTTGTCATCTGTTTTAAGTCAGTCGATGTATTATCGATCATATATACCTTGGACATATTCTGAATTTCTGATGAACAGCTGCTAGCGACACAGAGGGATGAAGTCTAGAAAACTTATTTGATTTGGAGGTAAAATTCATGACATACATTAATATACTATTTCGTTTTTAAATATAAGAAAAAAATAACCAACTCATTTAGTTTAAAAAAATTAGTTAAACATAATAATTGTGTCTAGAATTAAAAAATTTGGATTAAATTAATGAAACAAATTTGTCTCGTGAAAATGAACATTGATTTTATGTGGGGAAATTTGAAAAAAAAATGTTATAAATGTTAGAAGAAGATTATCTCCATATATAATTAAGTTCCTGACTGATTGCCTCCACAATAAATCAAGAACATTAAGTTTTGTCCAAAACAAAACCATATGTGCAGTAGTATATAACAAAAAAGAACGAATATACTAGATCAATTACTAGATTAAATTAGCTTATTTAGAGAAGGACAAATAAATAAATATATAGCTAGGTGGAGCCGGACAGAGTTCATAACTCAAATAAATAAATTAAAGTTTAATAGTAAATAAAATGTACCAAATGCTAAAAATCCATAAATTCATATCTAGCCTGCACAATTTAAAGTTTAATAATAAATAAAAAGTAACAAAAGCTAAAAAGCCATAAATTCATATCAAGCCTTCACACTTCAGCAATCTTGAGAGTTACAAAATTGGATAGAACTACTTGTCCTGCGAAAGGCAACACTCATATCATTTATTCCCATGTGTTCCACGAATTAAATACAGATAGATATATTTTATTTTCTTTGTGGCCGAAGACTACAGAGAGAAACAAACTTACTTGAATCCACACAAGTATTTTATCGGTTTAATTTAAGAGAAAATTGGTGAAAATAATCTAGTTGGAAGCAAAATTAATCAAAGGGACCAAATGTACTTGAAGAACCAAGGCAAATATTTTATTTATTAAATAATTTGAACAAATAACTAAATGCCCCTTTGTGTTAATAATCTTTTTTTTTAAAAAGCACAAAATTTGATTGTTGGAGCTCCAGTCCCTCCTCCAACAGTGACAATACACTTGCCAGAGCTCTAGATAGCAAGTGAAGGGTCATTGGAACCAACACCACTTGATTGCATGTAATCATTAAGCATTACATGTAAATTCAACAACTAGAGGGTGCAAGGATTTTAATTTAGGGGACAAAGGCTTTGGCTTGAGTGCAAGGCTTTTGGCTTAAGATGCAAGGGGTATGGCTTGGGTGTAAAGCTTTTGAGCGAAGGTGCAAGACTTGTGGCTAGGGTGTAAGGCTTCTGACTTGAGGTGTAAAGGGTATAGCTTAAGTGCAAGGCTTTTAACTTGAGGTACAAAG
Organism: Prosopis cineraria; assembly: GCF_029017545.1. Lineage (NCBI taxonomy): Eukaryota > Viridiplantae > Streptophyta > Magnoliopsida > Fabales > Fabaceae > Prosopis > Prosopis cineraria. The sequence goes on along the minus strand of NW_026555334.1, from coordinate 5,216,562 downwards.
GTTATAACTTAGGTGTAAGGCTTCTGATTTGAGGTGTAAGGGTTATGGCTTAGGGTGCAAAGGGTATGGCTTAGGTGAAAGGGGTTTGGCTGAGGTGCAAAGCTGCTGATTTGAGGTGCAAGGGTTATGACTGAGGTGCAAGATTTCTAGCTTAAGGTACAAGGCTTCTGGCTTGAGTGCAAGAGAGATGTTTAGAGTGAAAGGCTTCTAGCTTAGGGTACATATGTTATGGCTTAAGATGCAAGGCTTTTACCTTGTGTTATAGCAATGTCATTTTCATGTAATATGTAGTCATTTTCATAATCTGCTAGAAATTACATGTCAATTATTTCTCAAGCATGCTTGCAAATTTTTTCCCATGTCTATTTACATGTGTAATCAATGGTGATTTACATCTAAATCCGAGGCACTAACAGGGGTGTCTTCTCTGTGTGATTGATTTACATATAATTCGTTGGAGATTACATATAAATTATTCCTCAAGCGTGCTTGCGAATTTTTTCCCATATTCATCTCATATCAATAATTATGAGATGAAGAAAAGACTACTCCATAAAATGGTTTACCAAAATTTATTTATGCCTCCAATAAGATGATTAGACTAAAATTTGTGACAACAAGATTTTCTATTTAAATATGCACATTTTCAATTGCAGCACTTAAATGCATCAAACCAATAAAGTATTGTGAAACTTCTAGTCTATTTCATACATAGACTAAAAATATTCCCTTTGAGATTGTGCAACTGCTACCTTTTACCTTCGTCAATCTCAGTCTCGCAATCTCACAGCCTTCAACTTTTAGTCTCTATCCCATTCATTTCTAACCCCAATGAATCGCACATGAAGCTCGAGAGAATCAATTAAGAGCTAAGTTGGTAGAAAATAAGAAATTTTTAAAGAGATGATGGCTCAATTTAAGTCCTTGACCAACGAATGCATTTTAAATACGTATACACCTATAATTGAAGATCAAGGAAGTGATGAGTCTGATGGTGATGATTAACAGTCTATGAATTTATTATGACTTTAATTTGGATTACTTATAAACTTGTTTATTTTAGATATATTTTCATGATCAGTTATATTTGTTGTTGCATTGGTGCTGTTACTAGTATTTGAAATTGTCCCTGTAATAGGAAAGGGGTTGACAAGAAACAAAATTTGACATTAATTTGATTTGCCAATTTCTCATGGAATTCTTTTGAAAGTTTACATGAGAACTATTTTCACTCGAAAGAAAAATACCTGAATCTACATTTCCATTTTTTCATTTCTCTCAAAATTTTTTGAGATAAAATAGTTCTCGCAGAACTTTTCGAGAGAAACTTACCAAACACTGACACAATCCGTTCGTTCATTTCTCTCAAATATGTTTGTGGGAAATTTTTTCACACAATTTTTTCTAGAGTCATTCTCTCAAATAGTTGCAAGAGAAAGTGTTTCTCTCATTATTATTTGGGAGAATAGCTCTCTTCGAGAGAACTGTCTCTTTATATTTTCAGAGAAGTTCTCTTACCTATTTTGGAAAATTAGATGTTTTTAAGAGAAGTTCTCTTGAAATAGTCCGAAAGGAATGTGTTCTCTCAAAATTGTTCAAGAGAATAAACTTGACTTGAAAATTTTTGAGATAACATAATTTTACCTACGAGATTTTACTCTCTTTTTTCTCAGGAAAGAATGAGAAAAATTCATCTCTTTTGAAAGAAGATGAAAATCAAATAATATATAACATATTGTTCATGATATGATATGATACAATTTTATAATTGCATTATATATTTAATTGTTGTTATTTAATATAATAATCAAATTTGAAAATTGGACTAAAATATTTGTAGGAATATAATTGAAGGCTTAAATTTAAAATTTGATACATTTTAAATTAATTTTATTAAAAAATAATATTTTTAAGTTTCTATGAATATAAAAAAATTATAATATATATAATATTTTTTTAATTATATTAATAATTGAAAATAACATCAAATGTATGTATATGTTTTGAGTTTTAACAATTTAATATTGCTTCATATATAAACACATACTTGTGTAATTAAATAATGTATAATTAATTTCTCATATAAAGATTTCAATGCTTTAAACTCCACTGACTGCTAATAATATCTGAAGCCATAAAATGTTGACATATGATATATATCCATATTCTAAGAAGGTAGCGATTTGCAATATCAAAGGGTGGGACTCTCCAAAATCTAAGCTTCAAGTTATTGATTAGATTATAACAGAAGATTTTAATACACAATAGTAAAATTTGAAACGATACAAATATGAAAAAAGTAATAATAAAACAGTGCAGCAATGGAATCATAATTTGAAATGACTTAAAGTAGCTAGAGTTGGTAACAAAACAGAGTTCTTGTCAAATAGTTGTGAGAATCATGGAAAGGTGATAAGAATTTCAAATACGCAGCTTTCCACCAGATTCTCTATTACCGGATTGGGGAATTTTGATGGAAACAGCTTTGAAAAGATCGGTGCAAAGGGGTAACAGGATGACGCCGGTGAAATAAATAGACGAGATGGTGAAAACATAGAGTGAAAAAACATCCTGCTTGAGGATGTCCTTGAGCAAAAAGAAGAATGCAGCAGAGAAAGAGACGGATATGGAAACGATGGACATGAAGAGGAAACTCAACCCCAAAAGAAGTTTGAAAGGCAAATCTTTGTGAAAATCTCGAGGTTGCTGGCGGGAAGTGAGGATGGAGAGGAACAAGATGAGAGAGGTGATGGAGCAGCAGAAAGCCAACAGTGAGGTGCTTGCAAACAGTTTGAAAGCTGGGTGGCGTTCTAGGTAAGGTTTGCCGGTCACCTGCTCAGTACCACCAGGGATGGTGATAGCCGTAGTGAAGGCCACACCGGCAATAAGTGCGGCCACGACGGAGCACGACTCCGACGTGCTCTTGAGCCATTCAACGCCTTCTTTGATTAAATCCTTGTGATCTGTTGCAAAAGTATCTGCTGGTGTTTGCTGATTCCTATTGCAGAGGAATTGCATTTTGTGCGGCACTTTTTTCTTCATATACTACAAAATGGAAGAAAACTTTCATCAATTTATACATGCATGACATAAATGATTGATTCAATTTGGTTGAGGAGGAGGAGGAAATAACACTAGAAAACAAGAAATTTAGGACAGATTTGTAATCGGCAAATTTTTTTGTCACAAATCATTTGTGATGAAACAGGTGAATTTTTGTCACAAAAAATTGTAAGAAACACTAGTAGGAAAAGTGCTTTTTAAACCAGTGAAGCCTTTCTAAACTGGTTAATTATCAAGACAACTGATTTAGAAAGTAATTAAAAATTTAATTTCTTAAGAAAAAATAAAAGCCTTTCTAAACTGTTTGTCAACAAAATCGGTTTAGAAAGTCAAAAAAATCAAAAAAATGTTTCCAAACCAGTTATACAATTATCTAGTCTAGAAAGCATTAAAAAAAGTTAAATGTTTTATTAAAGAAGATCATATTTTAGAACAGTTGTGTAAACAACCAGTCTAGAAATCTTTTTCTAAACCTGTTCTTCATGGAACCGGTTTAGAAAGTCTAATAACTCGCAATGTAGTTATGAAAATGCCACCCCCTTTATTTCCTAAACCATTGGCATAGGAACCAGTTTAGAAAGCTATTTTTTCGCTAGTGAAAAAAATTCTGTCATAAGAGCACTAATCCGTGTGTTTTTTAAGTAGAATGAGATATGTTACCCGAAACCATTCGACTTCCCACTGCTTGTGCATGGCAGCACCACTAATATGCATGGGCATGTAATGGGAGAGCCTGGCAGCCAAGTGGAGGATGGTGTTGCCTGCACTGTCTACGCCTCTGAGGAGTTTTTCTTGCAAGTTCTCCTTTATGTGCCTCATCAGGTACTCCAAAACATGGATTTGCCTGTTTACAACTGCCACATGCAATATATTTTGGCCTTTCGAGTTGGTTTTGTACATGACAATGGCCTCTGGTTTATCTTTCAGAATTTTCTTCACTATTTCCAGCACACCATTTTCCGCTGCAATAAACAATGCTGACTCCTGTCTCTCCCTTTCATTTTTTACCATCTCTTCTACCCCTGAAAATTAATCCAATGAATATCCATGGCTCTACCTACTTACATATACAGGGGGAACAGAACACTTCAGGCTCTCTTTCTTCATCTGCTAACTCTTATAATAAATATTTTACTAGAGAGTTCTTAAGTTTACCAATATGCAGAGTTTCTTCCCCAAAAAATCTATAGAGAAGGTGAGAATTTCCTTTATGTTGTGAATTGTGATTTTTAGCCATAATTAATGGTAGACTTGTAGTTTGTGTTGATCTGCAGTAAAAATTTGGTTGCCAACATCTGCACTTTGTTTGGCATCACCGGCAATTGAAAAGTGCATATCATCTAGTGGATCCAATTCAAAGGTGGGGGCGGATTCTATGTTCAGAAAATTCGCCCGAATTAGAGGGGAGAATGATGAATAAAGACCTTATAAAGGTAATAATGTCAAGCTAGAAATCTCTTTATAGCTAAAGTTCCCAAATTCAGTTTTTTTTTTCTCCTATGTTTCAATACTAAAATTTTTAAAAAATTTTAACTTGGCATTAATTTTTTTTATGAGGCCCTTGCTTGTCATTCTCCCAAATTTAACTGTTGCCAACTTGCCATCCATGATATTTAGTGATATTACACACACTGCTTTATTGTCTTGAGGCTATTTTCTTGAATGTAATAAATTCTGGTTAGAAAGAATAAGTTAGAGAGTTCTTAAAGTTGATCACTATAGAAAGTTTCTTGACGGCCCACAATATCTATGAAGATTAGAGAAGGTGATCAGAAATACCTTGATGTTGGTGAGATTTTTTTTTCCTGCCAATATTGTGATTTAGTTATAATTAAAGGCTTCCAAGTTTAAAAATTCAACCCCGATATAATTAATGGTAGAGTTACCTTTTCATTTGCGTTGATTCATAGTTTGCTTTCTTTTCAGCTGAATTTATCCAATATTAGAGAAAAATTAAAGTTATTACTCATATATCTTTCTCATTTCTGAACGTATTGAATATTAATAAGATTAAAAACAAATGACGACACAAATTACAGGTCTTACAAAATTATGCAATTTGTTAGAATTAGTAACATGGATTTGTCCCCAATTAGCCAAAATGTGGCAAGTTTGGTTGGCAAAATGGGAGGTTATTTAGAGACGGGTTTACCCACATCACTTAATTCCGTGTTTTCAGGGCCATGGTGCTTAGCACCAAAACACTCTTTTTTCTTTTGTTTTGTATCCAAACCACAAAATTATAATTATAATAATAAATAAATATTATTATTTTCATATTTAATAAATAAACATTAATCTATTAAAATTTGACCTAAACAGTTCAAATAAAATTTTTGCTCTGAACAGTTCAAAATAGTATTTAAAAAATTAAAAAAATGATATGAAAAGTTTAAAATAGAGGTTGAATCTAGCAAAATAAGCTAGTATCTTACAATAATATGCAAATCAATGTTTAAATTCTTGTTAAGAAAAGTATTTATATTTAATATCCAATCATGCCTTGAATGATATTACCTCTTAAGGATAAAATTGTGCAAAATCAATCAAATAAAAAAAAAAAATTTTTAGTTACAGTTATAATAAGAATATATTATGATTTGAGATATTTAACTTATATTTGAGCAATGTGTTTTTCTTGTTTTCTGTCATAATTTAAACTTGAATTCAAGAAATATACAAGTTCAAGTATTTAGACTATAATTTCATATATGATTGCTTTGAATTCTTTATTTTAAATTCAATGTTATTCATTTATTTTTTGTCTTTTTTTTTCAAAATATAAGGTGGCTAACCTATCAACCTACAAGGTAGCCCGCTGTAGATTTAAGTTATATAATGTGAGTCAAAACCATCTTGTGTCTAAATGAACCCATTCTCTTCAACCCAATTTGTCACTTTTTTTTGTGAGTTGAACCTATATTAACAGTTCTACCTACAATTTGACCACATTAAAGTGTTGCCATATGTACAATCAATGGTGATATCACACACACACACATGTAGACACACAAAAATTGATTATTTTGAGGCTACTTTCTTTTCTTGAATGAAATCATTGTTGGTTAGAAAGAATAAGTTTAGTTTTTGAGAATATACATCCTTCCCAAACTATATGTATTATGATGAGAGAACCAAACTCATTTAAAAAAGCAGATTAAGCATCCCACACCATATAATGTGTGACACGGTGACCCTGTATCTAATGCTATTTTAAGTCTCCATCACTTTGTCAGTCCCTGCATTTTAATGAAGAAAAGAAAGAATAACAAAAGATCAATACCTTCTTGGCCATCGGTTTGATGATGAGGTTCGGGTAATCTGATGTCTACTGGTTGGATCAACGAAGAAGGGGAGTCGGGTACGGTTCCAGCTCCAACGAACGCAACATCTTTATACCTCCAAATTTCATCAAGTATTTGATGGCACCAAACGTGCTTTTGTTTCTTCTTCCTCAATGTCCTTATTACCTCTAATCCTTAATTAATATATATATATATAAACAAGATAATTAAGCACAATTGCGTATGACAGAATTAAAAGCACCATCAATTATTTATTGGCACAGGCTAGATTTTTGTTAGAGGTAGAGAACAAGAGTGTACATACGTACATACCATGGGGTCCAAACAACACAAGTCCATAGAGCCAAACAAAAGGGGTGATTGCAGGCATGAAAATGTCACCAACAAAACAGGTGAATGCAGTCATGAAAATGCACATGTCACAACATGTCCAATAACTTTTTGGAACAACATTTTCATATTCATTGATGTGATCACTTGGGTTTTCTGCATCCACTATGCTTTCAGGAAGAGCTACGACAAAACATGAACTTTGTTTACTTTTCAGATCATAATTATAAAGCAAAATTAAGATAAACAAATAAAATAAAATTAAGATAAACAAATAAAATATTTTCTTTTCATAAACATGAACTTGCCAGTCTGCTGGGATTTTGACGGATGGTAGATGCTCCTCAACGGTTTCACGTATATGCCTTCCACATGAAAAAGGAAATTATATAAATATAAGCAATAATTACTCCCTCCATTCTTTTTTATAGGCCAAAAGAGACAAGAGTTGGATTTTACTATTTATAAAAGAATACAATTTACAAAAGTTAGGTAGTAATTAATATGATTTTTCAAAAATACCCTTATAAAAATAATGGCCTTAGTTGATAATTAAGAGTGTGTGAGAAAAATTCAACTAAGGGCATTTTCGGGAGCGAGGGAGTATAATTAAGTGATGCATACATGCATACTAATGATGAAGAGGTCAATCATATTTGTTATATTCTTTTGGTCTTATTTATAGGATAGAGATAGAAAATTAGTTTTAATCCTATTTACAGGGCACTTAATTATTTTCTATACTCATTGTGTATTTATGCCCTTATTAAATGATAGGAAAAATATTGAAAATAATTTTTTTGTGTTTATTAAAAAAAAAGATAAAAACTTATTAAATTTTAAGACACAATTAATAAAATTTTAAGATTTTTTTAATTTTAATAAAATAGTGACTTATAAATTAAAATCAAATGGAGTACTTACACTTGTATGCGAACTTGGCATACCATCTAAAATTGCTGATGCTGCTTTCGAAAGCAGAAGGTTTTGCGGCTAGGATATGGAGAGGGGTAATTCCCTTTTCATCGATAGAACCCACAGTTTCCCATTGGTACAGTTTAATGATTTCAAATGCCAACTCTGTGAATATGTATACGTGAGCATGAATCCATTAAAGGCATAAATAAATAAATCATTAATTAGTTGTAAATTTATAACGAGTCTGCTTCCTCCTACAATAATTACGAGTCAAATTTAGAAATTTACAATTTATTGCATCAACTTTTCAGAATAGTATTTAAATTAAAAAGTATTAATCCACAAGTAAATGAAACTTTCGTATATAAAACACACATAATCCAAAATAGAGTTATTAAAGTACAACGAAGACAAACTGCTTTATTTTTCTTTGTTTTTTCACTCAAATTAGTGTCATTTCAAGCTTAGCAAAGGGAACAAACATATATATATATATATATATATATATAAAAGGATAATAAAGCATTTAGTCCTTCAAATTTTTCTCAATTATCGATTTGATTCTTTATATTTTCTTAAATTATCATGTGAGTTATTTAAGTTTTTAAAATAATCTAATGTGTAAATTATAATCCCTCCGTTTAAAAATATAAGGCATTTTTAATTAAATTTCATCCCTAATAAAGTAGTCATATACTTTCAAACTAATCCTATCTTTCCATGTTTACTCCTATTAAACACCTTACATAAATATAAAGTCATTTATTAATAGGGGCACTTTAAAAAAAAAAAACAATGATTACATGTGAAAGACTAAAAACACCTTACATTTTTAAACATCTAATCCTCAAAAAACGTCTTATATTTTTAACAGAGGGAGTATTAATTACATGGCATGTATATGTAGCTAAATGATAACAAATGAACCCTCAAATTAGTTTATTTTTTATCAATATAATCTCTTGCACAATGTTTTCTTCTGTTGTTTTCTAAAATTTCAGAGTTTTTTTATTTAAATAATTATACTTTTTTTATTAATTTACATGATTGTCATCAATATTTTATTATCCACATTAGCAAATTTTAATAATGTAACCTCCTTTTCAAACAATAGGAACCAAATCAATAATCAAAATAAATTTAAAAGATTGAATTGATAAAAATTAAACGTTAAAAATCAAATCAATATCTAAGTCAAATTTGAGAATTAAAAATTGCATTGTTAAAAAAAAACAAAAAAAGAATTCAATCCAATCGACCAATATCCATATAAGTGAGTCACCGATTCACTAGTATAACCAGAGGCAATTCTAGGTTAGATGCTAAGGAACCTATAAGTAATTAATTTACTTACCGTAGTAGTCTTCCCTAATAGAGCAATGAAGGGCTGTCTGTCCATCGCTTGCTCTTCTGCATAGCCAAAGAGACTCGCCGGCGCAACGATTTTCGAGGTAAAAGAAAACATCCATATGTCCATTGAGAGCAGCCAAGAAGAGAGGAGTCTCTCCTTTTTTGTTGCGTTCTTCAATCAACACATGTCCTTGACGAGGATCAGCTTCAATGATGCACTCACACATCTCGAGCGACCCTATTGATGCTGCTCGATGCAACGCTGTGTCCCCTTTACCATTTTTTGCTTTCAAACTCTCCAACGCCATCGGGTTCTGCTTAATTTCACCCACCAGCTGCTCAACGGCGTCTGCCCTGTTGTCGTTCGCCGCCACGTGCAACGCCGTGTCTTCATCGCTGTTGACGGGCATCGTGTGAATCTCTGCATCGTTTCTGTATGCCGCGGCCACTTCATACCATTTACCCTGTAGTGTGAAATGGTATATATCATGCGCCGTCGAAAGATTCTGAATATACATAAATGATGAATCCATGTATTCCATTTTGCAGCAATGCGACAATTACTAACAAAACTCTCGTGGTCGTGTGGTAGTCACCTTGGTGCGTGGTAGCCTTTTATACATGATTAGCAACCACACTCATGTCCCATGTGTCTGAAAAAGCAGAGCAGGAATCTCTGCAAAACATTTACAATAAGGAAAATGACATTAAGTCTCAATAAGATCATTTTATTCAAGTAAAGTCCTGATAAATTTAGGAAAGAAAGTTGTAAAATATGAAAATATCAAAATTTGGAGACAAATTTGTAATGGTGTTGTCTTGAATTTGCACCTCACTTCTTGATTTTAACAAGGAACATGGATCTTAATGATTAAATTTGAAAAGTAACATATCATTATTGTTTAATAACTTCCATGAACTTGCAACGTAATTTGTCTCATTAAATTTACAGCTAATTTTCTCAATTTTAAAACTAGAAACATATTGCATTATATAAAAATACTAGTTAAGAATCTAGGGGATTTATTTTACGTTGTTGAAGTTGGAACTTTAAAATGATTTTTTTTCGAACTTAAATGCCATTCTCCCAACCTTTCCTTGTATGGAAGGCAAGGTATTATTACCTTTTGCTTTTTAATTAATTCCAATTTTTTTTTTTCGAACACGTTGTTTACCACTTCAAATGTGACAAGCATCCCAAAAAATTCGATGATTTTGTTCTCAACTTTGTCGTCTGTTTTAAGTCAGTCGATATATAATTGCTTATATATAATCAATCATATGTACCTTGGACATATTCTGAATTTCTAAGGAATAGCTGCTAGCAACACTCAGAGGGACGCAGCCTAGAAAATTTATTTGATTTCGAGGTAAAATTCATGACATACATTAATATACTACTTCATTTTTAAATATAAAAAAATAACTAACCAGTTTAAAAAATTAGGTAAATATAACAATTATGTTTGGAATTAAAAAATTTGGATTAAATTATCCTAAAATTAATGAAACAAATTTGTCTCATAAAAATAAACATTAATTTGAAAAAAATATGTTACAATATTTTTGGATAAAGATGCATTTTTGTCTTTAAAATATTTTTTGAGGAACAACCAGCATTTTACATTTTGTCGCTAAAGTATTTTTGAGGAACAACTTTGTTAGAAATAATTTTTCCCTTAACGTTATCAAAACGGAATATTTGTTTTCCTTTATGTCAGATTTTTTAACGGTCAATGTTTGAGCAAAAAAGCTCCATTTTGATTGCGTTAAGGGCAAAATTTGCTTCAACAAAAATATTAGGATACTAGATGCTCCTTAAAAAATACTTTAGAGATAAAAATACACCTTTACCCAATATTTTTTAAAATTTATAGTTTTACTTATGAAGAAATAAAGAAACATATGACAATTTCTTTTTTAATAAAAAAATAAAAAATGTTTTATATTTTTTGAACTATATTTTATAATGCATAGAAAGTGACTTGAATGGACGTACGTGCCACTGACACTCTTTTAAAGATGTGTTGTGGGATTCTTCTTAGGATTCAACAAGTTTTTCTTTAAATTGTAGATCTATGAGTCTAAAATTCTAAACTTATTTTGATATAACGTTTCTTTTCAACTTTTGAAAATAATGCAATGTTGACCTTATAATTAAAAATTATTAACTTTAATAATTAGTTAACTAAAAAATTACAAAATCCAAAAATGACATTAAAAAACAAGGCTTGGTTCTTTTATATAATTATGTAATCTTTTTGGGTCATTGTCTAAAATTTTGGATTATTTCCTGTAATTTTTATATCTTTTTTTATAATTTATTATTAATAGGAAAAGTTAAATTTTATTAATAATAAGGGTAACATTGTATATCTTTTAAAATTTGAGAAGAATAATACAATAAATGTAGAGTCCCAGGAATAGACTTATAGTTTAACGTTAAAATTGTACATTAACTCTTTTTCTTGATAAATGCTTTTCCTCATTTTAATTTTTAAAAGTGTTTGTAGTTAATTAATTGACAATCTTGAAAATCACAAAATATAAATTGTGACTCGAGTGAGAGCTTTGAGCTTTTTGTTTTATGCCAGGCGAAATCAACCCCTTTATTTACCCATGTTCACGTATGCTTTTTTACTTAGTGGATCTTGATTATTAACCTGATGAGTCTCATCTTCTCAAAAGTAAATACACCCCCCTCTCTCTCTCTCTCTCTCTCTCTCTCTAACATGATATATATGTATATACATAATACTTCCTCAGTCCCAATTTATTATGAAACATTTTTGAAAAGATTGATGTTTTAAATTATAAGATATTTTTATAAAAATAAGATTTCACTAATAATCATACTTTTTTGATAGTATATTTTCCATTATATTCTCTCTTTAATATTCTTTCACAAATAAAATATTAAATTTAAGGTGTTTTTAGAAATTTATATTTTATTATTTTGGAAAAATAATATTATAAAATATATTTAATAAGCTTTATTAATTGGTATGCATAATTTTGAATAAAAATATCTTATAAAATAGGATGGTGGTATATATACGTATGAAGAAAAATAGATAGATAGTTAAGATTCTTATTTTTTAACATTGTCATTTTTAAATGCAGGGAAAATGATATATATATATATATATGTATATATATATATATATATATATATATATAATAATGAAGCATAATAATAGGAGGCATGTGTATGACTTTCATATCAACGATTTAAAAATCAAACCAGCAAAGGTAGCGGTTTATGATTTCAGATGAGGGACATTTTTTCCTATAAGGCACATTCATCAAGAAAAACATTTAGATCTCGAATTCTTTTTCAACTTTCCCTTTATTTAACACTATTGATCATCAAGTATTTGCTAGGACTTAAAAAAAAATACAAAGGTATTGATTGCTTTTTAAATTCTAAGATGTTTCTTCTATTTTGAAATAGAGGACTTTAAAAAAATCCTTATATTTGAAACAAATGTAGTATTAATTATCCTTACAATTACGTAAAATATCTTATCTATTAAAATATATTACTTTCCAAAAAAATAAATCTTACATTTAAAACGAATATTATGCTCAATCTTAGTATTCCATATCATATTATGTCCTTTGCCTCATGCTTTTTCAGACATTTAATCGCGCAAATCAGCTTATGTTTCCTATATTAAATTTTTTTATATTAAGTATGCTTACGGATAATATATTCCATCAAAATAGTTTAAATCATTTGATTAAATATCTTCTATAAGCTTATATATATATATGATCTATCTTCTAATCTTTAGATGTGAGAATTCTTTTATATTTCAATATCTTACATGTTGGAACAAGAATAATTATTCAAAGTAATTATCATTATCAAATAAATATAATGGGCGTTTCAATGACTCTATTTTACCTCTCACTTGGCTTGGGATTCTTTATAATCTCCGTATCTCTCTCTCCATTTCAAAGAAGAAAAAAATTATCTATCCATTTTACCTCGCAATAAATCAAGAACATTAAGTTTTGTCCAAAACAAAACAATATGTGCATTCGTATATAACAAAAAAAGAACGAATATGCTAGACCAATTACTAGATTAAATTAGCTTATTTAGAGAAGAAAAAAATAAATAGCTGGGTGGGACCGGACAGAGTTAACTCGAATAAATATATTAAATTTTAATAGTAAATAAAATGTAACAAATGCTAAAAAGATTCATATGCAGCCTATACAATTTAAAGTTTAACAATAAATAAAAAAGTAACAAAAGCTAAAAAGCCATAAATTCATATCAAGCCTTCACACTTTAGGAATCTTGAAAGTTACAAAATTGGATAGAATTATTTGTCCTGCAAAAAGCAACGCTCATATCATTTATTCCCATGGGTTGCACGAATTAATACAGACAGATATATTTTATTTTCTTTTTAGCCGAAGACTACAGAGAGAAACAAACCTACTTGAATCCACACAAGTATTATATCAGTTTAATTTTCTGGCAAATTAAACAAATTTTTTTATAATCGATTTTTGATTTAATTTATTAATTATATTTTTATTAATACAATTATTAGAATTAATTTTTACATTTCCCAAGAAATACAAGAAATTAATTAAGAAACTATTTTGAAAGTAAATAGAAGTTTAATGATAATATTTATCTAATTCAAATTATGCTAACATGTATAAAATCTCTTTGAACTTTAAGACAGTTACATATGATCTCTATCACCTTTTAGCATTTAAAATTAACTCCCCTAATTTTTAATTTAATTTTTCAAAACTCATTACCATTAATTATTTGTTATTTTATTAATATAGTGATTACCATGTCATATTAATACAATAAACTTGCCACATGATATGAAAAAAATATTTTTTATTATTTTTTAACACAAATTAAGGAGGGGTAAAATTGTAACTTTTTACTTTTAACACACATGATGATGCTCTTATTTTTTTTTTAGTTGAGTGACATTATCCTCATTATTCACAAGTAATACAATTTAAGAAATTTTTTTAATTTTATTGTTCTTTATCAATTAAAACAGCCTTTAATATTAAACAAATGAATTGCATTTGAAGATGAGTCCTTAGCATGCATATATTTGTAGGTGAGTGTTCTCTACTTTTCAGTATATGTTTTCTTTCTGGTAATTAAACAGCAGTGAGACTGAGTGCATATTGGTGCAAAAAGGGATGTTTTATCAAGAACAGAATTCTTAATAAAGCAGCATGAATCCTAAGTTTATATATAACACTCAGAGGCAGAGATTGATAAAGAATAATAAAATTATAATTTTTCTCTTAAATCTCTCTCTCTCTCTCTCTCTCTCTCTCTCTCTCTCTCTCTCTCTCTCTCTCAAATACACCACAATTTTACATATATAATACTTCCTCCATCCTAATTTATAAGACACTTTTGAGAGAAATTTGATGTCTCAAAATATAAGATACTTTGGTGATATTTTTTCAATATTACTCTTCCCATTATATTATCTCTTTTTGATATTCTTCCAAAAATACAATATTAAATAAAGATTACCTAATTTGTTTGGTGAGAATATGTAATATTCTTTTAACAATATTGATCATTAAGCACTTGTTAGGTAAGATTACGTAATTTGATATACTCACCTTTTAAATACAAAGGTATTAACTGCTCTTTAAATTCTATGAAATTTCTTCTATTTTGAAATATACGATTTTAAAAAAGCCTTATATGTGAAACAAACGTGATATTAATTAATTATCCTTAAAAATTACGTAAAATGTCTAATATATTAAAAATATATTACTTTCCCAGGAAATAAATCTCACGTTTAAAACGCATGGAATATATATTATGTTCCTTGGGAGAGATAAAGTAAAAAGGACTTCATCAAAATAAGAGATAAAGCAAAAGATATATAACTCATGAACAATATCATTCTCTAATTCATATCATATGATGTCCTTTACCTCATACTCGTTTTCAGATATTTAATGGCGCAAACCAACTCATGCTTCCTATCAATATTTTTTGACCAGTCTCAATTTAGCAATCTTGAAAGTTACATGATTGGATAGAATTATTTGTCCTGGAAGAAGCAACGACACTCATATCATATATTCCCATGTGTTCCACGAATTAATACAGACAATTATGTTTTATTTTCTTTGAGGCCAAAGACTACAGATAGAAACAAACTTACTTGAATCCATCGGTTTAATTTACAGGCAAACAAATTTGTTGATAATCGATTTTTATTTATTTAATTAGTTACATTGTTATTAATACAATGATTACAATTAATTTTTACGTTTCCCAAGAATAATTTTCAAAATATTGCAAGAAATTAATTAATAGACTATTTTGAAAGTAAATAGACACGGTTCAACTATAATATTTATACATTTTGAATTAAAATAATCAAATAGTAGAGGATGTTTGTTAAGAGTCATCAACATGTGATAGGGAAAGGATATACATGAATAAAAAAAATTTTGAATGTTTACAAAATTGGATTGAGAAATTAAACAATATATCTTACATAAACACACGTCATAGAATTGGCATATTACATAAAGCTATATGTATGTATGTAGTATTATTTTTCTCTTGTTCGCAAATGTCAGTTCACCAATGCTCGATGTAAGATTTCAATTCAACCGTACAAGAAAGAAGTAAACAGTCATACATATTAGAGTGCTGAATTGGAAATGAACTCTAATTATGATCAATTTTTACATAGGAAGTGACTTTTTTTGGACACTAAACTTCAATTTTTTTTTTGTAGTAATTGGTGGATAGTCACTAATATATGTAATTATTTTAGTAATGCTATTTGAGCGGTGAAACCTTTCTTATCTCCATTCACTAAAAAAAAAAAAAGGATATGAAGATAGTTGAGGAATTAATGTGAGGGATCCTTTGCATGTTTAGTTTTACACACCAACACACACACACACCCACGTGTATACTAATATAATTTACTGTTTGAATTTAGGTTGAAAAAATATATTGTCCTTAATATAAGGCGCATGGAGAGTTATTCATTATTATTTTTCATTTTGCTGCTTTTGTAAATTGAATTCCATAACTTACCATATATGTGTATCTCTTAAGACATTTAATGAGTTAGGCCAAAGGAATAACAAGTTAAAGATGCATGGATGATGCATACATGCAGTTGAATGAGCACAAGTACAAGTTTTAGAGAGAAAAAAGGAAAGGGAAGAGCAGAAAAGATTGAAAGCCCGTTTGCTTATTGAAAATGAATGAAATGAAATGGATTAGAAAAATAAACATAAAAAACATTGCTTTAATTTTTTTTTTCATATTTATCATGAAGAATTGAAATAATTTAATTTATTTTTTTTCTTATTTTTTAAATCTATTTCATACCAGCAAGTGACAACGGACCCTGAAGCTCATAAAAAAGCCATTTTGAACTTACACATGCATGTCTTCCGCGTTGCATTGCATCCCACATGTGAGAACCATATAAAACAAGAGTGAAGAGAAATAGTCAAAAAGGCCAATAAAGAAGATATATAGGCAAGAATCAAGCCAAATCAAGCCACGCCCAGGCAGGGACAAACTTTCCTTTTTCATTCAAAATCTCCAAAGGGAAATCTATTCATTTTCATGACCATTCAATTTACTATCGGTTTCTTATTTTATCAATATATGGCCGAAAAATATCCGGCTTCTTTTGTTTGGATCAACGTGTTTCTTCATCCTTACACCAATTAAAGGCTTTATGTTTGATCTCATCAGCAGAGAGGGAGGGAGGGACGTTTCATGAATGCGATATTAACTTTGTACCCTCTTATCTTATTTATATGACAGAGGAAAAGGAATTTTTTGATCCTATATTTATAGACATGTTATTAACTTTTTATCACAAGGTCCTGTTTTACTTTTATCTAGTGTTGGTAAGAGAAAATATATTATTAAAATATATATACATATTTAATAGGGATAGTTGAAAATTTATCAAATTTTTAAAGAGAATTAATAAATTTTAAGATTTTTCTTAATTTTGATAAACTATATTTGGAGTAACTTGTAAATAGGACAAACAAGAGGGTGTAATTATTATTTTGTTGGAAATTTTATTCAATTTGGATGATATATTTAAGATATATATTATTAACTTATATTAAGTTTTAATATATTTTTTATTTTAAAATTAATTCTTTAATGTTAGACTAAAGAATTATTTAAATGAAAAATGTCTTAAAAAGTTATTAGGCATATAAGTTATGGTTCCCAAACCTAATCGCAACTGTTCAAATAAGATTTGGCCAAGAAATAAAAAACTATTCAAATAAGATGTTAGATGTATATAAGAGTGATCAAAATCATCTGCATTAATCCGCTCTCTGAATTTTTGTCAATTTCTAATAATTTCAGCTGTCCAAAATATCAATCTTCTCAAGCTAGCCACGAAATCAATGAATCTCAGTGTTTGATCAAATGAGAGTAGCTTTAAACTTTTAATATCGTCAGTTTGGCATCAAATAATTCCAAATCCATCTTCGATTTTTTTTGGTTGCATGCCAGCTCCATTTGGTTGGTTGTATCTTCACACAGTTTATTAATGTGGCTAAATTGGGAGCGTAGATTTAATGAATGGTTGAAATGATTTGAAATTTACAAAAATTTAGAGATTAGATGTAATGAACCCAAATGAAGATCCAAGTGGGAGCCCAACTATCACAACAGATAACCCAATTCTACAGCCCACATTGGAAGCTAGAAGAAGGAGCCAACACACAAGGAAGAAACGTGGAAATTGCGCGAGTTGGATGAAGTGGAGGCTATATAATGACAAATACGGTTATGTGGGGGGTGTAAAATGATTAGAATATCTCTATCTCTGTGCCAAACCTTCTCTACGTTTCTGCTTCTGCTATACTTTTCTACATGCCTTTGCTGTCATTTTCTCATTATTCCTACTGTAGTGCCTTTATCAATTTTGGAATTGTAATACGCTTGTGAACGTTGGTTTTGTCAGTTTTACTCCATTAATATTATAATATATCCTGAGCATTACAGATTTGGTCCTTTCATTGAGAGATAATGGCGGAAAATACCAGACTAAAAGAGCTTCAAGCTGAAGTGAGAAAGAACAACGAATTTGCTGAGCATGCTGTAGGTATATTCAACCGACTCGAAGAACTCATGGATGAGCTAATGAAGTCGACAGATAATCTGAATTGGAGGTTTGAACAACCTAGCCCTGAAGGATCTAGAGGTTCACCTTCGAAGACTACGAGTTACTCGCCGATGGGGTACTATGGGGACAAAACAGACAGGTGAAGATAGACTTTTTATTTTAGGATAATTCATAAAGGAGAGAGTCATTTCAATTGTTTGTTTAGTTCAATTGAGTTGTAATTATTAGATTACTTTTTATTTCGTGTTGGAATTCTTAGAATAGTTATGCTATTAGAGTTGCAATATAATTATGAGAATAACATTGGATATGATTTCAACTTTTTTACTTGTTTAAAGGATTTTGTTATTGTTGAATTATATTTTGAATTGAATAATAGGCTGGCTGTTTGTATGTTGTTGTTCATTTCGGATGATGCTATGAAGAAGTAACCAGTAACATAGGGAGTTAAGGAGAAATAAACACCATTTAAAAAAAAAACCTTTTTTTTTTAAATTAGTTGTGACAATAACCAGTTTAGAAAGTAAAGACTTTCTGAATCAATTGTAACTAATACCAATTTTAAAAATCTTTTTCATTGCTTATTTTTGGGGTACTTACAACCGATTTGAAAAGTTATTTTTTAAACCTCTTTGTACAGTCAATTTAGAAAGTTTTTGACTTTCATCATTCATGAACTAGTTTAAAAAGCTTTTCTAACTAGTTTAAAATATATATTTTTTATACTAGTGAAAGATAAATGAAAGCATTTTGACCCAAAGAAAAAGGTTACGATTAGATGATTAAGCTAATATGTCTCTGTTTTTTTAAATTCAGTTCAATCAAGAATGATCCTCCTATACTTCGTCAATCTATTTCTTTGATTTATTTTTATGCCGTATCATTATTATAGCTTTTGGTTAATTAAAGTTTT
Organism: Prosopis cineraria; assembly: GCF_029017545.1. Lineage (NCBI taxonomy): Eukaryota > Viridiplantae > Streptophyta > Magnoliopsida > Fabales > Fabaceae > Prosopis > Prosopis cineraria. The sequence goes on along the minus strand of NW_026555334.1, from coordinate 5,197,519 downwards.
TCTTTTATCATAACCAATAAACTTAAATTTTAAAAAGAAACTGTTTGTTCAACCACGAACAGAAACTATATGTGATATATATATATATATATATATATAGTTATGCCGCATCACATGTATATTCCTCGACTTGGTCATCATTTCCCCTTTTGATAAAGAAACAATTACTTTTTTTATTGTTAAAAGGTATTCTCATATTGAGGATAATCTTGTTTGATATATGATCAGATATTAAATTTAGACACTATATAGCACAACTTTCAGATAGTATACATTATTAAAACACTTAATTAAAGTTTGGAGGAACTAGATGAAGAATGAAAACACACAGATCCGAAAGTACACCCCCGATCCAAAAGAAACTTGAAACGACATATGATGTTGTTGAACTCTTAAAGGCATTGGAAGTCGCTGTCTTTGTCGATTCCACAGTTGTTGAGAATCAAACTGAAAGCAATTGGAATGTTGAGATTGATGCCAAGAACATTAGCTTTGAGGGCAGTGCAAAGGCAAGAAGAAACTTCAAGATCAACCAAACCATTAATGAGGCTGCAACATGGAAGTGTTAGTGATGATGGTGATCCAATGTTAATATTCACCAGATTCAACACATCGACACATATACCTAACTTGAGGACATCTGTAGGACAGCTATTAGCCTCAATGGATGGCACTACAGGCACAAAGGAGGAGCTCACCATTGTGAAGAAAAGAAGATTGAGAGAGAGGATAATAAAGGCAAGAAATTTTGGAGCCATTTTTCTCAAAAAAAAAAAAAAAAGAAGTTTTGATTTCCTTCAATGCTTTCGTGAATTGGGTGTGTTTTGGTTTGTGTGTGTGTATGAAGTTGGAGAGCGATAAGGTATTTATAGGTAAGGATTATGGCATTTTTGGACTTGAGTATTTGAAATTACTTGTAATTTCTTTAACCACTCTCTCATGCAAAAAACACTCGGTGGCTTACATAATAAAAGGAATGGTTCAAATTTAATTATTTTACTGACAAATTTAATTGCTTTATAATTAATTACCATCTAAAAATACATAAATTTAATTGTATACCATTATTAATGTTTTATATTAAATTGTTTATTTATTTATTTTGTTGCGGCTATAAATTATGCAAGTTAAAGTTTTATTAATAGCTTAAAATTATTTGTTTATTTTATCCATGGACGCTTAATTCAACTAATCAAGAAAGTTGAGTACTTTATGTTTTGGTCTTGAATTTGAATACTGAAATATGCAATCGTATTAAATAAATACTTTAAAGGCATTCCTGAAATACTTGTAAGGCTATAGGGAGGGGCTGCATAGAGTATCCACTTCCTTGAAAAATACTTATTATTTCAAAGAAGAAATTTATAATAATTGTGATAAAAGGTTGGTCAAAAATAGAAAAATAGACTTGACAATGACCACGTGAAAGAAGTATTATAATTAAAAAAATGTAATTAATATGGTGCGTAAAGATTTAAAATAACTATAACATATAAAATTAATATTAAAATTTATTGCTCTTAAATTATGAATGGTATGGTGAGGACCCCATCTTACTATAAAGGAGAAAGTAAACGGAAAAAAAAAAGCTAAAACTTATTAATTTGAATACAATGAATGCATATGCCAGTGATTGTGTAGAGCATATTGTGTGTGTGCATGTGTGTCTATCTATATATATAAAAGGTAATGAAGACATAAAATAGCTCAAATGATAATTATGAAAACTGATATACGTTTATCAGATTTCTGGCACTTATCAGGTAGCACGCCACACCATTCCCAAATTTTGAACAATGCATTTTTACTATACATTAATACACACACACATCAAGATCTTTGTTACATAACTTAAATAGATATTTCTCGCATTGATCCCTTTGAATAATTAATTAGGAGAATCATGTGAATTACTCTTCAAATCAAATGACTCAATTAGGCACAAAACATGAGGTTTCTTTATGAAGAATATTTTAGAGACAATGAGGGACCTATTCATATGACTGTAGGGGAAATTTCCCCACTAATAACATGCATTTCATTGCGTTTGTGTGTGTGTTAATATATGTAAGATCAATGTTTTAAGAATTGAACTAACCCAAACAGTCGAACCATTAAATTGCCACCCCCCTACAAGAGTTTTATTGGTACAACTCATTAACTTATTTTGGGAGTTGGATCATTTTGAACTGCTTGGAATCGAACGGTTTTGATAGAATTAGAGTTAACTTGGAAACCCGAATGAGTGGACCACTTCAAACTATTTTTTCTTTTCTACTTTTAATTTAATAATAATTTTTTATTCAATTTAAAAACATTTATGTCAACTTTCTTCCGAGTTATTATTGTAAAATTTTGACTGCATGATTTGTCTATTAACATTGTACGAATTAAAATGTAAACAAAATTAAAAAATTATGTATTTTAAAAGACAAACAAGGTAAATAAAAAACTATGCAGATGAAAAAAAAAGTATAACTTCTTATGTTATGGGGAACAACTTTTAATTATCACATATTTTTAATATTTCATTTATATATACGTGTGTGTGCACGCGCACGTGCACGAGAGCACGAGCACATATAAATATTATTTTTTATTTAATTATTATATTATTGGTTGGACTGTCGATCCAATCAATTAATCTATGAGAATTGTAACTTATTAACTTTTTTTATTTGTCATCTAGTGATTGTATAACATATATATTAATTGATGCTCAATCATGTATTGAGAACAGAATTGCCTCCAAATTACAAGTAATAAAAAAATTACTAACTGCCTTTTTTATGATATTTCTACCCCAACCTAATTTTATTATCAAATACATATACATGGTTAATATAAACTGCAACATAGCCCGACACAGCCTAATACATAATGCCAACAGGACCACCCCAAAAACTGAAAATTTCGTTTGGCGTAATGAAAGGGGTGTCCGTTTCCAAAAATGCTCTTTGATCGATTTCGATCGCACCCTCTCACACCTAAAAGGATTTAGTTGAAGGGATATTTGGGTGATCAAACATACGTCAGAAATGACTAGAAAATGCTTCTTGCAATGTACAGGATTAAGAAAAAATTCACCTGTTTTTCCCTTGTTTGTTTGTCTTCGGGCAATATGTGAATATGTATCTTTATGAGAAGTTTTTGCTTTATAGAATGTGACTCTCATTCTTATCAACTAATAAAAAAAGAATGTGACTCCCATTAGGGGTAGAACTAACTTTGGAATCTAGAAGGTCAAATGTTTAACGAAAAAATAACATAACATTTAAGTATTTAACTAATAATATTTTAATTACATGATATATCAAAGTTTAACATTTCTTTTGAATAAAAAAAAGCTTAATTCTTCCTTCTTTGATGTCATTAAAATAATTTATACAAGTGATTCTATATCAAACTCTTTAACAACATATTCTGTTTTCAATATACACATAAATAGAATAGGCTATTTCTCAAACATAACGAACTAAGATTCAAACCTTTTTTGGGATATGTCTATATTTAGTATCCAATCATACCTTGAATATAATTGTTTTCAATAAGAGAATGAACACGTATGCACAAAAAATAAAAAAAAGATATCTACCATTCATCTTGTTACGATGCATCCATATTTGGAAAAAGCCTTGGAAACAAATCAACAAAACAAAAAAACTTTTTGCCACATTTAAGTTAGGTTGGGTTAAATTTTATCTGACATGAACATGGCTATTTCGCCTGTGAAAGCTAGGCAAAGCAAAGTCACAGTAACAAGAGTAAGTCTTGTCTCATTAGAAAGAGTTGGTTAAATAAATTATATGACGTCATTGTGTTATATCATCAACTAAGCTTTTAGGAATATTATTAAATAAGAAGTCTATAAATATTTTATAAATGTTCTCTTTGTTATTCCAAACAATAATTAAACATAATGTTTGAGTAGATTGCCATGAATTTATATCATAATAATAAGTTCCTAAATCTATTGAGGTCAGAGTCAACTTCTTTAATGATACACAAATGATAGAAAAGACAATGGGATTTATATGAAAGGAGACTGGTTATCTAATTTGCACAATTAATAATTGCATGAAGTACAACTCTTGATATAAAACTAATTTGAAATAAACCAATAGAGCTTAGAAAATGTAAAGTTGAAAGTAAGATCAAACATTCATTAATTGTGTTTATATATTTTTGCGCAACACAGTCTCGAGACCCAAAAAAAAAAACATAAATGTAGTTTCTCCCGTTGCTAAAATATGGACAAACTTTTACTTTCACGAAAGCCTTATGATTTATGAATTTTTAAGCCAAAGACTTTGGTCACATGTAAATAGAAAACGCTTTCTTAAAAAATATTACATTTTTTTAAAAGAACATTATTTTAATAATAACTCATTTTTAATATATTTTTACTTTTGTACATATTTAAAAATTAAACACCTTATTTTGTTTCTGAACTTATCACCTGTGAAAAAGTTAAACGATAAATTAAAAATTATATAAATACAAAATATATTAATAAGATATTATAAAAATTCAATTAAATTTCGGTTGATCTGAGCCATTCATTTCATGTTGAAATAACAATCTCTGACATTCATTTTAATTTTTTTTTTATGTATTTTACATATTGTATTTATGAAAATAAAAATTATAAACAGTTTAAATATTAAATCTAGACTGTCTCCGATGCTCATCAAGGGATGAGCACTATGATACTCAGACTCCTTGATGAGATATAAAATGTCCAAATTTTGAGCTATGAATCTTTAATTCACTTGATTCTAAAGCCCAAGTGATTAGATTCAATTCAATGACCTTTTCTTTTGTTATTTTCACATGTCTTCCTATTAGAGTCAATCATATTTAAGACACTATTAGGTAGAGCCAAGAATAAGAAGGGTTGGGCCTCATGAGCCTCCAGTTTAAGCCAATTTTATAAGGGTTGGGAGTTTGGAAAATTTTGTCAAGAAATCATCATGTTTAATTTCGATTGAGGATCCAGTTTTGAATATTGTTATGATTATAATAATCAGAGTCAAAATATAATGACAAGTCCATGTAACTTTTTAATGTTCTTATGATTATAATAATCAAATGACGTCTACAATATGCAATCTTATATTTCATTCCCCAACAATTTCCAAAAAAAAGATGGAAAAATAGTAATCAAGGATCTTTATATGAAATTTATATTAGTCAAAGATAAATTATTGTCAAAACCTGAATGAAAAACAAGCATTAATAGATTGTTCTTAATTTAAAATTAGTTGTTGTGAAAATTTAAATGAATACTTGTTGATAAAAGACTAACTCAGATCAATAAGTGTCTATTCAGGTTTTGATAATAACTAATCTTTGACTAATATAAATTTTATATAGGAGTTCTTAATTGTTATTTTCCCAAAAAAGATTTAGTACTGTAACAATTTATGAGGAAAAACAATGAATCAATTCTTAAAAGAAGCCTTCGAATATTACAAATTTCATTCAACACCCGGAGATAGACAAATATTAATAAAGAAGCCTAGAAGTAAAGATCAGTGGTCTTCCCTCTCTCCTTTCACAACAAACAATTAAGAAACTTTATTAACCAATATATTCATTGGCAAGCACCAATGACAAACGTAATCCAAAAACACGATGAACGTACAGAAAATGAAAACCTTTGAATGAATATTAATAGACAGACAGACAAAACAAACTAGAAACAGATCATATTGCAGATTTGTTTCTAGGCACATTGAAAGCCAGAGTTGTTCTTGCCACAATTGTTGAGGATGACGCTTAAGGCGACCGGAATGTTGAGTCTGGTACCCAAGACGTTCCCTTTGATGGCGGTGCAAAGGCAAGTAGCGACTTCAAGATCAGCCAAACCCTTAATGAGGTTGCAACATGGAAGTGTTGGTGGTGATCCGACCTTAACATTCACCAAATTCAACACTTTGGCACAAACACCTAACTTAAGGGCATCAATGGGACAGTTAGCCCCTGTGGAGGGCACTGTTGGAACATAGGAGGAGCTCACCATTGTGAAGAAAAGAAGATTGAAAGAGAGGAGAACAAAGGCAAGAGATTTTGGAGCCATTTTTATTTCACAGAGATGCAAGAGGGTTAATTTTAGTACTTGATGCTTTGTGAATTAAATATGGCTGTGTTTTGATGCGTATTGGAGATTAGTAGAGAGGTATTTATAGGTGATGAGGACAGTGGAGTTTTGAATTTTTTAAATAGTTTTGTTCAAGGATAAATTATATATGTAAAAATATAATTTTAAACTAGCCTTTTTCGTTATTGATTTTCTTCAAACTACAGAGTCTTTTTGGGTAGTTTCAAAATATAGAAAGTCTGCCTCTATATATTTAAATTCCATGTTGCAATTTTAGTTGGTTCCTTTAATTTAACTAAACAATAATTAGAATAAGTGTAAAAAAGAAACAAAGTTGTGACTTTAACCAAAACTATTGTCTCAAACATTATAAACTTGAAGACAATGAAGGTAAGTAATTTTTTTTTTTTTGGATGAAGAAGGTAAGTAATTATGTAAGATAACAAAAGAAACAGAAAAAAGAAAATCTGATAACAGAAAACATCATATGACAACATTTACTTGACTATGCCTATAAAATTTGCATTTAAATAATATATATATATATATATATATGATATTAATTTTTATTGATGAAGTATATATAAAATATTAATTTGTAGCAATAGTTTAATTTAGGGAAATATTTTATTACATTTCAATGTTTGTTGACTAAAATATAATTTTAAGAGGGTGACATCTGATTTATTAGCTTAGAATATATAATAATGAGTTGGAGCGTCATGTGAACTCTCCTAAGTCATAATTGAAAGAGAAACCAATAAGATTGAATTTTAGTGGCAGAAGCTGACAAAATAACGTGAGTTTTGGTCGTGAAGAATGTGGGATGCATAGTTGGCGCAAGAATATAATATCCAGATTCTAGGAAGCAACTTGGCCCCTATTCATTGTGGAAAATGGTGCTTATGTGTTGCATTTGTCGTCATGTGTATATTTCTTAATTATTGAATAAGTGCGCACCGTGATTTCATATGTATAAAGATTACGGGAATCTGAAGGATAATTATATACCAAATAATAATCCAAAAAGAGTCGGGCTAGGGTCAAATCCAGGCAATGTAAAGCCTACTTGGCCGTCCAAGTTGAGATACAATTATTAGAATCCTTTTCTTAATGTACAATAGATGCATAGTAGAGAGAAAGAGAGAGAGAGAGAAGAGCAAATACTACAGAAGGAATATTTGCTCAAAGTTAAGTTTTCCTTTCAACCATCTACCACTATTTATAACATGTAAGGTCTCCACGAAACAAGAAATTATAATTGTTATAAATTCATCTCATGATAGAGAGAATTTTAACGGTGGAATATTCTACATTAAATCAAAATACACCAAATATTTGTTTATTAATTCAACACAATAACCCAATTTTCATTACGGTGGATTGGTAATTCCAACAGAACCTATGTTTCTTACCATGTTTTGTTGTTTCTTCTTTCCCATGCTTTGTTAATATGTAATAATTGTTACCGAAATATTAAATTTAGATGACAACGATTGTTCTCAATTAAAAAATGGGTTCTTGTAAATTCTAGCAATGACCATAACAATAAAAAACATGAACTAAAAGAGAAATAGAAATGAAATGATTGCACACCAAGAGTTAATAATTGATGTGACATCACTAAAAATATATTCAAAAGTAATATTCTTGAGGAAAATTTAAAGTCTTGAATATGATATTCTTGAAAAAAATTTAAAATCTTGAATATGATTAAAATAGATAACTTAGATAGCTTAAACTTATTTTAATTAGGTTCCATTTGTATTGATTTTACTCGGATTGAATTCAAAATATCTAAATATATAAAAAAACTTTTTATATCTAATTAACCTGGCCTAATACTTAAGGCTTTTAACTTATTCGAGTTAGCCAGACAACTCAAATTATTATTTGTAGATACATGATTTTGCAATGAACCTTTAAGTTTTTTTTTTTTTTTTAGGACCAACTAGTGGACCTTTAAGCTGTAATGCAGCTGCTTGGAGGCCCAAAATATAGGAGAGATGGAGTTGTTCGTCTTTTCACTTCATTCAGTAGCGTCTTTACATTCAGCCATTTGTGTCCATCTTAACATCTGAAGTTACCAACTCATGTTGCCTCCGATAGCAAGGGGTCTAAGTTTTTTTAACCATCAGCTCTTGGGTCGAATCTCTAGGGTGATGAGAATGGGAAAAAAAATACTTGGAAGAGCTACCCCTTTGGGGGTCCCACAATGTTCAAATTCGGATTAGTCGAGGCATCAGCTTCGGATGCTAAATGGTTATAACAAAAAAAAAAAGAAAAACATCTCAAGTTTTGTCTCTTTGAAAGGGGCTGCATCTTTCCAACAACCACTGTCTAATAGTTTCTAGTAGTGGAACTCAAAACCCTATAGGGGATACTAGTCAGCTATCATAGTAATTGATAATTAAGAATCAAGCATATACAAGGAATTGCCATGATAGAAAAGTATAAACACAATTTACACATGTCAACCATAATATGAAAGAAGTAAACTATATAAAGAATAATGCCTTTTCTCTAGTAGTCAGCTACCTTTTCTCAATATTTTTTTTTTTTTGGGTTTACTAAACTCAGTTTTTCCAGCTACCTAAATTAAAAAACCAGTGCTAACCAATAAAAGAGTTTTTTTTTATTATATATGTATTTAAGATATAGGTTCTTCATATGATTATTTTCTCTTACTCTTATTCAAGTAATATAATAGAAGTGAAGGCGTGACCTAAGAAACAAGGAAGAACTATTGTAACAATATTAATATTAATTGTACTACTATTTATTTTGCAATTATAACGAATTTTTATTTTTATTTATCAACTTGAAAAGTAAATCTTGAAAAGAGGAATGGGTGATTTTAAATTTTAGACATTTTTCGTATTTTAAATTTTAAGGATAGCTTCTAAAATATATTGACTTGAAAAATAATTGTTTTAAAATTTTATTTTCCAATTTTTCATCTTTTTTGGTATTTGAAAAATGTTTTGACTTTTCTTATTTGATTTATTCAATGTAGTTTTTAGTTTTGTTATATTGCCAAAATATATTCAAGCACTCTATTAAATGTCAAAATCAATCATAAATACAGAACTATAGTTTTCTTAAAAATATGTAAACTAAACCTCAATATAATTATTATACATGTCAAAATTTAAAAAACTATAATTTTCTTGGAAATATTCAAACATCTGTAAACTCAATTAATTCATCCAAATATTCCGCTAAATTTGACTAATCCCAACCAACATCAAATTTGCAAACATTCATTGAAACAACACAATCTCAATTATTCCACTACAATACCAACTGTAAAAGTGCTTGCGTCATGAAATTAACAATGGTCTGACAAAGCTATATATGATTTTAAATAAGTGATTTGCATTGTCAGCATAATCTTGAGCCCAAACCATGTTGAGTCGTTCACGACATTGCTTCAACTTCGTGTGTTGCTCTTCAAGATCCTTTTGCATCCACGGCAAAGCAATATTTGAGTTGTTTCGTAATTCCTCTATAGCATCAAGACCATGCTCACCAAATATACGTTCCATAATCCTTAAATGTGAAACCCTAAAGTGTTCTTCAACACGAAGTGGACCCTTATTCACGTTGATCTTATTCTCAAGTATGTTCTTATTCACTTCCTTCACTCGTTCAGAGGCTGACCTCAGAGACCCCAATAACTTGTCCATTTCAAACTGTTCACCTTCAATTTTGAACAATGCTTGCTGATACTCATTGAACAATAATCTTTTGGATTTAGAAGAGTCTTTAGGACCTTGAGGGTTCAATACGAAGCGATCGTTTAACACTGAAGCATCAAGCTCAGATCTACAACTAACTATAGGACTCTGATAATGCTCAGGCAAACACAAGTAACTGATATAACGTTCACATTTGCTGGGATCGATCTTGCTTGGCTTCTTTTTAACTTTAATTTTCTTAGATCCTTTGGGCAAGAACTTGTTTAATTCCAAGATCAAAAAGTCGTGCCCCTCCAATACTTTCTTCATCCTTGCTATGAAATCTGCAATGTTACACCTGCAACAAATTTAAAACACAGGTACACATATATGTTAGTAAACTTGAATATGAGTTAAAGAGAAAAGAAAAAAAAATTGAAACAAAACTTAATATATAGGGCTATTTGAAATGAACACTATAAAGTATGAGGTAATTCTAGGAACTAAGTATTATTAATGGATATCAGCAATCATATTTCAGCATTACACAGCATCGTTCAGACTGAAAATGAAACTACAACTAAGAGTTCCCAGGAAGAAGAAAGCAGGAAATGCCAAGAAGCATAAAGAAATTGTAGAGGGAAGAGAGAGAGTTCGCAGAGAAGATTCCAAAAATATTCCACACCTACTACTAATGGTTTTCGCTGTGTTATATCCCCTCCACCTCCTCTAATTCACGTAGTTTCCATGATTTCTTTCTCTCTCTTTTACTACGTCGTATTGCTCTATGCACGTGGTCATTGCATGCCTCTGTAGTTGGGCCTTGTGAAAAGTCCATATAGTTTGGGTTCATTACATTATTACCCTCCCCATTAGAAACAACCTTGTCCTCAAGGTTTAGATGTAGGTATAATGTGTGGATATCCTCCTCACTTTCCCAGGTGTGACTAGTAGACCCCTCCTAATTGATCATGTATTGTTTCTGCCATGTAGCTCCCTGTTGCACTACCCAACCATCATCAATGGCTAATCGCTGAGTAATGGGACCTTCAGGACACAACAACACTGGTAAAGGAAAATAGGATTCCTTTGGTTGTTCTCTATGAAATGGCTTGAGGAGGGAAACGTGGAACACAAGGTAAATACGGGCACGTAGGGGCAGAGCAAGTTTATAAGCAACAGTGCCTAACTTCTCAATGACTTGGAAGGGACCAAAATACTTCATAGCTAGTTTTTGGAATTTGCAAAGATGGACGGAATGTTGTTGATAAGGTTGTAGCTTGACCAATACCCAATCAACTACTTGAACTTGACGTCAGTGTGTTTCTTGTCCGCGAATCTCTTCATGCAAGCTTGAGCTTTATGCAAATCTAGCTTAAGCACGTCCAATAATTGATCCCATTTTGCCAACTATTGATGAACATCAAACAGAGTATCTTCCAATAAAAAATGACGGAGAAGTGGCGGCGGGTCTCTACTATATACTACTTTGAAGGGAACCATGCCAATGGACGTGTGGTAGGAGGTATTGTACCAAAAATCTACCTATGGTAAATAATATAGCCAGCGACGAGGATACTTAAACACAAAACAACGAAGGTAAAGCTTAAGACACTTATTTAAAGCCTTAGATTGTCCTGTTAGTCTCAGGGTGGTAGGCATAACTCATACACAACTGCATGCCCTGTAACTTAAGGAGGTGTCGTCAAAAAATACTAGTGAAAGCTTTATTTCGGTCTGAAACTATAGTTCAAGGCAGGCCATGTAGCTTAACTACCTGTGTCAGAAAAGCATCTGCAACATGCTTGCTAGTATAGTGAGTTGTCAAAGGGATGAAGTATCCATATTTAGAGAGACGATCAATGACTACTAAGATAACAGAGTATCCATTCACTACTAGTAGTCCCGTTATAAAGTCCATCGCAATGTCTTCCAAATCCAATCTGGAACTGGCAGTGGTTGTAAGAGCCCTGAAGGATGTAGTTGAGAAAGTTTGGCTTGCTAACAAATGGTGCACTGTCGTATGTAGTTCCTAATATCTCGTCGCATGCGAACCTAGTAAAATAGAGCAGCAATATGATGGAAAGTTCGTAAAAAACCAGCATGTCCCTTGAGTATAGAAGAATGAAATTCATCTAAAATACGAGTAATTAGTGTAGGAGCATCATGAGGAATTAACAGACATTGGTTCCAATACAAATCTTGATGACGAATCTGGTACCCCTTCAAAGCTTGAGGGTCCTGTATCACTTTTTCTTTCAATTCGTGAATCATAAGGGAGGTACGAACAAATTGATATACTTCATCCATAAAATCTCCTAACAGTTGTGTGACAGCCATAAGAGTTACCCTTGATAGGGCATCAGCCACTTGGTTATTACTCCCTGGCTTATATTCAATATTGAAATGGTATCCCAACAACTTAGGCAAACACGCTTCCTGTTCTGGAGTCTGCAAACTCTAATTCATTAGGTGCCATAAACTAGTATGGTTAGTTCAGATAGTGAAATGGTGTCCAAAGAGATAGTGTCTAAATTTAGAGACAGCCTCTGTTATAGCTTATAATTCTTGAGTATACACTGATTGTGCTTGCATCCATGGAGAGAGTTTTTAAGAGAAAAATGCTATAGGATGTCCTTCTTGGTTGAGAACAGCCCTTATGCCAATTCCGGATGCGTCTGTCTCCAAAACAAAAGGCTTCATGAAGTTGGGTAGCATGAGTATTAGGGCACAGCTCAACACATCCTTAAGGGTCTTGAATGCCTTCTAAGCTGATGAAGTCCAATCAAAACCATCTTTGGTTAATAGTTTTGTTAATGGGCTAGCTAGACGTGCATAGTCCTTAACAAATAGTGTATAATACCCACTCAATCTAAGAAAGCCTTTTAATTGTGTCACATTTATAGGAGTGGGTCATGCCTATATGGTAGCCACTTTATTTTGATCTATCTCTACCCCATATACTGAGACCATGTGGCCTCGATAATTAATACGTTTCTATCCAAAAGCACACTTTTCCCTTTTTGCAAACAATCTATGTTCCTCCAGTTGTGTCAATACCATATCAAGATGCTATAAATGTAAATCCCATGTGGTGCTATATATTAAAATATTGTCAAAGAAAATCAAAACAAAGCATTTGGGAAATGGCCGAAAAATGGTGTTCATAAGGGCTTGAAAGGTCGTCGGTGCATTCGTAAGTTTGAAGGGCATCACCATCCACTCGCATAATCCTTGATGAGTTCTAAAAACTATTTTCTCTCGATCTACTTCTCTCATAAGGATTTGATGATAACCTGACCGAAGATCCAACATAGAGTAGAAAACTGAGCCATGAAGTTCATCAATCAACTCATCCACCGTCGGCATTGGGAAGGAATCTTTTATAGTTATAGCATTTAAAGCTCTGTAGTAGACACAAAAGTGCCACGTACCATCTTTCTTCCTCACCAATATAACTGGAGCTGAAAAGGGACTTGAACTGGGTTGTATCAGGCTGTCTTCGAGTAGTTCACTTACTATTTTCTCAATTTCCATTTTATGGCTAAATGGATATTGATACGGCCTCACTTTCCAAGGCTGGTGCCAGGTAATGGCTCAATCTGGTGTTCATGATCTCTGATCAGAGGTAATCCATGGGGTACCTCAAAAACAGAGTAGTTCTTCTCCATAATTGAAGTTAATTCTGCACTTGAATTTTCCGTTATAAGTTCTATGGGGATCTCTTCTATTCGTTCCACCATAAACAAATTAGCTATGGAGTCAACCTATTGGATCCACACTAAATGGTCAAATTATCAAATTAGGCTTGTGCCAGTGGTGGTCCCCAAAAGCCCTTTAAAGTAATGAATCGTCTATTCTGTACAACTTGATAGTGGAAGTGCTATAATCTGCCACATGAGGTCCTAATGTTTCAAGCCAATCAGTGCCTATTACTATGTTAACCCCTACCACATGCAATACAAATAAGGTTAATGGTAGCACTTAATCACAAACTTTTACCAGAATATCTTTGACCATGCCAAAACTCATCATTATCTGTCCAGTGCCTCCCAGAACATGTATGTCCGTAGTGTGCTCAATCGGTATGCCCAAGTGTTGTACAATCCTCGGGTATATAAAGTTATCGGAGCTACCATCGTCCAAGAGTATTTGAATTTTGATTCCATAGATGGTTCCCCTGAACCTGATAGTCGTCGTGCCTTGGGTCCCATAGAGTACATGTAGAGATGGATGATGTAAAGTTACCTCTACATTTGATTCCTCCCTTTCTGTCTCTGTCATTCCATCGTGCTCGTCCTCATCATATAGCAACATCATCATTTACTTATTTGGGCATTGGTGAGTGGGCGAGAATTTCTCATCACAAGTATAGCACAACCCCTTCTCCCTTCATATCTATATCTCGGCTGGGGTTATTCTCTTGATAGGAGGAGTGCTTGGGGTCAGTAACAATGGAAGTAAGTTAGTCTTACCACCTCCACTTTGGGTAGACAACGACCCACTTGTCCCACCACTATAAGGAATGAGAGCCTTAGTAGCACACATTCCTCCACTACTCAACGGTGGTCTATTTTTTGCAACAGAAATTCCATACACTGTTGTTTCTAAAAATAGTCTTGCTAAGGTCATTGCCTTCAACACAATCTCGGGCTGTTGGACCAGGATGTCCCGATAAAGTTCTGGTTTTAGTCCCCCTATATAACAATCCAATAGTGCCTTCTTATTCATATCCTCTATTCTGTTGGCTAGTGATGTGAACTTAGAGTTATAATCCTCGAATGACCCTTGTTGAGTCAATTTAAATAGCTAAGCTCCCGCGTAATTAAACTTGGAAGGGCCAAATTGATCTTCACTGGCATGCGTAAGGGAATTCCAATTCGGAATCTATTGTGTCTTCTCTAGCATATGGAACCAAGGTAGAACATTGCTATTTAGATGAACTGAAGCTATGATGAGCCTCTAAGAATCTGGAACCTCATAATACTTAAAAAATTGCTTAGCCTTAAACAACCACTTCAAAGCATCTATACCATCAAACCTAGGAAAATCCATTTTAACCTGTTTGTTAGCACCATAATAATAGTTCGAGGGTGGCCATACCAGAATGTAACTAGTGGATGATGAACCCACAGAGTTGTTGGGACTGGGTTGCTTAAAACGTTGGTTTAAATTATCAATTGAACGCATCAACACTTCCATCAAAGCCTGATTATTTTGAATCTTCCCGTTGCATCTTCCCTGAACTCATTGTTCTTCTTCATGTCCGCTTGCAACTCCTTGAGTCTCGTGTTTTCTGCCATCTCTCAATGAGAGCACCAAATGAAATGAACACTATAAAGTATGAGGTAATTCTAGGAATTGAGTATTATTAATGGATATCAGCAATCATATTTCAGCATTACACAGCATCGTTCAAATTGAAAATGAAACTACAGCTAAGAGTTCCTAGGAAGAAGAAAGCAAGAAATGCCAAGAAGTAGAAAGAAATCATAGAGGGAGAGAGAGAGTCCACAGAGAGAAGATTCCAAAATATTCCACACCCACTACTAACAGTTTTCGCAGTGTTATATCCCCTCCACCTCCTCTAATTCACGTAGTTTCCATGATTTCCTTATCTCTCTCTCTCTCTTACTACGTCGTATTGCTCCATGCACGTGGTCATTGCATGCCTTGTAGTTGGGCCTTGTGAAGAGTCCATATGGTTTGGGTTCATTACACTATTTTAAAGTTTTCAAAAAAAAAAAGTGACAAAATATAGGGAAAAAATAAAATAAAATAAAAAATATGGACAATTGAGATCCACTGTTATTATTTGACTTGAATTGTTGTAAGCATATCATTTAAAAATTAACATTGGACTTAATAAGTTATTTTCAATTATTTAAAGTTTCACTTATTTTTTGCGCCCTCTTCAACAAAAGCAAAGGAACAAATAGCGGAGGGGAATTATATTTACATTTGAGCTTTGAAATCTCTGAAGATTGCTGCGAACAGATCACCTTTTTGCCTTTTGCTGTGAAATGTTTCTTTCACTGTTTCAAATAGTTTTCTGCATCCTTAATTTGTAAGGGACCATGCGATTGATCATCACCATCATTGGATTCTTGATCACTTTCGTATGTTTCCCTCTGCCCAGCATCATCAATCTCAGGATTGCCGTCCCTATCTCTCTCGTTCTGATCTTCGTGAAGATCATTGTCAGTGGGGTCAGGTTCTTGAATGGATTCGTCATCGGCTCTTTCAGTACTGATTATCTGATCTTCTGCTCCATCCTTTTCAAGATGATCCTGTGTATCTTCATCGGTTTTTGTAGGTTTCGTTTACGTTTCATGATGCTAATGATTATGCTGAAATGACTTATACATTGGCTGATATCGACTTCTTCTCTCGAAATTGGATAATCTGCTGCATTATCTCTCTCATTCTGATCTCCGTGAGGATCATCATTGTCACTTGGGTCATCAGATTCTTGAATGGATTCATCATTGATCTTTCACTAATAATCTGAGCTTCTGCTCCATTCTTCTCAAGATCAAGAGGATCTTCCTCAGCATCTTGTAGGCTTCTTTCGCGTTTCATGATGTTAATGATTAATGAGTGTGCTGACCTCTCTTTGCTTCCTGTTTGTATTATATTTCGTCCTTCTTCAATTTTTGTTTCTCATGTATTATAATTGCCTTATTTTCACTGGCAGCGAGTTAACTTTTTTTTTTTTCCAATTTTTTGGGTGTTAAACTTGCTTTGCCAAATTAGCACAATTTTTCAAAAAACAAAACAAAAAACAAAATTCAGCGTCAAGCAATACAAGTTTTTTTTTTTTTTTCAAAGCCATAAAGGAAGTGAGGGGATCTAAGAAAGAAGGAAGAAATTGTACTACTATTATTTGCAAGCAATTATAACAAATTTTTTGTCCTTAACTTAAAAAATAATTCATAAAAAATATTGACTTGAAATTTTTTTTCCCAATTTTTTGGGTGTTAAACTTGCTTTGACAAATTAGCACAATTTTTCAAAAAAAAAACAAAAAAACAAAATTCAGCGTCAAGCAATACAAGATTTTTTTTTTTTTCAAGCCATAAAGGAAGTGAGGGGATCTAAGAAAGAAGGAAGAAATTGTACTACTATTATTTGCAAGCAATTATAACAAATTTTTTGTCCTTAACTTAAAAAATAATTCATAAAAAATATTGACTTGAAATTTTTTTTCCCAATATTTTGGGTGTTAAACTTGCTTTGCCAAATTAGCACAATTTTTCCAAAAAAAAAACAAAAAACAAAATTCAGCGTCAAGCAATACGAGATTTTTTTTTTTTCCCAAGCCATAAAGGAAGTGAGGGGATCTAAGAAAGAAGGAAGAAATTGTACTACTATTATTTGCAAGCAATTATAACAAATTTTTTGTCCTTAACTTGAAAAATAATTCATAAAAAATATTGACTAGAAAATTAATTATTTGCCATTTTTTCATTTGTTCTATTTGGAAAATGCTTTTACGATTTCTTATTTGATTGATTTTTTGAAAATTTCTATTTTAGCTTTGCTATTTGTATGTATACATGCATGCGTGTAAGCATGGATGCGTGTATTTCAATTTGTTATACTCTTTCTTTTTAGATTTTAAACTGAGATTAAAAAAATATTATCCTTGAATTTTAGATATTTAAAAATAATTAATATAACCATTTTTCTGAACTTGAAAAAATAATTCTTGAGAAAGGATTTGTTAAAAAATGTTAATTTTGTTATAAATAATAGAAACTGAGAAGGAAAATGAGATATATAGTTTAATATCAATGAGAGAAATATTTCTTATCTGCTTATTTATAAGAATAGGTTTCCAGCTCAAATATAATGTAAAAATCTACAAATTGATGATAATGAAGATACTGAAAGAAATAATAAGATAATGGACAGTTGTAAAATCTCCAACCAAAACTTTTCAACTTTTCACTTTGAGAAAGTGCTTTTAAGTAAGTAAAAAATTATTTGTTTGAATTTAATTTGACAAAATATCATTTAAGGATTCTTGTAGCATTTTAATATCAAAGAAGAACCTTACAAAATGTTATCTTAAAAAATTAAGATGTTCAATTATAATCTTATTCAAATAAAGTCTATTTAAATTTGAGCTTATTCAAGTGATGTGAATAAGCCCAAAATAACAAATTAGACTCTCAAGCCAACCTTAAAATTTTTTAGATTATTCAGGGCTGGCTTGTCAGAGGTGACTCAAATTTCAGCTCTAGGCTTCAGATATAACTTTCTTGAGACTGAAATTCACAAAAAAAAAAAGGACTCAAATTTTATTATTGATTCGAAAAAAAACCTTTCTACTAATGTCTCACAACTCTTAATGTTTACAAGTAATAGCAAAAGAAAACTTGATAAACATTCTGCTTTAATATGCTCTCCATCGCCTTCAAAGTTCTTTGACCTTTACAGTTTTTTTTTTAATTTGAAATTTCACAACTAATTTTGTAAAAATTGAACTAAGCTGTTATTTGGATTATTCTAAACTTTTATTAAGAGGACATTTGTAAGAAATAAAAAAATAAAGATATAAGAGTTCTATTTATCTAAGAAAAATAATAACAACTATGAAACTCATTAACAGGCCAACCAAAGATGGCTTCAGTTCTCAAAATCGCTGCTCTGTTTCCTGTTTTCTTTATCCAAGAAAAATAACCCAGCTCTTTGGAAGATTATAATTTAATATACAAAAATCATGTTGACATGATTCTTTTAACAGTATATATATTGAAATCTCCTGACCCTCTCATTCCACTGAACGCTTGCCTGCGCATGTATAACAGCACTCTGATTGATTGGAGGATGGACCATCACTCATCCAGTTTGGGGAGCTAGGAGGGGAAGCCATATACAAGTAAGAAATTCCAAGCACAAATTGGTCACAATAATTAAAAAAGTATAAATAATAAACTATTAGTGTTATCGTAGAGCCCAATTATTTAAGCCCAATGCAAGATTTTCAAAGGCTGAGGCTTCGACTAGGCATTCTTTCACTTCACACACAACATTATGTTGCTACGTGGAGGTTTTTGCATAAAGCAGATGTTGCCTCTTTTCACTGTGCCACAAATAAAAGAAAAGTTAAAATGTAAAAATACTCATAAAATATTTCATGAGGAGCTACCGTACCATCCTTAACTGAAGAATATATAGTAGAATTTTATCTATCAATTCTAAAAAATGGTACAAAACTCCCAAAACCGCAACAGAAACCTGACATCCGTTGAGTAAGGATTGTGAATCTCACAAGTTACGTCATGTGTGTAAATGGGATATAGCAGCAAATATATCCATGAAATAATACATTATAATGCAATTTTGCCCATTGATCAATCCTAAAAGCGGCAGCAAATGGTGAACATGAACGCTAGAAACATTGAAATTTTATTTGATATAAACTACGTGCATAGAAATATATGCCTTCAATTTTGTCCTAATAAATAGATGAAGGTAATCAGGTGCAGACATTTTATTTTGTCGCACATTACAGCCAAATCTCTCTCTCTCTCTCTCTCTCTCTCTCTCTCTCTCTCTCTCTCTCTCTCTCTCTCTCTCTCTCTCTCTGTGCGCGCGTGCGTGTGCGCGCGTGCTAACCAAGTTAATTCACACTCCCTTTCCTCTCCTCCTAATTGTAAAGTGTAACAAAATAAAATAGTATACTTAGGATTAGTGTTAGTCAAGACAATTGCAAACATATATATGTATTTCTTTATTTACACTTTGGGTGAAATAAAATTTCAATTTATTTATTTATTTTTTTACATACACAGTCAATGTTTGCTGGCATGTCTTTGTTTTTACATGGGGATTCTTGCACAATTATATAGGATTTTGGGCAAAATTGCACCATATATAGTATAGTACGTTATTGATATTTTTCTCCTTAACTTGTTTACATGTGTGACAAGCATGCAAGACCTACTAACTCTTGCTTGATGGATATTTAATTTCTGTAACAAATTGGAAAGTTTGCACTATATTTTAGAGTTGATGGTAAAATTGCATCATATTTGAGGTAAGAATACCAGTCGCTTCTTACAAAATATTTTGTAAGCATTTTTGCATCTTAATCGATAAAAGAAAGTCCTGGGAAGGATTATATGGGTTTGAAGGGAGTTTACGACCTACAAACCTGATTAAATTAAATTTGAGGATCATCATTGCTCTGAAGAAACATTTAAATTGGATTTGGTAGATGCAGTGAATTTATGGTTCAATCATGGTATTTACTCGACTCGTGTGAGGTATCAATTTTTTTAACTGCTAGCATCCATTTTCTACATGCCATAGCCGAAGGATCGTAGTTTTGCCACTTGACTCTTATTGTCGTTGCTTCAAGGGACGACACAAACCTAGGTTGAACTCATTTCAAAAATTTTGGTTTGCCTCTAGCAAATTTGCACACCATTTCTAAAGTCCAATGCAATTCTCAGTCCCGAAGCTTCAAGTGATGGAGGAAGAAGTGCTCTGAATTGGTCTTCGCTAATGCAAGTGTTTCACATATCACAGAAGCTCCCTCTAGAAAATACTCGAAGACAGTTTGCTTGGGTTCATTCAGAGCTTAAGCCAAGAAGGAAGAAATATTGTTATACTTTTAATATTCATTGCACTACTATTATTTCGTAATCATAACAAATTTTCATTTTTATTTCTCAAATTGAAGAATACATCTTAAAAAGAGGAATGGGTGGTTCTAAAATTTGGACATTTTTCGTATTTTGAATTTTAGGGATATATATTTTCTAATAAATATTGACTTGAAAAATAATTATTTTAAAATTTTATTTTCCAATTTTTCATTTTTTTCGTATTTGACATATGTTTTGACTTTTCTTATTTGATTTGTTTTTATTCAATGCCAGTTTTAGCTTTGTTATTTTGCAAAAATATATTCAAACATCCTATTATACATGTCAAAATCAATCATAAACTTAAAATCATAATTTTATTAAAAATATTCACACGCCAATTATTATAAATGTCAAAATCAAAATTATGACAAAAATATTTTTTTTAAATATCCTAACACTCCTAAACTCAATTAATTCATTCAAACAGTCGACTAAATTTGATTAATTCCAACCAAAATCAAATTTGCAAACATTCATTCAAACACAATGTCAATCATTCCACTACTGCACAATCAACAACTATAAAAGTGCTTGCTTCATGAAATTAACAATGGCCTGCAAAGCTATAATTTTAAAGAAATGATTTGGCATGATTGTCAGCATAATCTTGAGCCCAAACCATGTTGAGTCGTTCACGACATTGCTTCAACTTCGTATGTTGCTCTTCAAGATCCTTTTGCATCCACGGCAAAGCAATATTTGAGTTGTTTCGTAATTCCTCTATAGCATCAAGACCATGCTCTCCAAATATACGTTCCATAATCCTTAAATGTGAAACCCTAAAGTATTCTTCCATACGAAGTGGACCCTTATTCACGTTGATCTTATTCTCAAGTATGTTCTTATACACTTCCTTCACACGTTCAGAGGCTGACCTCAGAGACCCTAATAACACGTCCACTTCAAACTGTTCATCTTCAATTTTGAACAATTCTTGCTGATTCTCATTGAACATTAATATCTTGGATTTAGAAGGATGTTGAGGACCTTGAGGGTTCAATACGAAGCGATCGTTTAACACTGAAGCATCAAGCTCAGATCTACGACTTGCTTTACTAGGACTATGATAATTCTCAGGCAAACGCACGTAGCTGATATAACGTTCACATTTGCTGAGATCGATCTTCCTTGGCTTCTTTTTAACTTTAATCTTATATCCTTTGGGCAAGAACTTGTTTAATCCCAAAATCAACAAGTCGTGCCCCTCCAATACTTCCTTGATCTTTGCTGCCAAATCTGCAATGTTACACCTGCAACAAATTAAAAACACAGGTACATGCATACGTTGGTAAACTTGAATATAAGTTGATGAGAAAAAGAAAAAGAACAAGAAAAGGATTTTGAAACAATACTTAATATATAGGCCTATTTTAAAGTTTCTTTTTTAAAAAAGTGGCAAAATATAGGGTAAAAATAAAATAAAATAAAAAATATGGACACTTGAGATCCAATGTTATTATTTGACTTCATTGTTGTGGGCACATGCGAAAAAATTGGATTTAATAAGTTATTTTTAGTTATTTTTTTTTTAAGTTTCAATTATTTTGTGGGCACTCTTCAACAAAAGTAAAGAAACAAATAGCGGAGGGGAATTATATTTACCCTTGAGCCAAGAGATCTCTGAGGATTCTCAAGAACATATAAAATTTTTCGCTTTTGCGGTCAAATGTTTTTTCCACTGCATTCACATAGTTTAACGCATCCATATAAATACGCGATTCGCCTTCATTGGCTTCAGACCTTTTGCTCTCTTATGGACCGACATGATCTTCACCATGGAAATACTGCGAGACTGAATCAGTCTCATCGTCATCAGAAGCATTTTCTTCAACATCTTTAAAGCCTTCACCTTCTTTTTCAGGAAGACGCACGTAGCTGACATAACGTTGACATTTGCTAAGATCGATTTCTTGAACTGATGATTTACCATCGCCTTTAGTTTTCTTCTTCCTGGGCTTCTTTTGAACTTGAATCTCAGATTTATGAACATTATCAGGAAGATTGAGACGTTGTTCATGAGAAGGAGGGATCTGATATCTTTTGGGCAAGAAGACATTTAATCCCAAAATCAAAAATTCATGCCCATCCAATACTTCCTTCATCTTTTCTAAGAAATCTGCAATGTTAATCCTGCAACAAAAATGCATGTAGATATATACGTTCGCAAACTTGAATATTTTCATTAAAGTTAAAAAAAAAAAGGATTTTAATAAACGACATTTAAAAATAGGGCTATTTATTCCGAAAATTGGAATTATATTTACTTATCAATATATATATATATATATAACTACTCTTGTGTGAAAAACAAAGAAAAAACAAAAACAAAGGTGGGGTAGTTTACCTTTCAGCCTTGAAATCTCTCAAGATTGCTACGAACAATTCATATTTTTCCCTTTTGCTATGAAATGTTTCTTTCACTGCTTTCAAATAGTTTTCTGCATCCATAATTTGTAAGACACGATGCGATTGATCATCCCCATCATTGGATTCCTGATCACTTTCGTATGTTTCCCTCTGTCCAGCATCATCAATGTCAGGATTTTCGTCCCTATCTCTCCCGTTCCGATCTTCGTGAAGATCGTTGTCAGTGGGATCAGCTTCTTGAATGGATTCATCATCAGCTCTTACAGTACTGATTATCTGATCTTCTACTCCATCCTTCTCAAGATGATCATGTGGATCTTCATAGGCTTCTTGTAGGTTTCGTTTACGTTTCATGATGCTAACGATTATACTGAAATGGCTTATACATTGGCTGATATCAACTTCTTCTCTGGAAATTGGATAATCTGCTGCATTATCTCTCTCATTCTGATCTTCGTGAGGATCATCGTTGTCACATGGGTCATCAGATTCTTGATTGGATTCATCATTAGATCTTTCACTAATCTGATCTTCTGCTCCGTTCTTCTCAAGATCTACAGGATCTTCCTCAGCTTCTTGTAAGTTTCTTTCACGTTTCATGATGCCAATGGATAACGATTGTGCTAACCTCTCTCTCTTTCTGTTTATATTTCGACATCCTTCAACTTTCTTTTTTCTTATATATTATAATCGCATTTATTTTCACTGGTAGCGAGCTAACTTTTTTTTTTCCAATTTTTGTGTATTAAACTTGCTTTGTCAAATTAGCACAATTTAAATAAGAAAAATGCAATGCCAAGCAATACAAGAGTTTTTTTTAAAAAAAATATTCAAGCTATAGAAGTGAAGGGATCTAAGAAAGAAGGAAGAAATTGTACTACTATTATTTTGCACGCAATCATAAAAAATCTTATTTTTCCTTAACTTGAAAAATAATTCATAAAAAGAGGAATTGATAATTTTTAATTTTATATATTTTTGTAATTTTAAATTTTAAGGATTATTTCTAAAAAATTGACTTGAAAAGTAATTTTTTAAAAAACTTTAATTATTTTCCAATTTTTCATTTTTTGTATTTGGAAAATGTTTTCACCTTTTCTTATTTGATTTATTTTTTTTGAAAATTTCCCTTCTAGCTTTGCTATTTAGCCTTTTGTCATATGCATATATGCATGTAAGCATGGATGCATGTATTTCAATTTTTTAAACTCTTTATTTTTAGATTTTAAATTGGGATTAAAAATATTATCCTTGAATTTTTAGACACTAAAAAATAATTAACTATAACATTTTTTTCTGAATTTGAAAAAATAATTCTTGAGAAAGGATTTGATAAAATAATTTTTCAAAAAATATTGACTTGACTTTAAAAATAAAAAATATTAATTTTTTGTAAATAATAGTAACTGAGAAGGAAAAGAAGATATAGTTTGAGATCAATGAGAGAAATCTTTCTTATATTTTGATATGTAGAATACAATTAAGATGCCTATTTATAAGAATAATAAGATAATGGACACTTGTAATATTTGTATTTAAAACTTTTCAACTTTTCACTTTAAAATGGTAATTTTGCACTTTCAGAAAGTAAAAAGTTATTTGTTTGGATTTAAAATTTGGGAAAGTGTCATCTAATTAAGGATGCTGCTAGCATTTTTAATATCGAAGAAAAACCTTACAAATATGAACTATCATTGCACCCCCTAGGACTTATGTAAACATAGGATTTTGGGGGGAATGACCTAATTACTCCTATGGTGTTTTATAAGTCTTGCTTTAGCATAAACAATCATGCATTCGGTTCCATGTATAATTGAGAAATGACATTCGTCCACGAACATATTATAACAATTGATCATAAACCTAATTTAATGCTATAAGTCATGCTTTAATATAAACAACAAAACATTCGCCCATTTACAAGTTATCATTTGACTATAACAATAAACTAAGCATTTAAGATTTTGTAAGTTGTTTATATATGAATATCTATTTGTTAATTACATACAATAACTTATTAATAATTAAATACTTTGTTGTTTTAACCGGAGCAAGACTTGTAAAATGATACAAGGGTAATTAGGTTTTTTTTCCCTCCCAAAATCCCCTTTTTTTCATATTATGCCTGTGGTGAAGTGATATTTTAGATCTTTAGAGTCTTTCTTTGATATTAAACTACTATAGAGGTCCTTGGATGATATTTGCCTTAAAATTTTGCCCAAAGCAACTTCTCAAAGCCACATTTCCAAAGTAAATAAAAGTGAATTTAATGGATGTAAAATGGTGGAATTTTTGAAAAATGAATGAGTGTTGGCCATTTATTTGATCATGTTACCCCAAATTTAATTTATTATTATTTTATTTAAAAATACTGTTAATCCATTAAAAATATAATTATCATTTTAATAAGAATACTTAGAGATCACATTTTCAATATAATAGGCTAACCAATAAATCATGTTAATTTTCAACATTAATATATATTGAATTTTTTAAATAATGAAAATTACAAATAATAAAAATTAATATCCTGTTTGGTAATAGTATATTCAAACTAACTTTTACAAAAATGTGTAATTAAATATAAATTTTATTACAATAAATGATTTTTAGTAAATGAAAGAATTACAAAACACCACTCAATTAAATTATTTGCAAATAACAACTAATACGGAATACATTATTGTTAAAATAAAAATAATTTTTTTAATAGAACTTGTTATTAGTCCCTATTTATGAATAATTTACTTGAGTAATCCTTAAATATAATTCTCCTTTATTAAATTAATTTTTTTCAAATAAACTTTTGTTAAATTAGGTCTTCATCTGATTTTGGGCCTCTTCTTCAATTTGCTATACAATTTTTTGAGTTAGAACTTTCATATGTTTTTTTTTTTTTGTATAAATCATCCGGTATTCTAGGGAATTTTGGGTTCATTGCCCGCTCCAGACTAATCCGGACCCCTTGTGAGGAGATCTTATGGTAATAGTGAGATACTGATAAGATGATCTCTTTAAAATCATATTAATTATCGCATCTATTACTTTTCAAGATTTGAACTCTCGCATTGAGAAATGCCATTAAGAACTTTCATATGTTGCATTCATGTTTGTTCCTTTCTTTTCTTCTCACTGTCAAAATATGCAAGGCCCAGTGTAATTTTATCATCGAGTTCTGTCTGCACTGGGCCACATGTATTGTTTGTCATACAGTTTTCTTTAACCTTTTCTTGTCAGTCGTTCAAAGCCCAAGCAGTGCTAGTCATTTATCATGCCCTTGCTTTCAAATGTTATCATTTCATTTTTTTTAATAAAATTTGATCTTTATGTAAAAAAATACATATATAAACTTTTCACCAAAAAGCATGTATATTGATTTAATTTTCAAAAAATTTTAATTAATTACCATATTTCTTTTGATTTCATTGGCTTTAAACGTTTGCAGTGTGTAATGTCTCCAAATACCTATTTCAATTGAAATCATAATCTAATGTAATCAAGGGCTTAGCTCCAATAAGGATTACCAAACTTTTAATATATAGAAGTGGAATTCTAAATTTTTATAATTTAAAATAAATCAAAATTATTCATTAAACTTTAATTAAAGTAAAATAATATTTTAAAAGTATGAAATACTTTAGAGAAGTGAATAGATTCAAAATTAGTTAAAAAAATAAGTTCTAAAAAACAGAGTAATGTGCTACGGCATGTGCACATGCACCACAACGGCTCCTTTTCTATGCCACACTTCGCGATGCAGAAGCCATGCACCATGACATGTTGTACATTTTTTATAACAACTTTCTTGTCATTTAACAATAAATTCAAGCAATTTTTAATTCATCTCACTTCTCCGTTTGATATCTGAATGAGATAATTTAGATATCTATAGAAAGTTTTTTTCATAAACTAACCAATGACATAAGTTTTACTTCCAAATTAAGTTACACCAGAAAGTTAGTTGTCCAAATACATTTTCAATCATTTTCACAAATTTTACAACACAAGGATGTCCAAAACCTCATACAAGTATCAAATGTCATTTCTAATACCCAGAATATACTTAATAGACTTAGGATTACCTGTACAACACATCACATACACATATATACTACATATCAAATTTTCACTCCTCAACCCACCTTTAATTTTTTTTTTAAAGAAGGGGAGGTTTTTACCATGGCATAATCCAATCAACATCCATAGTTAAAACCAAATCAATAACCCTATAGTTGCACTAGTATTTTCACCTTATTAAACACTTGGACAACTTACAAACAACAACACAGGGCCCAAAATACATTTCAAAAATCATCAACATCAAAAGTACAAATGTATGTAAAATATAACTTAATTGGCAATAATTTAATCATTATACAAGATAAATAAATTAAGGAGGCATCACAAAAGGAATACTCAAATTCTTAAGCCTCCAGAGCCTTTTTTTCTTTCTGCACCAGAGCTAGAGCCTATAAAATATTAAAAGAGAAGGATAAGTCTAGCCACTCAATAATCAAAGTACACATACCCTATACAGTTGTATATCAATTGAAAGAAACACATATAAATGGAGTTGATTTTCTTGGAATATATATACTGTTACATGCAACACAATTTGTCATTTCTCAATTTAATTCATTTTTACAATTCTCCTCTTGAAACCCACAATACATTGCTACAAAACACACAAACATGTAACAATGACCTAATTTCTTATCACGACTTGCCAAAACTTAAACAACCATGTGACATGTCATATAAACACATATGCATGATCGAACCATTCTTATACCCTCATTATTTCCTCAGATTTAAACCATGAGCTATGTATATTAATTAAGGCTCCGTCTGTGTGACTAGGCTACCCAAACTCACCAATTGTGAGGTGTGACCTGGCCAAAGATTACAGTACTCACTTTCAGACCACGGTTTCCCTCACTTTCAAATCTCTAGGGTGTCATATACCCTTAGCTAATATTTCAATAAACAAGTGGAGATAGTTAAGTTTTAGTCTATTGACAAACTATAGGATAATCTCTTGACAAACAGTAGGATAAGGCTAAGCCTTCGTGCATTGAAAGGTAGCTATAGATACCATATGAATTTTATCTACTCGTCTACCTAAGCGCTCCCGCCATATGATCATAAAAAGCACGATACTCACTCATTTCACAATTTCATTAATTTAATATCAACATATTGGGTTTACAATAATATACTATCTAAACGAGCATTAATCTTATTTTCACAACATTATCCACTTCCATTGTCAATTTTATACACCATTCTAATTCTCATTTAGCCTCACATGCCATAATCACATACTAACACAACCACATCATCATCATATCACATATTATATATCATAAATTCTTCATTTCAATGCATATCCATAGTTCGAAACATTCCTTTCGAATTCAACTTCACATTTATGTGAGATCAAGATTAATTAATATACTAACATGTGGCTCATAGCATGCTTTCACATTTATATTTTCAATCTTGCATGTAAGTAAACCTATTTTTACATAAAAATTCAATTAACAAATAACTAATTAAAGTATTTCTGTTAAAAAAAACAACTAATTAAAGTATGGTTTTTCCAATTACCTCAAACCTTTAGGAGGTTAAAGGTTTGTCCTTCACTATCTTACTTTCAAGCTTGTTTTCCCAAGCCAAAACGATGCTCGGATGATTAATCTATAATTAATCAAGTCAAAACTCAATCAATATCACTAAAAACACATTTCCAACTCTCATTTTCCACTTCCAAATATCCAATAGCCTTATTTCTCATGTTTGGGATTACCCATTTGGGTATATTAACTCTTTTTAGCATTATATAGTTTCATTAAACTCCCACATTGTCATTGATAACTTCCAACCATCTCAAAAACCCACATTAATAGTTCATTTTAGGACCTTAATGAGGCTCACCAACCAAAAATGTCCAAACCCATAATTTTTAGGTTAAAACAACATAAACAATGCCAATTAACTCTATTTAATCAATGGGTTTGGACCCATGACCTATATGGATCGAAAATCATCATCCCTATTCAAACCCTGGCTTAAATCATCATGAAAATGAAAGAGAAAGGGAGGAAAGGAGTGTAGAACACTTGCCTTAACTGTTCTCTAGCTCTAAAATACCCCTAAACTACCAATGCAGTAAGCCCTATAAGAGAGATGTCGCTTACTCTTCATTTTCTCCCTTTTCTCCTTCTGGTTTTTTGTCTGATTTGTGACCAATTTATAAGAAAAATTGGTCATGTGCTGTAGTGCACACAACATAAGCCATGACGCATGACACAAAAAGGCCCTTCTTCTTTGTCATTTGTGTGCTACGATGGACGTGCTGCACACCACGACATGTGGCACAGAGACAATTCCTTTATGTAACAGCCTCAGCTCACCAAGGGCCTCTCCCCCTGGACTTTTTTCGTGCTATACCCACCTCCCCCTAGGCATCATATGGGATGACCCCTCTTAAGAGAACGTCAGGAGACAATGCTTCTCCACAAAAGTATATGGGATTATTCTCTTATGATAAATACTGTGAGGAGAGCCTCCTTAAGTTCGATCCTCCAACCTTTCCTACTTAACGAAGTTGAGGCTAAACCTGGTACCACTGAACTAAGTTGACTCAATGGTACCAAACTTAGCCTCAATTTCCTTAAGGTGGTAGAGGTTGGAAGTTCGAGTTTAGAAAGACTCCAGAAGCCTTCTTTGGTGGGGTGAAGAATAACCTAAGTACCACCTTAGAAAAAGCTGGACCCGCTACGTGAGTGGTTAAGGCTCTAGTCCAAAAGACTCCAAGTAGGATAAGGTGAAGATTGTTATAAAAAAGGAGCTCTTTTATGTAACAGCCCCAGCTCACTAAGGGCCTCTCCCCCTGGACTTTCGTTATGTTAGACACGCCTCCCTCTAGGCCCCACACGGGATGACCCCCTCAAGAGAGCGTTAAGAGACAAGGCTTCCCCATAGTAGTATGTAGGATTATTCTCCTACAATAAATATTGTGAGGAGAGCCTCCCTAGGTTTGATCCTCTAACTTCTCCTACTTAACGAAGTTGAGGCTAAACCTGGTACCACTAAACCAACTTGGCTCCTGACATTCTCTTAGGATAATAATCTCACATACTACTGTGGGGAAGCCTTGTCTCCAGGAGGCGTCGTCCCATGTGGGGCCTAAAGGGAGGTGTGTCCAACACAGCAAAAGTCCAGGGGGAGAGGCCCTTAGTGAGCAAGAGTTGTTGCACTTTAGGTTTTCTCACCTTTTCGATGCCCAAGTGGCTCGACTTCAATTCTGACCCATAAGTAGAGTTGAAATCACAATCAAATACACTTATTTAATCTCTCTGGCCATACACTGTGTGGGACTAACATTACCAACAATAGCCTCATAGGTACCTCTGGATGCTTTTGCATATTTATTTAATGCAACTGTATATCTTAAGACTTAAACTAGAGATTTCAGGATAAGTTAATTCAACTTTCTTGACCAATTGAACCAAGCACCTCTTGATAGTTACCATATTTTTTTTATTATAATTATCTATATATTATGACCTATAAAGCATATAAAAAATAAATGTTTTATTTATTCTACATAAAATTTAATATTCTCAATAAAAATATTGTTTAATTTTATAAAAAATTATTGATGATAACATTAAAAATAAACAAATAAAAGGTAATATTCTATACTCCCTTCGTTAAAAATGTAAGTTTTAACCAAATCTCACCCTCTAATAAAGTAGTTACTTGTTTTTAAACTAACCTTATCATTTTATATTTATCCTTATTCAATAAGGTATTTCACCCTAAAATAAATATAAAATAATCTATTTAATAGGGACACTTTTGAAAAAAAATCATTACACTTTAAAAAATTAAAAATATTTTATATTTTTGAACATTTAATCCCTCAAAAAATACCTTATATTTTTAAATAAAAAGAATATTTTTTTTAAAAAAAAAGTGCCCCTAATCCTTGCAATGTGAAAAAGTTAAAAAAAAAAAAAGTGATTTGAAGTGATTTGACAGCACACTGCCGGGGGTGGGAATGAAATTTCACAAATAAAAGGGAGGTTTGTACTTGGGGAAAATTAAAGGCTCATGATGTAAGTTTTGATTTCTGATTTTAGAAGGGATCCGTATAAATTTCCAAAATCAGTAAATATTTATAATTTAAGATGAAATGGAGATGAAATTATTGTAGTTCACTACAAAATTATTATTCAAACAATAATTCTAAAAATGCAGTAGTTATTAAATCAGATGTACCTTGTATGGATATACACACACAGACACGAAAGCTAATCAAATACTCCTTTATGGGCCCACCTACATTCCATGTATATATATTCCACATAGTGAGAGATGCCAAAGGAGATTCCATAAGTGCTAAATTAGCGCCATGATTTTGAGCCAAGATCATATATTTGCATGAACACAATCAACAAAAAGTTGATTCAATTAATAATAAAGATTTAATTCATAACTTACAGCATTACAAAATCAAATCTCAGTGTTAATATAAAAACTTTGTTAATAAATAATATGTTAAGTACCTCAATAAATATTCTTTGAGTATGAATATAGGTCTTGGTTTCAGTAAGTCTGGAACTTAACTCATCTAAACTTTAAAAAAAAAAAATTGCAAAAACACAAAGTTATATATATGTGCTGTCATGGTATATGCCAAAGAACATTCTTTCTTCCACTTTCCCATCACACTTACAAAAAGCCACTAACATCATCTTTGTCTCCCTCACTTGAGCACTAATATTATACCATCAAATTTCCACATTCATTCTCTCTCGCTATTCTGATCTCGCCCATCAGCGGCATTTCAAAATGGGTTTCAATCTCAGCGTCCATTTGCTCCGGCACTGGCTGAGGCTGTTCCTCCGATGACGACGGCGATAACCAACGTGGGCGGCAGAAGAGAGGACCGTGTGATAGCTGTCTCACTCGTCCTTCAAGTTAATTAGGCCGTGCCTCAAAAAATAAGGGCAATTATAATCCTTTGGCAATATATATACTCTACGCGTCTGATATTTACAAGGAGGATCAACATATTTATTATGTAAGCAATCTTGACAATCAGCTTTGTTATGTTGCTGTTTCGCTCTCTCTTTTTTTTTTGTATTATTTATACAAGAAAATTTAGGTGTGCCTCCACACTCTATGTTTATAAAAGTACTTACAGATTGTTTACAAATAAAATCTTTACATCCGTATAATGGGATTTGATTCCATAACTTTGTGAGTTATAAGCTAATTTTTTACAAATTAGACTAATATTTGTTTTAAAAACTTTGCTTCCTTTATTTTAAAAACTTTTGCTTGGTTTAGCATCCTAAAGTGCCCCCCTTCTCTCTAATCAACGGAATTTTCGGTCCTCAAGATTGCTTGTAATTCCAACCGGTTTGATTCTATATCCATTATTGAAAGGGACAATGTTTTATTATCAGGTAATAGGTTAAGAGGTACCTTAAATTTGATGAGAACTATAAGTTGTTTATTAGTTGCTTGAAGCGAATTGAAGTATATATGCACCACCTTGTTCAACATGCCATGGCTGGTTTGTCTTTTTTAATGTATAAATTGACCAAGTCCAAAAGCTTACCATGATTATACGTATTTTATTGCCTTCCACTATATCATCTCCTTCCACTATTTTGATAGTGTTTCATTTTTTACATGTAGATAAAATTGAATTTAATATCAAATGGATGGGAGTTAAAAATTAAAATTTTTCTTGATATAATAAACAGTTGAAGGGATTGGATTAACCTTTAAGATGAGCATGTTTTAGAAGACAGATTACATACAGTTTAGGTGACAATATTGGCGGAGAGGCGCACATGAAATAGGACTCAATTGGAGTGATTTTTTTTAAATATTTTATCTAGAATTCATACTTAATGTATATTATTTAAAATTACTTTTTTTATAATTAAATTAAACTAAAAAAATTTGATTCAATTATTAAATTCAAAAATAAATTTGAATTTAAAGAAGAAGATGTTTCAAAATTACTTCTTGCATGAATTCAAATAAATAACTTTTAATTAAAATATCCTTTTTAATTAAACTATTTAACTTAATCGAAGTTGTTACTTCTATAAAATCAAAAGTTGTCATTTACGTACACATAATTTGTTATTTATGTATCTTTTTGTTTTACCAAAGTTATTTATGTATATCCAAATTGTTGTTTTCTTACCTGTTTTCATTTACTTTAAACTGCGTTGTCATTACCTTAAAGTCAAATTGTTATTTATATATAACTGATTTGTTGTTTTCAAAAGCACTAGAGCTTATTTTTATTTTGAACACTAATTATTACTTACATATACACAATAGTTCATATTATTAAATGTGTAAAAGAGCACATTTAAAAGCAGAATTAAAAATTAGATAAACCATAGTTTAATTTTGTGAAAATTTACCCAAACACTCCACTGATATATTAAAATCAAATATGAATATAGAGCTCGTTTGGATGTCTATAAAAATTGGTTATAAAAAAATTAATTAATAATTTAATATAATTAATTACATTATATGTGGTATAATTGATTTATAAAATTGATTTTAAGAAAAATTAAAAAGTATAATTGAAAAGAAAAATAAAAACCAAGGTAAAACCATGGTTTTATGCAAATATGTCTAAACCCCCTATTATATTCTAAAATCAATTATAAACTCAAAAGTTTTCTTAAAAATATTCAAATATTCATTATATATGCCCAAATTAATTATGAACTTAAAGCTATAATTTTTAAAAAATGTTCAAAATACTTCTATACATGTCAACATCAATTATGAACTGAAAATCATAATTATATCATAAGCGACTATTATCTACTTTTTAATTATATTGTCTAAAAAAGTTTTCCGAAAATAAAATCATATAAACTCTATTCTACAATAAATGTTTTTTGATTTATAATTGATCTGTGCATGTTTTGAGGGATTGCATAGTAATTTTCTAAAATATTTGGATTAACTGACCAAAAAAATTATTAGAAATTAATCAATAAAATACTCCATCAAATTCAAAATATAAACAGTTTTTAAGAAAAATATACATACCAAAAAAGTTTTCATTCACATAGAAATATATATTATTTTTTATCTTTAATTTTAATTATCAATACACTTCATGATAGATAAAAAGAAAAGATAAATTTATTAAAGAATCTGAATTAATAAATAAAAAAAATTCATGTACCAATGGCCTATATTCTGAATTAAAATTAATAAAAAAATACTTATATTTTGAACATAAACAAATAATTAAAGGAACATGAGACTGTGTACACATTAACTTAAGGAACCCGGCACGAAACTCGGTATGATAAAATATTTATAACACTTTACTTCCCCACCAAGAAACCGGAGCTTCGTCCGCAATTCAATAACCAAATGTCAATTTAACAACTTCAACGAAATTTCTGAACTATTTCTCTTTCCCTCTCTTTTTTTCCGAAGAATCTAGCTTGTTTCATTTCATTGTCTGAATGATCATTGTATGTATCACTATGAGCTCTCGAGCGTTATCATTCACTACAATCTTCTTCCTTCTCCGTCATCTTCTATCAATAATGGCGTCTTCTGATTCTGATCCTACCCATGATTCTATCCTTCAGTGCCTCTCTGATCATTCTGAACCCACCATACCTCCAATCTCTTCCGCTACCTTCTTCCCCACTTCCCCATCATACTCCTCCATCTTGCAATCCTCCATTAGAAATCTCAGATTCAACTCTTCTTCTACCCCAAAACCATCCTTCATTGTCGCTCCCGCTCATTTCTCTCATATCCAAGCTTCCATCATCTGCTGCACTAAATATGGCCTCCAAATGAGAGTCCGAAGCGGAGGCCACGACTACGACGGCCTCTCCTACGCGTCGTACTCGCGTACGGACTTCATGATCTTGGACATGTTTCATTTCAGATCGATACAGGTAGATTTGGATGATGAAACTGCGTGGGTTGACTCTGGGTCAACGATTGGTGAGCTGTATTACAAGATCGCACAGAAGAGCAGGATCCATGGGTTCCCTGCTGGTGTTTGTCCTACTGTAGGTGTTGGGGGCCATTTCAGTGGAGGTGGTTATGGGAATATGATGAGAAAGTTTGGTTTGACTGTAGATAATGTGTTGGATGTGAAATTAGTGGATGCTAATGGAAGAATTTTGGGTAGAGAATCAATGGGGGAAGATCTTTTCTGGGCTATTAGAGGAGGAGGAGGTGGTAGTTTTTGGTGTTATAGTTTCCTGGAAAATCAAACTGGTCCGTGTCCCTGAGATTGTAACAGTTTTTAGAGTTGACAAAACATTAGAACAGAATGCTACTGAAATTGTTCATCAATGGCAGCATGTGGCTGATAAGATGGATAAAGACCTATTCATTAGAGTGGTTATCATGCCAGTGAACAAAAAGGGTCACAAAACGATAAGAGCTAAGTTCAATGCTATGTTTCTTGGGAATGCACAGAAGCTGCTTGATGCAATGTCTGACACATTACCTGAACTGGGTTTGAAGAAAGAGGATTGCTTTGAAATGAGCTGGATAGAATCAGTACTATTTTGGGCTAATTATCCTCTTGGAACTTCACTTGATGTTTTGCTTGATAGGCATCCCGCATCAGAGAAATTTTTGAAGAGAAAATCGGATTATGTGCAGAATCCAATCTCCAAAACAGATCTGGAAGGAATATGGAAGAAGATGATGGAATTGGGAAAGCCTGTGCTGAATTTGAATGCATATGGTGGGAGAATGGAAGAGATTTCAGAGGAGGAAACACCATTTCCACACAGAGCAGGGAACATATATAAGATTCAGTACTCAGTGAATTGGAAAGAAGAAGGTGATCCTGCCGCAAATAAATATCTTGATCTGATTCGAAGGCTCTATGATTACATGACACCTTATGTGTCAAAATCACCAAGAAGTTCTTATTTGAACTATAGAGATGTTGATATAGGTACCAATAGACCTGATAATAGTGCTAGTTATGATGTAGCTAGTGTTTGGGGTGCTAAGTATTTCAAAGGGAATTTTGATAGATTGGTGAAAATTAAGAGTATGGTAGATCCTAACAATTTCTTCAGATATGAACAAAGCATCCCATCTCTTCCATCTTGGAGGAGCATCATGTCAGAGTAGGTGTCATCAAAATCATAGGTGGTATGCATATCTGATTTGTGTTTCATGTAAGTTTGGATTCTTTCATAAACAGATAATATTGTTCTTTTATTTTCTTTCTTTAACTGTTTATATGTAATTCTTTGTTGTTGTATATCATCTGTACGAAGATTAATGATGAATTTGATAGTTTATTGACTTGACTTGTGTGTGTGTGTGTGTGTGTGTGTGTGTGTGTGGGACAATTAATTTACATCCAAAATTGGGATTCACATGAGGACATAGTGCTATCCATGCTTGTTTAAGAGGGCCTGAAGCATTTTCAGTTATGTCAAAGTATCACTGATGGAATGACTCATGATATCAGTAGGAAACAATACTCTCGTTTCTGGAGGAATATGTCAAATATCTGGCAAGACAATGGTACATATTAAATGGAGACGGTAAAAGACTCAAATTCTGGTCTGACTTTTGGGTTGGTGACTCTAGTCCCTTAAAAAATCTATCTTATGCTGAGATTTCTGAACAGGAATGTCTTAAGCCATTCACTGACTTTGTTGATGAAGATGGACACTGGAAGTGGAACCTCATCCAGAACCTACTTCCAAGAGACATTTTTGATAATATTGCTAATATCTCACTCAACTCCGCCTATGTTTATAGCCGGTCCCAAGCCCGGGTAAAGGAGGAGGGTTGTGTTAGGCCATCAACAGCCAATGTAAAAATTTGTTGAATCTATCATGAACATGGACAATAGACGTTATAATGTTAATGCTAGGTCGTTGCCCGTAAGTAACGCGCTGCATGGCTCGAGTACAGTGATAAGTGAGTTAGAGCCGCTGCATCGGCGCCCGGATGTAGTGTTAAATGAGCAAGGGCTACCGCGTCATTCTGGACGCACGCGGCTAAAGAAGTTAGTCCATAAGAGCAAAATTAGATTTGGTACTTGGAATGTTGGGACATTAAATTGTAAATCTGTAGAGGTTGTAGGGGTTATGATTCAAAGGAAAATCAATATCCTTTGCTTGCAAGAAACAAAATGGCGTGGAGAAAGAGCTAAGGATATTCAAGGTTTCAAACTTTGGTATACAGGAAAAGTAAGTGCACGCAATGGAGTAGGCATCATTATAGATAAGGAGTGGAAGAAGAACGTTGTAGAAGTTAGCAGAATTGGAGACAGAATTATTTCTTTAAAAATGATAATTGGACGTGAGACTGTTAATATTGTTAGCGCTTATGCGCCGCAAGTCGGGACAGAAGCCAGTCTTAAGGAATTATTTTGGGAGGATCTGGAGGGGTTGATTCGACACATACCACAGAGTGAAAAGATTTTTATTGGAGGAGACTTTAATGCGCATGTCGGGAGGGAAGCTGGTCAGTATGCGAGGGTGCATGGTGGTTTTGGTTTTGGAGAGCTAAACAATGAAGGGCAAACTCTTCTTGATTTCTCATTGGCATATGATTTTAAATTGCCAACACTTGTTTCAAGAAGAGAGATGAGCATCTCATCACTTACAAAAGTGGAGCCTCAAGGTCGCAGATTGATTTTCTTTTGGTTAGGAACACAGATAGAAAACTTTGTAAAAATTGTAAGGTGATCCCTGGAGATGCTGTAACGACACAACACAGGGTCCTAGTCCTTGATGTGTGTATTATGAGTAAAATCCAAAAACGTCGACAAGTAGTAACACCAAGGATTAGGTGGTGGCAATTAAAAGGTGAGAAGCAAGATATTTTCAAGCAAAATCTTTTGGATAAAGGAATTTGGGATTCTCAGGGAAGTGCTAACATCATATGGGAGGATATGGCTAAAAAGATACGGGAGGTTGCAAAAGTAGTTTTGGGAGAATCGAAAGGTTCTGGTCCGAGAGATAAGGAGTCTTGGTGGTGGAATAATAGTGTACAGGACAAAATCAAGTATAAGAAGAACTGTTTTAAAGCCATACATTTGTGTAACAATGAGGAAAATTGGGAGAGGTACCGTATGGCTAAGAAGGAAACTAAGAGAGCTGTGGGTGAAGCTCGTTCCAAAGCTTTTGAAGAATTTTATAAGAACCTTGAGACGAAGGAAGGAGAGCAAAATATTTATAAGATTGCCAAGAGTAGGGAAAGAAAATCAAGAGATCTAGAACAGGTAAGGTGTATTAAGGATGAAGAGGGAAGAATTTTAGTTACAGATGATGAAATTAAAAATAGATGGGAGACTTATTTTTCTAAACTTTTCAATGATGGAGAGGATTCATCTAGTAACTTGGAGGATTTAGTAACTGGTGAAGGAGAACAAAATTTGTCATTCTATCGAAAAATACGTGATAAGGAGGTAAAGGAAGCTCTTAAGAAAATGGCAAATGGTAGAGCTAACGGACCTGATTGTATATCTATCGAAGCGTGGAAATGTTTAGGTGAAGAAGGGGTGAGATGGTTAACTAAGTTATTTAATGTGATTTTACGGTCCAAGAAAATGCCTGATGAGTGGAGGAGAAGTACATTAATTCCTATTTATAAAAATAAAGGAGATATTCAGAATTGTACTAACTATAGAGGGATTAAACTCATGAGCCACACAATGAAATTGTGGGAGAAAGTAATTGAGCACAGGTTGAGATTGGAGACAAGTATTTCTGAGAATCAATTTGGTTTTATGCCAGGTAGATCAACTACAGAGGCGATTTATCTACTAAGGGGATTAATGGAAAAGTATCGTTGTAAAGATAAAGATCTACACATGGTTTTTATTGATTTGGAAAAAGCTTATGACCGTATACCAAGAGAAGTGCTTTGGAAAGCGTTGGAAAAAAAGGGAGTACGGATTGCTTATATTAAAGCCATACAAGATATGTATGAGGGGGTAAAAACTAGTATAAGAACGCCTTGTGGTCAAACAAAGGATTTTCCTATAAAGATTGGACTACATCAGGGATCATCTCTGAGTCCTTATTTGTTCAACTTGATTTTAAATGTTTTGACGGAACATATTCAAGAGGAAATCCCGAAATGTATGCTCTTTGCGGATGATATAGTTCTTATAGCAGAGACAAGAGAAGTGGTTAATTGCAAACTTGAGTTATGGAGGAGGACATTGGAGTCGAAAGGTTTTCGTCTGAGTAGAAGTAAGACGGAATATTTATATTGTAAATTTGGTAAAGGACTATTCGAAAATAATTTCGAAGTGAAATTGGGAGATCAAATTATACCTCAAGTGGAAAAGTTTAGATATTTGGGAGCCATTATTCAAAATGATGGCGAAATCAGTGGAGATATTTCACATAGAATTCAAGCTGGGTGGTTTAATTGGAGAAAAGCTAAAGGAGTTATTTGTGACCGTAGGGTGCCTAATAAACTTAAAGGAAAGTTTTATCGTACTGCTATCAGACCGGCAATGTTATATAGTAGTGAATGCTGGGCTCTAACGGGACAGCAAGAGCATAAAGTTGGAGTAGCAGAGATGAGAATGTTACGATGGATGTGCGGACATACACGTAAAGATAAAATTCGAAATGAGCACATACGTGAAAAAGTGAGGGTGGCACCTATTGAGGAAAAAATGGTAGAAAATCGGTTGAGATGGTTTGGGCATGTACAAAGAAGACCAAGGGAGGCACCAGTGAGAAGAGTGGAACATATAACTTTGAGTCCGATTAAGAGAGGTAGAGGAAGGCCTAAGAGAACACTCTTGGAAGTTGTTGAACGTGATCTCTTAATTAATAATATTTCTAAAAGCTTAATAAATGATAGAGCACAATGGCGTCTTGCAATCCATGTAGCCGACCCCACCTAGTGGGATAAAGGCTTGTTGTTGTTGTTGTTGTTGTTGCTAATATCTCACTCAAATTGATACAGAAGCAAGCTGTACTTGGAATCTCAATACAAATGGGAATTTCACTGTCAAGTCAAAAGTCAGACTTGGAATGAAGATGATATTTGTACAAAAATATGGAAGCTTCCTATGGCTCAACAGGTCAAGACCTTTGTCTGGCTTATGATGAAAAGCAGATTGCTTGCTCACTAACTCTGAACGATTTCAGAGAAGAATAACACAGGATCAGCAATGTTCACTTTGTAATGCACCTGTTGAGAACATAATTCATATTCCCAAAGAATGTCCTCTGGCTGCAAATGTTTGGAGAAACGTCCTACCTTCTGATATGGGCACTGATTTCTACAGAGAAGGTATTAATTCTTGGCTAGCTCAATGTCTTCAACTGTCTCAATTGGACGATTCAAGGAAGGTTGGAATCGGCATAGTGTGCTGGAAATTATGGCAAGTAAGAAATTGCGGACTCTTCAATGCTGATTCTTTCACTGTGGATACTATTCCTTCTCAAGCCAGATCAGAGCTGCCAATTGCAGACTCAGCTCCTTTTGGAACTTTAGAATTCTGATGTAATTTTCTCTGCTTGTTTTGGGTTTGTTTTGGCTCAATTTGGCCTTTTCTTCTGTACAGTTCTCATTTGAAAAAGTATGTGCAACATGCTATAGGCTCCTCGTTTGTTCTAGATGGAATTTTGCAATTGATTGGACTAAACTAGACATGTTTGCTCATACAATATGCATAAATTCTAAGATAAACCGTATTATTTATGGTTTATGAATACAAAGATGAAATTGTTGCATTTGAAGCACTTGGAGGGGGCAGAGGCTGAAGTTCTATTTTGGACAGGACTAATGAAAAGGAGAAGATTTATTTTTTTAAGCATCCTTCAGTGTCATGTTGGTTCAAGAGTGTTGATTATCCTCCCACATGTCACAGGTTCGAATGAACGGTTGAACGATGACCTGCAAGGAGAAGAATATATATTACACATATACATGCACGTGTTTGTGGGTGTATGTCGCGAGAGTATATTTATATAAAATATACAATAAATTACATTCTTCAAGTTATATATATATATATATATATGTATGTATAAATAGTTTGACTTATTTTAAAACTACATATAAAACACCAATATGTATGGGGACTCAGCTTGTCGTCGCAGGAAGGAAAATACAAAAGTATCTCAGGGCTGTCCTAAATCTAAACAAGTTTAGTTAAAACTTGTAAAGCATGCAAAACTTGACTCTTTCTTTTCTTTTTCTTTGTGACATTGGATTTTGTGGAAAGCCAATAATGAGGCTGCAGGAAGCTCGTGTACAAGGAAAATCATTTGGTCAAGACTATTAATTTGTTCAAGTTTTATGCAGGAACCTTTGGAAGACCAGTTGCAAAGATGACTTCACTGAAAGAGACATAAACTTTTGTGAGAACTGAAAAATATTACCACGAAGAAAGGATGAACATCTCGCAGGGCTACGAATAAAGGTTGGCTCATCAGGCTACTTGTTTAAAACTTTTTTCTTTTTTTTTTTTTTCAGGCTCTAGTTATGAAAATTGGGATATTTTAATATTAAAAAAAAAAAGCTTTTGAGGCTGGCTCTCTTAAGTTCTCGAAAAACGTGCTTGGACTACCCATTAAAGCCCTTGCCATTTGTTTTAACCCTGAAAATTTGTAATGTTTTATATTTTTGAATTAAATTGAAACTTTCAAATTAGAATTTGTATTACTTATGTTAGAATTTGTAACAATTTAATTTGTACTTTGGAATATAAATATGTAATATTATAATCACAAATTTAATTTCAAAAAGACAATAAAAAAATAAAAACATTTTCAAGCCTAACCTTGGGCCTCGAACAATAAGAATTTGAACATTTGAACAATTTTGTTGTGGCATTATCATGAGTCTCATAAGTTAAGTGAGGTTTATGAGTGTGAGGGATTCTTTCACCTAATAAGGTAATCTTTTTGACTTGTATTCATGATATTGATGCTTTCATTACAAAATTTTAGATCACAAAAAGAAGTCAAAGAACTACCCATGAAAGGTCCTCATCACTAAAAGATCGAATGAAGTGTCGTAAAGTGAAGTTATTGTTAGGGAAGTCGTATCTCAATGAGGTGACATTGTAATGAGTCCTATATTAGAGAGACTCATAAGTGAAGTAGACTTTATAAATTCAAGAGGCTTTTCCTCTTAGTTGACTAGTATTTTGGAATTGGCTTTCTAGATCTTCTATCATTATATGATATAATTTTTTTAAGAAAATAGTTTAACTAATAGTGGTAGGAAAAATTATAACAATTTTTTCTGTAAAAAAGATAAGTCTTTCAAAACAAATTAGTCTAGATCATTCAAATTCATGATAAACACTTCATAATGGTCTTTAATAGGAACATAACTATTAAATACTTCACAATAATCAAGTGAATTAAAAATTATAATACGTAAATATAATGAGTAAAAAATTAACATAAAGTTATAACAATGTTTAAAAATTTTTAAATTAATTTCACAAAAAATTGTAATAAAATGTTTAAAAATACTCTGACTTCCCTATATTTTACGTTAATTACAAATATCTTCTTTCTATTTTAAAAACCTATACAAATATCCCCCAGTATGAAGAGTTAGAAAAACATTACCTCTATTTTTAAAATTTTATTTTCATTCATCCAACTATTAGTTAACTGTAAAATTATATAACTTGAACTTTATTTCCATTCATCCAAAACTCCCCTTTAAATATAAATATTGTTTAAAAATTATTCAAACTATCAAAAAAAATTAATGTATATATTTTATTTTTATTTTTATTCAAAATTTTTAATTATGTATATGTGTTTATTTATTAATTTTTAAAAATTAAATATATAAACTGGCAAAAATAATATTCAATCCCATAGTTAAAAACTTCATGAAATAGTCTACCAAAAAATGGTGAAATAAGAATTTAATAAAAAAATTGCTCAATATAATTTATATTTATTTTTCTTTAAATTTAATTAATTTTAACACAAAAATTTTTAAATTATTTAACTAAATATTGACACACTTAATTATCTAAAATTGTTCAAGTTGTGGGAGAGAGTAGACAATTAGATTATAAGGAAAAATTAATAATTTTTAAAATTTTAACATAATTAAAAATAAAAATATATTATTTTTTAATCTTTAAAGGAATATTACTAACAGTGCTATTGGATTAAAGTATAGGCTTTGAAAATAGAAAATAAGTCTCTATAATTTTAACAAAACAGAAGGGAGATCACCGTATTTTACCCAAATCAGGAAAAAATTATTTAAGATTGTATATATTCATAGAAACTGGTATAATAAATTTGATTAACAATAATTTGAATGGGGGAAAAATTAGTCCATGAACTTTTCCTCAATTATCATTCAATTATGAGTCCTTATAATTTATAGACTCAAAACAATTTAATCTTTTTTAATTTGATATTACTCAATCTTTATAGTTTTTTAGTTGTATATTATTCCATATATCTCCATAATTTTTTAACTCAATAAACTACAAGCATTGAGTTTTATTGAGTCAAAATTTAATAACTAAATTGATAATTGAGAGAAACTTTATGGATCAAAAGTTAATATTATCCCATTTGAATGCATGCCTCCAAAGAAGTTCCCATGAAATACTTTTAAATATAATTTTTGCAATAAATCTATTTGATATTTTTAGTAAAGTTGATGACGTTCGAAACAAACAAGGAGGAGGAATGTGGAGGAATAAGGTGAGGCGAGGGGAAAATGGACGAGAAATTTGAGCCTTAAGATAAACGAATAAATGATGTAAATAATTTCAGCCTTAAGTAATATCTGATACCATATATGGTGTAAATAATATTTTAAAAATTAGTTATATATGAGACTATTTATATAAATGATATAAATAAAATGAAATAAGGATGTAACAAGTGGTGATTATTAATAAAATCTATAAAAACTTTAGTCTGTTAAAAAAGATAAGCTTTTCAACTGATATAAAATATAATAACAACTTTTAAGTTTTAAACAATAATTCGAAAAGAAATTTTATAACATACTTATATAAAAGGAGAACTTACATTCAAGTCCCATATAAGAAAATTTATTACCCAAAGATCACATAAAATTCATAAAATACTTTTAAGTTTTAAATCTTGAGCATTTACAACTAGACTAAGAGTATTGATAATTGAGCAATGGTCATTAACAACTTATTGTTACAAGTTGTCTTTTTTCTTTACAAGTTATAAATAACCATTGCCCAATTATTAATACATTTAGTCAAGTTGTAAATGTGCAAAATACATTAAGAGTATTTTATGAATTTTATGAGAGCTCTTGATAATAAATTTCTTTATGTGAGATCTAAGTATAATTTTCCCTATATAAAATCTAGTCCGTTAATTTCAACTGCTCAACTTCATGATAAATATTTCATCTTCAAAGATTTAATGCTTTATAAAATTATTATTATAATATTAAATAATAAATGTTTTAATAAGAATAATGCTAAATAATATATTATAAAATTTAATGGTTAAAATTTATATACTTATTATTTAACAATAATAATATAAAATATTAAATCTCAACCATTGAAATTTAAATCCAAGATTTGAGAAGATAAGAAGAGATAGGTAGGAAGAGGAAAGTAAATTCCAAATATTTTATAGTTTATCTTAACGAGAAATAAGGAGTTCAAATTTCAGTTATAAATAGCGAATAACCCTATTTGTTCATTCCTAAACTCTTCCTCTCGTAATTGCTTCCTTAACTATATAAATCTCTCAGGTTTGTTTGAAGATCGATCCTTCCATCCATAGAAAGGGTAATAGATCAGCAATTAGATTTTCGTCAAGTAAGAATTTAAACCTTCCTCTTTTTGGTTCAATTTGTTCTTTTTTGTTTCACTTATTTATTTATTTGCTCATTTCCTGACCTTTTTTTTTTTTTTTGGCTATAAAATCAAGGAAACGAGACAATGAAGAGAATAACTGCGAGCGATGCCCATGCTGGTGAATCGTATATTGGCTTACAAACTATGGATGCGTTAAACTATTTGAGAGCAGTGAGAGAAGCATTTGACAGCAAAAGGGGAAAATATGATCTGTTCTTAGAA
This sequence comes from Prosopis cineraria, assembly GCF_029017545.1. Classification (NCBI taxonomy): domain Eukaryota; kingdom Viridiplantae; phylum Streptophyta; class Magnoliopsida; order Fabales; family Fabaceae; genus Prosopis; species Prosopis cineraria. The sequence continues at coordinate 5,152,588 of NW_026555334.1, read as the reverse complement.
ATCTTCAGAGATTTCAAGGCTCAAAGGTAAACTTATCTCCACACCTTTTTACACAAGAAACCAAAAGAGCAGTTATTGATATTTTGTAACTATAAGTAAACATATAATTCTCCCTGCCTCGCTATCGGTTCCTTTAGCTGATTGTTGCACAAAAATAAGTAGAATTTAAAAAAAATTAAACAACAAGAAATTAAAAGGAACTGAGAGAAAAAAGTAAAGAACAAGAACATGAAAAGTATCTCGAGTTCATGAATCCTCTCATTGCATTATATATAATTTATTAAACTCAATTTTATCCGTTGTGTGCGTAAAACAACTCAAGCCTCCCAATATCTTTGTTGTCTATATTTTTTTTTCATCTTTTATTTTATTTTCATCCTATATTTTGCAACTTTTCCCTTTATAAAACTATAAAAGGTAAGATTTAGATACTTAGTATTATATATTTAATATTTTTTTATCCAATCAGTAGATTTTAATGTGTTAATAATATTACTAATAAGAGCTCTTTATGAAATAAATAATTTATTAAAAATTAATATGTATTAATTTAATTGAGAACAATGAACAAGAACCTTAAATATATAAGGCTGTGTATATAAGTTTTTCTCATTAAAATAACCCTCTTTTTAACTATTGTTTTAAAATTCTTTTTTTTTTTCCTTTCTTTTTCAACTTTAATTAAAATATTCAAGTCTACAAACGTATATATATACATTTTTTCCCCCCGCAGGATTAACGTTGGAGATTTCTCAGCAAAGATGAAGGAAGTATTGGAGGGGCATGAGTTTTTGATTTTGGGATTAAACACCTTCTTGCCCAATGGATATAAGATCCCTCCTTCTTTTGAACAACGTCTCAATCGGCCTAATAAGGTTGACAAATCTGAGATTCATGTTCAAAAGAAGCCAAGGAAGAAGAAAACTAAAGGCGATGGAAAATCATCAGTTCAAGAAATCGATCTCGGCAAATGTGAACGTTATGATTTCAGCTACGTGCGTTTGCCTAAGCATTATCAGAGTCCTATAGATGGTCATATGAGATCTGAGCTTGATGCTTCAGTGTTAAACGATCGCTACGTATTGAATCCTCAAGGCCCTCAGGATTATTCGAAATCCAAGAGAATGTTCAATAAGTATCAGCAAGCACTGTTCAAATTTGAAGATGAGCAGTTTGAAGTGGACATGTTATTAGAGTCTCTGTGGTCAGCCTCTGAACGTGTTAAGGAAGTGAATAAGAACATACTTGAGAATAAGATCAACGTGAAGGCGGGTCCAATTTGTGTTGAAGAACACTTTAGGGTTTCACATTTGAGGATCATGGAACGTATATTTGGTGAGCATGGTCTTGACGCTATAGAGGAATTACGCAAGAATCCAACTGTTGCTTTGCCATTGATGCAAAAGAATCTTGAAGAACAACATACGAAGTTGAAGCAATGTCGTGAACGACTCAACATGGCTTGGGCTCAAGATTATGCTGACAATCATGCCAAATCACTTCTTTAAAATCATATATAGCTTTGTCAGGCCATTGTTATTTATTTTTCATGAAGCAAGCACTTTTAGTGTGTGTTTGGCTTTTAATTTATCAAAAATTTATTTGTAAAAGTTTATTTGACAAAAGTCAATTTAATAAAAGTCTATTGTTGTAATAAAATTTGTATTTAAATATATTTTTTTAAAAGTCAGTTTGATAAATTAAAAGTTGTTTAGATTAACAATGATTTATACTTTTAAAATATGCTTTTAAATATCTAATGACAAAAAAGAACATTGATTTATAATAATTTATATTTTTGGTTATATAAATATAATATATTAGAAATGTTTAAAAAATTTAAAAAAATTTTAAAATAACATAAAATTTAATATGATAAATAATAAAAATAAAAAATATAAAGTTTGATATGTTGGAAAAATCATATAATAAATAGCTCAACATACATTAGAATGAAAAATTAACATGATTCAAAAAAATATATATGATACATTTTTTATTCAAAAAAATTTAATCAACTAGACAAATCTTTATTGGTTGATAAAATTTTAAATAATATAAAATTTGATATATTAAATAATAAAAGTATAAAACATAAAATTTGATTTATTGGACAAAAAATTTATAAATAGTTTAATATTCATCAATCCTAAAAATTAACATGATTAATTATTCAATGTATAATGCTAACAACTTGATTTCTAATAATTATTATTTAAATAATTATTATATTTTTAATGAATTAACAATATTTTTTAAATAAAAGAATAATAGATTATACTTGAGATATCATGGTCAAATTATACTCTACTTTCTAAATTTACTTTTCAAAAACTCTTGGTATTGTAGTTGAATCATTGAGGTTGTGTTTCAACGAATTTTGCAAAATTGATTTTGGTTGGAATTAATCTAATTTACTTGAATTTTTTTAATATTTTTACCTTAATTGAGTTTTTCTTAGACAAAAGGAGTTTAATTGAGTTTTGTAATACTCTCCCAAATTAATCCGAACACTTAAAATATTATCATGGTAACAAAAGTTCTAAACACATAAATAAAGATTACCATGATAAAAGAATTAAACTTATTTACAAATTCACTAACCATAGTAGAAAGAGAAACGAACTAAAACTCTTGAAAGCTTGTATGTTTAAAAGAATTAAACATCTTTAACTCAAATTCTAAATAATCATAATATAGTAGAAAAGAACCTATCATAGTAAATATAATAGAACTTTCCTGAAATAATTTCATAAACAATAAAGACCTTGCTATGGTAGAAAATAAATAAATTTAATTAATTGAACTAAAATAGTAGAAAGAGTTTGATTAATATTAAATATCATGCAAGCTAATCATGGTAAAAAGAAAAAGATCCATATCAAGGTCTACCATGGTTAATAGGATAAAACCTTTATAAAAATGCGCGCGCATATACTGCAAAACGCACAATGCCATCAAAACACAAGACATCCACAATTCCAAGACCATAACCCATAAATCCAAATTTTATAACAAAATAGCTCATTCATATATAAATAAAGTTGTGGACCCACAATATTCCAGACAAAAGTCTTGACCTCCAGCCATATCTATTGGCACACAACCCAATTTATAGAAAGTAATGACCCCGTTTGATATGTTAGAACTGAAGTTAAAAAAGTGGAAGTGAAATCTAAAAATTGAACTATTTTGTATGCTAGAACTCACTTCCACCTAGAACCCACTTTCATCAAATTTGATGGAACTGGGTTCCTTAGGTATACCTATAAAATTAAGATGGGTTCTTGAAAATGAAAATTTTTGGACAACAATACCCTAAGTTATGAATTTTTAGGACAACATTGGCCATCCTCCATATCAAAAGAAACCCACTTGATCGATCAAAATTCACACCCTCAACCATGAACACTCTAGTCAAACAAGAGCAAGCAGACTTTGCGGCAGAGCAAAGAGGTTGAAGATGCTGATCAATTACATTTACAACAAATAAATTGAACAAACTACACCTAATCATACCACAAATCAAACAGACAAAAACAAAAGGCAAAAATAAATGAGGAGAATCCCTGTATTCATCAAAATCTTATCACAACTTTGTCCCCTAAACCCTAAACCCTAAAAAAATAAAGAACTAAATCACAGTCCCAGTTGGAGAACATGGTGTCGCCGTCGCAGAACGTGGTGTTGCCGTTGAAGAACATGGTGTCACCATTTGCAAACAAGAAGTCGCAGTCGATGCCTCTGTCAAACAATGAGATTGTGGAAGATTTTTGAAACATGCTGAGATTCCACGTTGCTTTTTCAGAGTCCCAGATTGCTTTTGCTTTCGATCAAAAAAAAGTTAGTTGTTTGGTTTTTTTTGGTTTTTCATGAAGGGTAAAAAGTCTTTTACTTAAACTTTTATCTGTGTAATTTATTTTTTATTTAAAAACTTGGTTTAGTTTCATTTGAATTTCTAACATACCAAACACATTTTTTAAGCCCACTTCTAGTCCAATTCTACTTTCACTTCCTTCGAAAATGGTTTCTTTGTACCAAATGAGGCATAAATCAATCATGCAATCAATCAAAAATCTCAACTAATGCAAATCCAAATTCAATCATAAAAAATCAAAGTGAGTGAGCCTTAAATGGCAATATACAAGTCGCATGCACAAAATTAGGCAAACAAATAATTACTTTATAATATATGCCTCATGTGTCCTTCCCTATGGTCCACCCTTAGAACATTCACCTAAAAATATTAAACTATAAGAGGAGACAAAATTTTAGTAATCAAGTATTTAAGTTGAAAGGTATGCAGGCATGTAATACAAGATAGTGAAGCAAACAAATAACACACACGCAGTTTATGAAGAAAATGTTTCCAAACAAAAATATGAACAAAATATTATAACCTGAACTGTTAACCCTTATAACCTCCTTTACTATATTAACAGGACTTGAAACTACTCGAGAGATGTAACTTACCCAAAAGGCACATAACTCTCCCTAGGTTAGGGCCCTTCTCTTACCTTGTAGGCTCAAAAGCTGTTATGTTATCTCTAAAGTTCTACCTCAATCCTAGTCAAAGGATAAGGGAGGTGTCTATGAGCTTGACAAATTGCTAACCACAGAATCCTTGGTGGTGGCTATATCATAATGATGGACATCATTTCACTCTACAATAAAAACAAAATATTAGCACTATTTCAACTTACAAAATTTAAAGGTGTTGGCATAATATTAGCCTACAATAATTTCATGGTATTGGCATCATTTCAATCTACAATAATTGACATCATTTTATCCTACAAAATTTAAAGACATTGGCATCATTTCAGCTTACAATAATTGGCATCATTTCATCCTATACAATTTAAAGGTGTTGGCATCATTTTAGCCTACAACAATTCCATGGTATTGGCATCATTTCAACCTATAAAATTTAAAGGCATTGACATCATTTCAATGTACAATAACTTCATTGTATTGTTATCATCTAAGCTTGCAATAATTGGCATCATTTTAGCTTTCAAATTTAAAGGTTTTAGCATCATGTCAGCCTATAATAATTCTATGATATATATTGGCATCATTTTAGCCTATAATAATTGGTACCATTTCAGCCCACAATAATTTCATTACATATATGAAAAATTATTATTTCCCAAAACATCATAAATTTCTTCCAACAACATATATATATATATATATATATAGCTTACCTTTAAAACATGCAAGTAATCCAAATCAAGCATACATGACATACATGACAAAGTAACCCCAATTTCCTTACTCCAACTAAGGGTGAAAATAGGTCAGGCTAGGCCGAGTTTTGGCTAAATAGGCTTGAGCTTATATGGTAAGCCAAAAGCCTGAGCCTGGCCTGAAGCCTATATAAAGCTTCTTATACAACTTAATCCTGAGCCTATCAAAAGCTTACATGGCCTGAAAGCCTATTTAAAAGTAAGCCTTTTAAGTAGGCATACTTTTAAGACTTAAAAGGCCTTAAATAGGCTTAACCTATAGTAACATAATTTGATTAAAATTCAAGAAGAATATAATCTAATTAAAATTCAACAAACAAGAAAAAAAGAAACATGGAACAAAAAACATCAAGTAACATCAACAATAACGTCTTAAATAGAAATATGTTATAACAGGATGAAATCCAAAAAGAAAAGCTAATAGTTTTTTTAGCAATATAAGTCTAGCAACAACTAGAAGCCTTGAACACCCAAATGCAAAGTGCAACACCAATTAAGTCCTCAATAGTATCACTTCTTGCTCAGATGAATCCTACATAATGAAAAAATCAATTAATAATAGAGATATATTTGAATACTTGTCTAAAACAACCATTAAAAAAATTAACATATTCAAGGGTCTTACCTTTTGTTTTCTCTTCAACCTATATTTATTACGAAGCCAATCTCTACCACATATGAGAATTTCAATAGACTTTTCATTCAATTTAGCATGATATTCATCAATTATCCTATCTTCGGCACTAAATGTAGATTTTGATGCACAATTGAGATAGGAATAGTTAATATCAAATGCCATCCTTGATAAAACTTTAAATTTAAAACTATTGCTCTTCCACCAATCCAAGGCACAGAAAGAAGTAGTAGAATTAATAGAAGGAATATAAGGATCATTCTCAAGATAAATTTCTAACTCTGATCTGGTAAGAGGAATTGAATGTCTTTGACGCACCATTGATAACATTCGTTGCATTCCTATATTATCTCTTCTTTGTTTAGCAACTTGTGAAGTGACAATGCCATCAACATTTACACCTCCAACATCTAAGGATGGGTCTTCTTTACACAACTTCATGTATTCAATATACATATCATGCAATGCCTTTTTTACCTTCTCAACATTTTGCTTAGCCTCACTTTTTGATTTACATATCAATAGGAAGGTTATCTCAATAGCATCTAATTTAATCCTTAGATCCAAAACACTTGCAATAGCCATCAACAAATTGCATTCTCCCCAATATTTGTCAAATTTTTCTTTCATAGGTTATGCCATTTCTCTAATGAACAAATTTAAGTCCTCTGATGCATCATTAATTATTTGTTTCACTCTATAGACTTCAGCAAGATATGAGTTAGAGGTAGGGTATTCACTACCTAAAATGATATTTGTGGCTTCATTGAATACTTTCAAAAGTTGACAAATTTTCTCAATCTTCACCCAGTCCTCATTTTCAGGAGCATAAATATAGTATGGCTCTTTTTGATGATAATCTGCAAAGGTATGCTTAAATTTCATGGCAGTTGTCAACATTAAGAATGTAGAATTCCATCTTGTAGGGCAATTAAGAATGAGTTTTCTTTCTTTCAAGCCCTTTAACTCAACAATTTCACAAAATGATTTCAACCTTGCATAAGAGGCATTAATAAACTTAACACTTTCACAAACTTTGTGAATAATGTCCTTAATCTTGTTAAGGCCATCTTGTACCAACAAATCTAATATATGAGCATAGCATCTAACGTGAAATAATTGTCCATCAAGCACTAACTTATTGTTCAATGACAAATTTTCTTTCAAATTTCAAATGCATGAGTCATTATAAGAAGCATTGTCAACAGAAATAGAGAATACCTTGTTTTCGATACCCCATGCTCTCAAGCATTTGAAAATTGCATTATTTACATCCACACCTCTCCTTAGAGGTGGCATTTGACAAAGTTTAGCACTCTCTTTTGAAGATTCCAATTTGCATCAACATAATGGCTAGTAATAAATGTGTATTCAACTACTTGGTGATTCGACTTCTACATATTTGTTGTGATGCTAACTTTGCTCACACTCTCCAAATTGTTCTTCAAGACTTTTTTCTTAACTTTATATAATGACAAATAATCATTTCTTGTTGTTTTACAAGAGACTTTTTTAAAATCTGGATTTGCATATTCAAAGGCCTAACACAAGACTTCATCTTCCACCATGTTGAAAGGCCGCTCATGCACCATGATTGCAGTAGCTAAGATTTCTCTCATTTTTTACAAGAATACTTTAAACCAGGAACAATAAATGGATTACTAGTAGCATTACTAGAGGGATGAAATGGGATGGTGGATTATTTACTTAATTAGGATGCCACCAACTTCCTTTGCAAGAAACCTTGCAAATGCCTTCTAAGATGGCTAGTGCTAGCCCCTTTCCTACTAGTAGTAAATTTCTTTTTACAATATTCACATTGTGCTTTCTTCACACCATCTATAAGTTCAATTTCTTTAAAATCTTTCCAAACTTTTCAAGTTTTTTGCCTCTTCTTTATGACCATAGAATCATCAGCTCCCTAGCATCTTCACATTCAGTGGTTGTATTATCCACATTATTCATGGTTGTGTCCTTTTGATGACTAGATTCAATTGTAGCTTGATCATTAGTTTGTCCTCGATTAGAGTTAGATCCAACATTGTTCTCATTTTGGTTACTCGCAATCTACCTAGTCCAAAGGTGAGGAAAAAACTTGAAATTGAAGCTTCCACAAATGGTGAACAGTGAATAAAAAACTCAAATGATGAAACTTAAATGAAAAGGAATAATAAACTTGTTATTTCTATCTAAACAATAAAATAAAATGATTTACAGAGAGCACAAGATTAGGAGTATCGCATGAGACATATACTAAAATAGCATATGCTTTGCATTTTCAGGTCAGTTGATTCAAAGGAGATGGCAACAAAATAAAACTAATTTAAAGAAATATTAAAATGAGCATTGCATAAGACAAAGAATTTATCTTGAAAAGAGAGCTAAAAAGCTTGTTTATAGGCACCAATAAATAATAATAATAATATATATGAATCATCTCTCAAAAAAGTGCTTAGGTTCTCATAAAGCAATTACACATACAGATGAGCAAAAGTAAAAAAACTAGATGTTTATGTGAAAAGACGTTTTGCTTAATATTAAACTTGGATTTTCACTCAAACATTCCGTGCCCATCAATTCTGGAATACCTTGTAAAGTTATTATCATATGACAATCCAAATAATAAAAAAATAGAGGGAAAAGAACCTAAAAGAAGCCTCTATTTTAGTCACAGCAGCACACTCAATCTAGCTACCTCACACGGGCACCGATAGTGTCGTTGCATCACTACGTCAAGCAAGAGATCAACAAATCTAGTGAAAGGAACAAGTTAATGAATGAGTGTGTATATATATATATATATATATAAACTCAGATGATGAATGAGTGTATATATATATATATTACTGATTTTGCCAAGTGCCAACTATCGTCAAACCAAAATTAACATGATGAATGAATGAGAGTTTCGAAACAGAGAGGTGAAAGCTATAATAAAAAAAAATGCTGCTGCGACACGCAAGTTATAGAGAGAATACCTTGGAGATAAAGATTAAAGCCTCATTCATTCATGAAGGTCGAACTCCAACAACTGCCAGCCGAAATAAGGTGTGCATCAAACTGTGTTGAAGGAGACAAAGAGATGCTTTTGATCCTTAGCCTGTTAGCCTTTACATGTAAAGGAGACAAAAAAACAGTCAATATTTTAAAATTTAGATTAAGGTTTTCTTTATTACTTTCAAGTTTCTATGCTATATTTTTAATCAATAAATTATATGTTATATGTTATAGATATATTATATAATATATAACATGTATACTGAATGTGTAATTTATATATATAATATGTAATAAAATATTATAATATTATATATATATATATATATTATATAATAATAATTCATATGTTAAAAATTAAACAAGCTAGCCTACTAGGCTTGTAGGCCAAGCTTTTTAAAAATAGGCCTAGCTTATTTGCTAAAATAGACTAGCTCAAAAGCCTTAGCCTGGCCTAACCTTTTTGTTAAAGGGGCCAAGCCAGGCCTGAAGTAGGCTAACAGCTCATGCAAGCTAAAGCAAACCATGAACATTAACACCTCAACAAGGTACGTAAAATTAAACCAGTCATTGAATTGGTCATGGCATTGAGTCATAGGATAGTGGTTCAACTATGGTTGAATTGGGGTTAAACTAATCATTATTAAAATAATACAATTTAAATAAAAAGACATTTATTATAAAAACATTCAATCAAATCCAATTACTAAAAAGTCTAACAATAATAAAATACAACATTTTAAATATTTATCATTACAATTACAACCCTTCAATCATTAAAAAGTTTAAAACTAATATTTACTAACACCAAAGCCATCATTAACTTCATTCAAATCTCTAAGTTTAAAGTAACAATTAGCCAAAGTAAAATAAAAAATGTAAAAGGAGAGGGAAGAGAAGACGAGGCATGAGCTATAGAGACCAATTTAATGCAAAAGGAATGTGAGCATGAGCTAGGATGTAGAAGACTTCAGTTGCAAAGGTGAGAAGAGAAAGAACGTTGTGTTGAGCTATCATGCTGGGCTGCACATTGTCGATGGCGAGAAGAATTACAGCATCTGATTAGGTTTACATCAAGCAAAGGTTTACAGTGAGCGAATGAGAAGAGACAGAGATGAGAGCAATTAGCCGATTAGGTTAAGACAAGAGATAAATGTCTGCATTTATGCACTTTACTCTGCCTCTAATTTCATTTTTGTTTTTCATTTCTTCATTCAATTTCAAAATTTGAAAAATTTAAAAAAATTAGAGTTTTTACAGAAAAAATAATAACCCAGCCAACCCAATTAGCCCATCGGTTTAGCCAGGTTATACTAGGTTACCCTAGGTTGATCGAGTCACACCAAATCAACGATTGACTGTGTTAGGTGGAAACCCAGACCAATAAAGAGATCGAGTCGCTGGTTTACAAGTTGACTCAGCCCATCCGATCCAGGTTTCCATCATGCACCTCGATTACAAAAAGTTAATCTACATGATTAGTTACATGTACATTAATAATAAACCAAATAAATGGAATTTACAACATAATTTTCAAGGGCGAACCTTCTTTAATAAAAATATTACTCCCCCTTACACGTATATGTAATTTCTTACACTATATGTAAATTAAACAAAAATATACTCTCTTTATTTAAAAATATAAGGCATTTTTCATAATATGAGATGAGATATTAAAAAATATAAGACATTTTAAATTTTTTAATATACAATTAATAATATATTTTCAAATATGCCCTTAGGGGAGTGTAATTAATAAAATTTTATAGTTAAGACTCTGTTAAATAAAGGTAGACATATAATATTAGTTTTTGTTTACAAGTTAATATTAGTTTAAGTACATAGAGCATGTAATATATACTAGGACTTAACTTTATTTTTTTATTTTTAAAAATTATATAATTCTAAATGATTTTTATCTTATGATTTTTTTCATATTATAAAATTATTTTAATATACCCCTTCTATTAAAAAATATAAGGCAATTTTAATTGAATCTCACCTTCAAATAAAGTAGTTACTTATCTTTAAACTAACTCTATCTTTTCATATTTACTTTTATTAAATAGAGTATTTCACCCTAAAATAAATATAAATGATTTATTCATAGAGGCACTTTTGGAAGATTAAAAAATACTTTACATCTTTGAACATTTAATCTCTTAAAAAATGCCTCACATTCTTAAATGGAAGGAGTAATTTTTATTCTAAATATATTTTTTTAAAAAAATATGAGTATATAACTTTTAAAAAAAATTTGGCCCTCCCAGCCTTCCTATTCTAATTCCGCCCTTGATAAAGTCCCCAATTCCAACTAAATTCCAAATCTCTAGTTCAATCCCGAATTTCACGTCTCACCTGTAGTTATTTCTCAATTCAAATAACCCAATTAAATTCCTAATTAATAATCAAAACCTCGGATGATTATACTAAATTCTTAATTTCTTCATTTATTGTTCAATACCCAACACAGTACCTTCGAAATTATTTATAAAATTCTCATTCATCATTTTTTTGGAATTTCAATTCAAGCACACTAAATGAATTTCATAATTCCAAACAATTCATAAGCTTTTATTCATTATCAAATTACTTCTTAGACTACTAAAAGCCTTCAAGTTTCAATTTTCTAGTTATGCTTAAAAGTCCATTTTTAGAGTTAGAGTATTGAGTATTCAATAGTAACTTAAATAAAATCCATATTACCATGAAAATTTAAACATAAAATCCTTATTAATTGAAATAATTTTTTAGCCAAATAATGTTCAAATTACTCATGTTAAAAATACCCAAAAATTTGCATTAATTCAACAATAATTAAAAAAATCAAATTTATGATTTAACCACACAATCCACTTCTAACAAGTATTTCTAGATTACATATAAATAATTATCAAAGTTTCAAATTCCTACTACTTCTGGTTCCTCTAAAATTCTCAAGTTCCGACTCTAGTCCAAATAATAGATTCTAAATCGAGTAAATCTCAATTCTAACCTGTAAAAAAATAACCCAAACATCAAATTTAAACATTTAGAATGCCATTAAGTACTTCCAATCCCTGCTTTATCGTGAACCTTACCCTCAAATTCGAAGTCCATTAAATTCTAGATTTTTCACCAACAAGAATTCAAAAACTAAATAAAAAATGATAGAAAAAATATTTAGGACACTTATTAGAACACTCCAAATCACAACTAAAATATCATATAATGAAACTTAAGCTCCAAAATTCTATAAATCTCGAACACCTTTAGAACAAATGGATTCGAAGGGGCAGAGAGAAGAGAAGCGGCGAGGGGGTGCTTATTTATGCGGTGGGCCAACACTCACGTGCCACCACATTCAGATGCCACTCTATTTAAAAAAAAAAAATTCCTTTTTCCCGATTTTATTTCAAGCATTCTAAAAATTTATATACACTGCACATTATAATTTTTTTTGAATTTTGAAAATTCTAAAGACTGAGTTTAGTTTATCTAATTTGCTTCAATATAGTTTTTTTATATGTAATTGGTTATAATATGATAAGTTGTAACACAATTTTAAATATTTTTATTTAATCTCACCTAATTTATAAATTTCTCTCTTTCTATTTTTTTAAAGATTATGTTTTGGAATAAAGACCTTAAAATTTAAATTCCTTTTAAATCTTAGGAATCAAAATTTTAAGATTAGGAAAATATCATAAAATATTTTTATCAAGTTAATTGTCTTTTAAAAACAAAATATTTATTTTGAATATATAATATGTGGAAGATGTATACTTAATGTTATATATTTAATCTTCTGTTTTCAATAATTAAATCAAGACAAGTGAATTTTAATGTGCTAATAATATTAATAACTTGTGTCTCCTTTTCCTTACTTTCTATTATTTATAATATTGTGTTAACAATATTAATAATTTTATCTCCTTTTCCTTTAGTTTCTGTTATTTATAATAATTTAAAATTAATTATTTTTAAATTCATTATTTTCTTGGCCAGAGAATTCAATATTTTTTCAGAAACCGTTTTATCAAATCATTTTTTATAACTATTTTTGGGAAAAATTGTTATTTTCATATTTTTAAGTTTCCAACATTCAAGAATAATTCATTTTAGATCTCATACATACAAATGACAAAAGGAAAAATGACAAAGTTGAAATGGAAATTGAAAAAAAATAATTTTTCAGTCAAACAAATAAATCAAATAAGAAGAGTAAAAGCATTTTTCAAATACAAAAAAGAAAAATTGGAAAATAAAATTTAAAATAATTATTTGTCAAGTCAATGTTTTTAAGAAACTATATATCCTTAAAATTTAAAATCATCCATTCGTATTTTTAAAACTTATTTTTCAATTTGAGGAAAAAATAAAATGAAAAATCTGTTATTTCTTCCTTGTTTCTTAGATCCCGGCTTCACTTCTATTACTTAGCTTGCATGGGAATAAGAGAAAATAATCATATCAAGAACCTTACTTTATCTTTAAAACGTATATGATAAAAAAAATAATCTCACCCAATTTAGTTGGGAGATCAAGTTTTACCTTTTGCCTCCTGTAACTCGGAAAAGATAATTTCTGTTATGTGCAGAGTTATTAAAAAAGATCTCGTTTATTGATTGGCATTGCTTTTCTTTTTAATTTAAAAAAGATAATTTCGTTTATTAATTAGTAACCCCAAAAAAAATTGAAAAAGAGGTATAGCTCACTACAAGAGAAATTGCAGTCACATAATACTCTCTCTCTTATGTTCTAATTTTATAAGTTACTTCTAACATATTTATTTAGGATAAAAAAAGCCTTAAATTTCATTAATTTTATTTTAAAATTTAATAAGTTTTCACTTCTACCCCTAATAGATAAAAAATAATTATTTTTAGTAATTTTTTTAGCATTTAATAGAAGCAAAAAGGTCAAGATAAATATAGAAAATAATGAAGTGGTTTATAAATAGGATTAAATATAATTTTCTCTTTGAAGAAGAGCATATAAGAAACAAATATTGAAGAAGGCCGAAATATATACAAACAGAAAGCTAGAGAGGTCAGCACATTTGTTAATCATTAGCGTCATGAAACGTGAAAGAAACCTACAAGAAGCTAAGGAAGATCCTCATGATTATATTGAGAAGGATGGAGCAGAAGATCAGATCAATGAGAGAGCTGATGATGAATCCATTCAAGAACCTGATGACCCCAGTGACAGTGATCTTCATGAAGATCAGAATGAGAGTGATAATGCTGCAGATTATCCAATTGCCAGAGAAGAAGTTGATCTCAGCCAATGTGAACGTCATTTCAGCTACGTGCGTCTGCCTGAAGATTATCCAGTTTCTATCCCTAGTGGGAGAGCTGAACTCGATTCTTCAGTACTGAATGATCACTGGGTATTATCTGTGACTAATCCACCAAGCGATGATCACTCTGATCTTGATCCAAACTTGCCCAAAGAAGATAAAGAATCACCTGAAGAGAGGGAATCACCTGATCTTGATTCAAATCTGCACATTGAAGAAAGGGACGAAAATGCTGATATTGGTGAAAGAGCTGACGATGAATCCGTTCAAGAACTTGGAAACGAAGGTGAAAGCTTTAAAGATCTGAATGAAAATGCCTCTGGTGATGATGATGAGAGTGATTCAGTCGATTCTAAACAGACAAGCAAAAGTAGGTTATCCATTAATCCCAAACGAAAGCGAAAGGAAAAGAATCAGTATCTTGAAGAAATGTTCAAGATTGAAGATGAGCAATATGAGATTGACGTGTTCTTAGCGACAGCGTTGTCAGCATATGAACGTTGCTTTGAAGTGCTTGACAGCATTAATGAAGAGAGACTTATAATTCTGGAGGGTCGTCCACTTCAAATTGAACATCACTTTAGGGCCACGCATTTATGCTGCATTAAGCGAATGTACAGTGATTACGCTGTTCAGGTTCTTGAGGCAATAGGCAATGATCCAACTAAGGCTTTGCCTGTGATTATGAAACGCTTAAAACAGAAATATGAGGAACTCAGTCTGTATCGTTCTGAGAACAAAAAGTATTGGGCTCAAGTTTATGCTGAAAACCACTTCAGATCTCTTCATCATAATCCATTGTAGATCATACATTTTCGTAGTCTTTATGTGTACGTAAGTATTGGATTCATGAGAGATTATGGTGTTCGCTAATTAGTTATCTTATCTTCTTAATAACTTCCCTAATTTGATTATTTTGAAATTTGGGGTATTTATTGTGGTCTGTGGATATATGTAGATGTTTTAAGCTAATACTCCCTTCAATGAATTAATGAATTACATATGCAAGATTTCCAGTCGATGAAATTTTTGAAAATCGTGAGGATTTCTATTCAATGTTAGATACTAATTAACTCCTAAACTCTTTTTTTATGAGTATTAGTCATGTTAAAATAAAATTTAATAAATATTTATTTTAATAAAAATCTTGTTAAAATATTTAAATATTTTTAATATTTAAAAAATTAAATATTAAATCAATTATTTTTCTTCTTAACTTAATTCACTTGTATCAGAGTTTGATGATTTTGAAATTTGGGATATTTGTGGATATAAGGAGTGTTTTCAGAATAAGTGACTAGGTGTCATTTTTTCAAATTAAATATGCAATTAAGAATTGTGAGATGAACTACAAGACATTTCATAAAATCGTCAGGATTTCCACTAGATGTTCGACGGTACTGTTGAGTTTGGTTTGTGTGGCCTTATGTTCATGGAATTTTAAATGCATGAAATGTGAATTTCGTGTTGTCATTCAATTTTTTTAGAATTAGTTGTTTGTGCTTATATATATATATATATATATGGCTGATAAAACTGTTAATCATTCAGATTTATTTTAATTATTGATTTCTTTTTTAATTTAATTTTTATCAATTTGTCCCTTAAGTTTATTGCAATTATCAATTTAATTATTATTATTTAAAGATGAAGTAACATTCTTAAAATCTTCTGATATGAATAAAAGAATATTAATAATAGCCATAAACAGATTAATTAAAAAAAGTTATGTAGGTAGGAAAAAATAGACTTAAAAATTTTAGGAATTAAATTGCTAAAAATTAAACTAATTTGAGACAATAACGTAGTTTGCATATTAGATTAATTTAAGAATCATTATGTATTTTAAAGCTTAAAAACTATAATGTGATAATTTAGGAAAACATAAAGAACTAATAAATTAATAAAAATTGAATTTGAGGAACTAAATATTCATCAATTATATGCTTACTCAGGATTGTGTGTTTAAAATGCTGAGACAATTTTAAGTTTTACTATGATTAATAATTCTTATCATTTTCTATAATTTTTGGGGTATTTTACTATGGTTTTTAGTCATTTTCTATAATTTAAAAGTCTTTTCTGGTATTATTTAGACAAGTAACATTTAAAATTAACTCTTATTAATAGTGGAGGCTAGATTTCATTATTTTCAAAAACTGAAAGGAACATTACACAAAAGATAAATTTAAGATCCTAAATTCTCTTGGACCTATATACTTTAGAGGCCAATTTATTATTTTATCTTTAATAATCCATCCCAATATCTATAAGAATATTTTTATATGTGCTATTGATGTATTTGTAAAAGCATATTTGATATCTTCTTACAACTGTGGGATATTACTATTTTTGAGATCCTTTAAGTATTATTTTCTTCAAGTCCTTTGTTATAATTTTTCCCTGCATAAATTCTAACCCCACATTAATCTCATTATCCAATTAGATTTCTGTTTCCCAAGACAAAAATCTAAGCTCCACATCATATTCAATAATGGCCCAACATTAAATAAATAAATAAGAATAAAATTATGAAAACAAAACTAATATTAAATATAAATAAATTATTCAAACATGCATTAATCCAAAAATCAGTTCATAGTTACTCTAAATTAAAAAAAGTTTAGCCAAATATATATGGTTCTAATGATAGTAAATATCAACAATGTACACATCAAAAATAAAGAGGAGTAAGAAAAGATTATTAACAGGAGTAATCTTAAGCTAAATAAACCCTTAATTGCTTATTAATCCTAAGTTTTCCCAACTCTCCATTGGCTCTTTTTCTTCGCCTTGAACAAACTGAAGCTGCTGATGTGAATGAATTGTTCAAAATGAGCTTAGCTCCTAAAACCCTTAAAATTGGCTAGCGTTTAAAATTGTGAGTTTTATTAAAAATTCACGCTCGAAGCTTCTTTTATTGGAACAAAGGTGTATTGGCCAGAATTTCTCTTCAAATCTACCTCTTGCACTTAAGTTTCCATTTTAGACTATTTTTAAAACAAGATAAAACTAGTTAGTGCAGAAAATTGGCCTAATAATCCTCTATCTTGAGCATTACCCACTTAACCTCTAATTTCATTAATCCCTTTTAAATATGCATTCAATTTATCAGTAAAAGCACCTAGATCATTCCCTTTTATATAAATTTGCAAGTGAAAATTAACAAATATTAGAAATTCATGGCACATATGGTGAAAGACTAAATCATTTTTTTCAATTGACACAAGATATATAACAAAATTCTGAAATAAATTGGGTAGAAGAAAAAAAATCTTGTGATATCATTTTAACATAGTTTTTTTACTTACGTGCTTTTAAAATTTAGTTTTAATTTACAGATAACTTCTAACATAAATAGTGTAAGGGTTAATAAATTCTTGAATAAAATGTGTTGTTCAAGTTTTTAACATACACAAGGTAACAGTTTTATACGGAAATAAAACGAGATTTTACTTTACATTCTTTTTTAGAATACATGATTTTAGTTTATATTCTTAATATGCACATATAGGGAATTTTAAAGTAACACAAGTTATTTACACAACATGAAAGAAACAAATTTTTAAATAAAACATTTGTTTACTATTTATTATTGAAAAAACATTATCATTGCTCATCATAATGTCATTCGGTTTTGCTTTTTATTCCTATAGTTTTTTTTTACTATATTTTCAATCCTTATAGTTTTAAAAAAGATTAGTTAACATTTATTTTTCAAGTCATTATAATTTTATTTTTTAATATTTTTAGTCTTTATATTCTATAATTGAAAATACTAGAAAAAATTATAGGAGCAAAAACAAAATCTGGTGAAATTATAAGAATTGATGATTATGTTTTTCCTTTATTATTTGTTGGCAATGGAGCCTATTACTTATACTTATCCAAAAAAATGTTGTTCTTTGTTTTTAAAAATTGTACCAGGATATGACATCTTAAAATAATCACCAATTTTAGATTTAGTTTATATAATCTAAATTTAATATTAAATTTTTTAATAATTTTAATATTAAATTTGCATTATCCAAATTATATCAATATAGTCAATTTATAAAAATTATAAAAATTTTAATATTAAATTTGAATAATTCATATTATAATTTTTAATTAAAAAAATATAAAAATTAAATATATTTAATCTAGATTTTTCATATTAAATTTAGATAATTTAGATTTAATAGAGAGCGGGAGGAGGAAAGTGAGGTCCACCAACACACCATAAAAAAAAAAAAAAAAAAAAGCTCTAGCCTTCTAGGTTGGCTTTTTTCCATTTATTTTCTCTCTACTTACCATGCATCTTGACCTTTGAATCAAATTTTGAATAATTAAGATTTAGTATTTTATAAAATTATTATTAGAACATGAAATTATAAAAAATAAATAAATAAATTTAAAATATAACATGTTTAATTTAAACTATAATCCAAGATTCACAATTGTAATTAAAAAATAAAAAATTAGAATTTTATAACATGTTAACTCCTAATTATTCAAAAATTGATTGAAGATTAAGGGCCTCTTTAGGTAATTCTTAAAAGCACATCCAAATCATATCTAGGATATACTTTTATCAAATCTAACAAATAGTTAAATCTCCTAAATGTGTTTTTGCTAGATGTAAACTAAAATTCAAATGGACACTAAGATGATAAGTAAAAAGGAGGTAGATATATAATAAAAGGGTAATCACATCCAAAAACCTTTCACAAAAATTATTAACAATAACTAACAATAAGTTACTATTAAAAAAAATTGCTATTATCATTTTAATAATAAATAATTTTGTATTAATTTTTATATATAAATAATTTTTTAGGATTAAAAAATAAATAATTTTTAGATAGTTTGGTTATAATCATAAAAAATTACTTTTTACTTAAAAAGTTATTTTTAACTTGTTTGGATAAAACAATGTAAAAGTACTTTTTTTGTTAAATTACAATAATGGACATATAAAAATACTTTTTTTTAAATATGATTGGATTAAAAAGTGCTTTTAATAATTTTGTTGATACTTAAGTAATATTATTTAAAATAAATTATTTCAAACTCCAATCCATCAAAGCAAATGTCAAAGCTTTTGCAAACATAAAAAACAAATTAAAAAAACATGATCCACAAAAAAAATCTAGTGAAGCATTCATCTTGGCAATTGGTCTCTAGTAATATTTCTTGTTTCTTTTAGGTATCTGACATTTGCTTGTATTGAATCTTGCCATTCATCATAGTTGGGTACATTATTATCATCCTCATCATTAAAATGTCATTTTCTATCCTGTAACTCATTTAAATTCTCAAAATTTTGAAAAATATCTAAGTAATTTGAGCCTATCACATAGTTATGAAAAACAAAGCATGCCTATATGATAGAAATTTGAGTAACAAGATTGAAATTGGTCATATTTTGCAATATTCTCCACCTTGCCTTGCAAACACCAAAATTTCTCTTAATAACACTTCTCAAACTAGAATGATGAAAATTAAATATTTCATCACTTGATCTGAAGCTAAAAGTTATCCTAAAATGTGCAAGATGATACATTGTATTCCTATATGGTCTTAAGAAACCTTTGAATGATGGGTATCCTAAGTCAACAAGATAATATTTACCTATATATAAATAAAAAAATATTAAACAATGTTACCGAAATTTTTATAAATCACCTAAATATCCCAGAGTTAGATAATACTAACCTTCAGGAGGATAAGGGAATTGTAAATGTAGTTTACGAAGAGTGTTCATAAAAATTTGTGCATCATGAACAGATCCTTCTTAGCCACACAACACAAATATAAAGCACATGTTAAAATTATATGTGTCCATCACATTTATGCTCATATATCCTTTTCTATTATAAAAAAGTATCTGCTGATCTATTGGGACATGTATACTGATATAAGTGCCATCTATTGCCCTTATACAGTCTTTAAAGTAAGGTCAATATCGATTATCATCTTTTATATGTTGAAAAGTAGCAATGTGAATTGGATCAGCAGGCCTAATTATATGATTGCCTAATTTGTATGTAGCTGTTAAAACTCTTTTGAAATAATTGTGAATGGTTTGAACAAAGTACTGAAATCATTCTTGAATTTGTTTATATGTGGCTCCTTGACCTATGATATACAAGAATAATGCAACACTTACATCCACTTTAATGTATTTGGTAAGTGTTAGTCCGTAATTATTGGTTAACTCCCAAACCAAATGTTGAAACACATGTTTTCTCATTCGAAATTGCTCAAAAAACCTATTTTTATTTCCCTCTGTCAACTCTATTAGTCACATGTGACTAGAGCTGTCAATTAGGGCCAGCCCGACCCTAAAGGGCCAGGGCCTAAACGGGCTGGCCCTAATAAGCCCGATTGCATGTCGCCTCGGCCCTAGCCCTCAGGGCTAAAGGGCCGGCCCTCAGGGCCTCGGCCCTATTTTTTTAAAATTATTTTTTCAATTAAAAATTATAAAAAAATGTATTTATAATCATAAAAAAAGTTATTATTCATAAAATTAAGTTTAAGAAAATAAATTTAAATTAATTTACACCACAACAATAAAGAAAACTAAAATATTTAGGTCTAATATCAAATAGTAACATCAAAGTGAATACCAATAAAAATTAAACTTAGTTAATATGATCAATTAAATCTTAATAAATAAATGATGGATGGATGAATGCATTTAATATGTTCATTTCTTTGAGTTATGTATTTAATCTTTTATTTTTTTATATTATAATTTTAAAAAAAATTATAAACGTGCCTTTTTAAAGTTAAAATAGAAGCCCAGCCCTCAATTTTTTCGGGCCTAAAAGGGCCGGCCCTACGGGCTCGGCCCTAAATGACGGCTCTACATGTGACCAAAGAGAATTGTAGTTTTCTTTTCTTTCATAGCATACTTCAACATGTGATTTGTAACAAAAAAAGGTTGCAAAATTCATTGCAATTTGAAGTATATACTCATAAATATAGTGGATTTCAATTTCCATCATAGAATCATCATAACTTACATTTGAATTATTAGTCATCCTGAAAAATAAATGGAATCAATACAAATTCAAAATACATATAAATATATATAAAGTTCTGAATAAATATTAGCAATTGTTCCATAAGTCAAGTAAATCAAATAAAATGTAAAACATGTGCAATATTATAAATTCCATACATATATAAAATGACATATAAAATAAGTCCAATCAATAGGTGCGAGGGATGTCCTCATTTGTTAAAGTGTTTAGCCAAAAAATAGTCATATGTTGATCATTGTCCATGAAGTGACAAAATGTTATCTTGTTTTCTTTGTTGGCTATAATTCTCAAGGCCAAGAAATATTGATGTGCTCCTTTCACTGAGTTTGGAACCTTGTTTAACATTGATAAACACTTGTCATAGCTAAAAAGATCATTTGGTTTTGATCCTCCAATAGTAGCAATTGACACTTGATCCATTCCATCAAGAATATGGTTCAGAGAATTTTGAAGTTTTTCAACTACTCCAAGTTTTTTGTCTCCTATACTTGTCCTCTTCCTCTTTTGGTTTGAAGAATTTGGAATTACATTTGTTTAGGTTTCATGACCATCTTTACAACTATCAGCTTCATCCCCACTATTTAGATTTTGTTCATTATGTTCAACACCATCATGTCATCCTAGCTATAAAAATGAGTTCCTTCATGTGACGGTGGATTTTGATATGGAATTAAATGAGCTAATCCAGTAGCTACTGCACCATCAAAACATTTATCTTGCAATTCCAATAATTTAGGTCTCTCATTCTTCCATTTCCAAATCTCTGAATCCTCCTATAATAAAAATTTAAATAAATAAATAAATTATGTAAGTAAAAAATTATATATTGAATTAAAACATAATCATACCTTGCTCTTATCAACCCATCATTATTTAGGAGCTTGTATGGTCTGATTTTCATAATTCCATCCAAGACTAGTTTCCTTTCTAACCAACCTTATAAATGATCCAAAGTCCCTTTTTAAGGCATCCATCTATTTATTAATTGTGTGTGATCATAAGCACATCTTATTTTCTCATAAAACTTGTCAATAAGGTTCTTCAATCTATCTTTATTAAAATGTGCATTTGGCCCATTCTTTGCAAGTATCTCTTCTACACATATTTTTAAAAATATTTTGATTTTCTTATCATCACATTTTGCCTTATCTCTTCCATCTCCCTCGGAACCTCTCATTCTCTTTTGGGTGCCATTCTAATATTTGAAAAAAAATATATATATATAGTCACGCATCAACTAAATTCAATAGGGATAAAAAAGAAAAAAGAAAAAGAGAGATGAACAATTAAACATATTCAAACTATAACTTCAAAAAATCCAAGGTTTTTTCTACCTTCTTGCATGTCACAGTGTGACAGAATCACATAATAACTAAGCAAATTTCAAGGAGACAGTTCAGAATGTAAGAGGAATATCATTCACAATTAAAAAAAAAAGATTGTACAATCGAAAGATCATAAAAGGCAATGTTAACAATTCAAAGACAGTACAAAGGAAAACACATAATGATGTCCATAAAACAAAAATCATCCACCAAAAGGGAAGGGAAAATGTAATCAATTGATATACAAGTTGTATTCTTTTATTCCGTAGAAACATGTCTTATGGCTAGAGAATGATGAGTCTCCACTCAATGTACAAGACATTGAGTCTTGTGCCCACAATACATCACAGTGACAAGAAGATCTATCAATACTAAACTAAGGCACTAAGCTTGATTTAATAAGAGAAACTAACAAAAAGTGATTGTTCCATCATCTAATAAAAATTTAAATTTGGCTTATCATTTGATCATATTTGCATGCACAGTGTAGGTATATTGACCAGAAAATTAATGAATATATTATTCCACTGTGCAAAAATATATACACGATTACAAGGCAGACTGTACAAGGAAAAAATCAGAAAAAATCAAATCACGTATTTACCCTCATAATCTTGTCTAATCATATCCCTATAAATTAGCAAAGAATATTTCCTAATTAATTATATTTCACACTCCCCCTCAAGTTGGATCATAGATATTAATCATATCCAACTTGCTTATACAATTGTCAAACGCGGGCTTATGTAATCCCTTAGTCAACATATCAGCTGCTTGGAGACTTGTTGGTAAGAAGGTCAAACAAATGATCCCATCTTCCACTTTTTCTCTAATAAAATGCCTATCGATTTCTACATGTTTCGACCTTTCATGCTGTACTGGATTTAAGGCCATGCTTATAGCTGCCTTGTTATCACAGTATAATTTCAGTGGTAGATCTAGTCTGACATGTATTTCCTCAAGTATTCTTTTCAACCATATTTCCTCCATTATGCCTTGAGCTAAGGCCCTTAACTCGGACTCAGCACTACTCTTAGATACAACTCTTTGCTTCTGACTTTTCCATGTAACCAGGTTTCCCCACACGAACGAACAATAACCAGAAGTGGATCTCCTATCTGGGCGATGTCCACCCCAATCTGCATCAGTATATACTTCTATGGTTCTCCGTTCATGTTTCTGAAACAACAAGCCTTTTCCAGGGGTGCCCTTCAAGTACCTTAGAATCCTGTATATTGCTTCCATGTGTTTTACCTTTGGCTCACACATATGCTGACTAGCTACACTTACTGCAAAGGCTATGTCAGGTCGTGTATGAGATAGGTAGATAAGTTTCCCCACAAGTCTTTGATATCTTTCTTTATCAACTGGTCTGCCTTTTTCCTTATCTTCTTTTTCTTCAATTTTCTCGGTCTTTTCATCAGAATTTTCTTCCTTCTTTGTGAACTTTGGCCTCTTATTTGGAACAACAATGGGTGTTTCAACAGGTTTACACCCTAACATACCTGTCTCTTTTAAGAGATCAAGTATGTATTTTCACTGAGATACATGAATTCCCTTCTTTGATCTTGCAACTTCCATTCCCAAGAAGTATCTTAACATTCCTAGGTCCTTGACCTTGAACTCTTGACTCAACGCATTCTTAATTTTTATGATTTCCTCACTGTGATCACCAGTAATAACTATATCATCAACATACACAATGAGAATACACCTCTTACCTCCTTCCAGTTTAACAAACATAGTGTGATCTGATAGTCCTTGGTTGTAGCCCTGAGACCTCAAGACTTGTGAGAATCTATCGAACCATGCTCTCGGTGACTGCTTTAATCCATACAGTGATTTCTTCAACTTGCACACTTGATCACCTTTGCCTTGATTAAAGCCAAGGGGGTAGAGTCATATACACTTCCTCTTTCAAGTCTCCATTTAAAAAGGCGTTCTTGATATCTAATTGATGCAACGGCCATTCGAGGTTTGCTACTATAGATAGTAACACTTTGATAGTGTTTAGCTTGGCCACTGGTGCAAAGGTTTCTTGATAGTCAATGCCATATGTCTGAGTGAATCCCCTAGCTACCAATCGGGCCTTCAATTTTTCAAGGTTCCCATCGGCTTTGAATTTTGGGGTGAACACCCACTTGCAACTTACAAGTTTCTTGTTCCTTGGTTTATTCACAATTTCCCAAGTCCCATTTTCCTCTAATGCTTTCATTTCTTCCAAGACAGCTTCTCTCCATCTTGGTGATTCCAAAGCCTTATGAATATTATTTGGAATACTAACATCATCTAGACTTGCAATGAACCCTTGATACTTGGGAGATATAATATCATAGGACACATATTTTTGAATTGGATGCTGTGTACAAGATCGAGGTTTCTTTCTGAGGGCAATTGGCAAATTCAGATCACTATCCAATTCTTTCCTGGCATCATTATTGGCATTCAAAGTCTCTATGATGTTCTCATTTCCTTCTACAAGATCTCTTATCGGTTCTGGATCAAGGATTGCCTTAGGTATGGGAGGTTTATTACCTTGCTTCTTCTTCCGTTTATAGGTTATGATCTCTTTTTCTGTGGTACTTGTGTCCTTGTTATCCTCTGTACCTGCATTTTCTTTTGCTTCTGGCATAAAAGAGACAGATGGCTCAAAAAAGTTGAGATCCACAGATGGAATAGGGGAATACTCAAAGAATGACTAAAATTCATGCCAAGTCCCCCCTTGAGTTGAGGGAGGAGGATAAAAGGATTCGTGTTCAGAAAACGCGACATCATGACTAACGAATAGACGCCGGGAAGAGGGATCAAAACATTTGTAGCCTTTTTGAGAAGAAGAATAACCAATAAATACGCACTTGATAGCCCTAGGTTCAAGCTTTGAAGTGGGGTTAAGATGTACAAAAGCTGAGCACCCAAATATTTTCAAGGGGAGATTAGTTTCAAGATGGTAAAGAGAATGTATTTCGCGTAGTCGATCAAGAGGTGTAATATAGGATAAGACTTTACTTGGCATTCGATTGATGAGGTAAGCAGCAGTAAGAATAGCATCGCCCCAAAAAAATTTTGGCATATTAGTGGTAAACATAAGGGCACGGGCAACCTCCAATAGGTGTTTATTTTTGCGTTCGGCAATACCATTTTGTTAAGGTGTATTTGTACAAGAGGTTTTATGGACGATACCCTTCGTTTTCAAAAATTCACTCATAGTTTTATTCAGGTATTCGGTACCATTATCAGTTTGGAGGATTTGAATGGAGGTATGAAATTGGTTAAGAATCATGGTGTAAAATTCTAAAAATATGGATGTAACATCAAATTTCTCTTTTATTAAGTAGACCCAGCACACACGAGTATGGTCATCTATGAAGGTAACAAACCATTTGGCTTGAGTCCAATTTAGGATACAGGAAGGACCCCACACATCACTATGAATGATGGAAAAAGGTTTAGACAGTTTGTATTCAGAGCGCGGAAGTGCGGAACGATGGTGTTTAGCCAATTCACAAGTATCACAATGAAAAGTAGAAATTTTATTGAATGAAAAATAAGGAAACAGACGACTTAAGTACTGGACATTAGGATGACCCATTCTTTTATGCCATAACAAAAGAGTATTATTCTCAGAGGTGGACACAAGATTACACCGAATACGAGACCAGAGACTACTCACGGTTGATTCATTAAGGTAGTATAGCCCATCACACTACTCAGCATTGCCAATCATCTTCCCCGATGTGAGATCCTGAAAGATACAATGAGTAGAGAAAAAATGAGCACTACAGTGAGCTTGTTTAGTCAACTTGCTTATGGATAACAAATTACAAGCTAAGTATGGAACATGAAGGACTGAATCCAGTTGTAAAAATTCAGAAATAGTAATGCTTCCCTTTCCAGCAATGGAGGAAGATGTTCCATTAGCAGTATCAATTTTCTCATGTCCACTACATGGAAAATATGATGTGAATAACGTGCAGTCTGCCGTCATGTGATCTGAGGCCCCAGAGTCAACAATCCACCGGGATTTATGGAAGGAGGTATTTAATGCATAATGATTCTTACCTTGCTTGGCCACAGAAACAGTGTGGTTTTGAGATGGTTGACCAGGTCATTGTAGTGTATTTAACACCTCCAGGAGCTTAATTAACTGGTCTTTATCCATTTGAGGGATGGCAACAGATTTTTTTAGGGCATTTTCTGAAGTCGCTTGATATCCACGTGCCTTACCCTTGCTTGGTTTCCAGTCAGCAGGCTTCCCATGAAGATCCCAACACTTGTCCTTTGTGTGACCAGTCTTTTTACAATGATCACACGAGATTTTCCCTTTTGTCTCCTTCAAACCGTGATCAGCGCTTCTACTTATCAAGGCAGAAGGTTCAGAACAGGAAGATATGGGAACAGGGTCAGTAAGTATCACCTTTCGACGAGAAGACTCCCTACGGACTTCTCCAAATGCATCTCGTGCTTAGGGTAATGGCGAGCGAGCTAGGATTCTGCTTCGGACATCATCTAATGAGTGATGAAGACCGGCCAAGAATTGAAACACCCGCTCATCCTCAACTCGTTTTTTGTACCTTGATGCATCATGGGCACAAGTCCATTCCTCTTCTGTGTTGAGGTTGATCTCCTGCCATATGGTAACGAGTTCTAACCAATATTCGGTCAAGTCACGTTCAGCTTGTTTAATCTGCCAGCTTCGAGTTTTCAGCTCATATGTTCGAGCACTGTCTTCACCATCCGAGTATGATTCTCGAACAGCTTCCCAAATGTCTCTTGTAGTAGGCAGAAACATGAAGGAGTGTCGGACCTGTGGAGTCATGGCTGTGACCAACCATGAAGCAACTAACGAGTTCTCGATCTCCCACTTTGACAGGGCTGCTGTGTCTGACTCGTCTGGTACCCTAGATGTACCGGTGATGAAGCCTAGTTTTCCACGACCACCAATAGCGAGTCGCATAGCTTGAGCCTACTCACGATAATTATGTCCGTTGAATTTATCGGATACCAGGAGAACAGAGGACCCTTCGGCAGAACTCAACCCGAGGGGAGTTCCGCCATGGGTGTACAATGAGGAGTTCTCGGCGCTCGAGCCCATGGACGAAGGTCTCGAGTTGCTCGACTGTGACTCCTCTACTGGTCGTACACTGCCGTCTGCGTTTTCTGGGTCAAAACCGTCGATCAGCTCTGATACCATGTAGGTATATTGACCAGAAAATGAATGAATATATTATTCCACTGTGCAGAAATATATACACGATTACAAGGCAGACTGTACAAGGAAAAAATCAAAAAAAACCAAATCACGTATTTACCCTCATAATTTTGTCTAATCATATCCCTATAAATTAGCAAAGAATATTTCCTAATTAATTATATTTCACACACAATATCCTCAAATTCCATTGCATTTCATCATGTCAGTTATTCTATGAAACCTAGAACTAAAACCAAATTTGTTTATCTGAATTCAGTTCTTTGCTAGAGATGATGTCATGGTTCAAAGCTAATATTGTATAGTTGGCTGCAACCATCTCTGACCCAATAGAGGAATAGAAGCTGACCCAGAGAAATATCACACAACCCGTTCCATCTTGATTTGATTAGCCATGGGTTAATCTCCAAGAAATTACATAAAAATCAGTTTAAAGATTAAAGGAAGATCATGTGCTGGAGTAGAGATACATGAAAGTGAAGAAGTTATGATCACAAACTCAAAATTGCAAAGTTTATTAAATAAATAAAAGAAGCTTATGTGTAACATCATTAATCAATAACTCCCTTTCATTCCTCATATACAACAGAGACCATAAGCACAGTCGCATATTCCATAGAGTCTACATATAAGAAGGAAAGCAAGAAGAAGAAGAAGAAATAATATGAGCTACTGACCACTTGTAGTCTCCACATGAGTCTTCTGGATGTGAAGCAATGGAAAGTGCAAATGATTTAGATTCTTGATTACACTTGATGTACATTGAAAGCAAAAAGCACTTAATACTTAAATGTAACTGCATTATAAAACAAAAAAAATACAACTAAGAGGCAGATAATAGCTAAAGTCAATTCTATCCTTTCAAGAGCATTCAGATTCTATTGACTTGCAATGCTGACGCAACTAGAACACCTCACACACCAATTTCATAATGGGAAGCGTCAAACACGAGCTAATAGTTGGAAGTTAATACGGTTAACAATTTCTCAACTTGGTGACGGAGATGAACTACAAGAGCCCTTAGCTCGACAAAGAAAACTGGTGGGTAAAGCAGTGGAAGCAGCGGCCAAGCTTCGGTGAAATCATCCTTTCCTGCCACAGCTTCATGACAATCTCAAGGCGAAATAGCTTTCGCGCAAATCCAAGAGAATTAAAAAAGTACAACCCAGTAAACTTAAGAACACTCACAAACCTAATCAACTGCAAGGCTGAGCGTGAAAACAAATGCTAAAATCAAACAAAAAGTAAAAGAACCGAAATCTATCACCATATGAAACAGAGTAGGCAGCAAAGACAACAAACCAAACCTTTAACAGAGTTGGAAGGAGGGGCGATCAGGTTGATGCAGACTAGAGAGAGGGAGAAGATGAATGATAGCCGAGGAAGAAGACGCACCCAGGAAGAAGATGCACAGCGAAACGGGTTTTTTGGCCCTTTGAAAAGTAGCATAAAAATAGCCGTCTTTTTTTAATTTCTCCCTTGTCAATTACATGCCTCATTTTAAAAAGCCATTCTGATTAGTTTCTCTAAATAATTAGATATCTAATGTTTTTTAAATTTTAATTATTTTTAAATTTTTAAATAAACACTTTAAATATTATTTAAAATAATATTTTTTAAAAAAATGTTTTTTTTAAAGGCTAAAACAAACACGCCCATCCTTTTTAAAATAAAGGGAATAAAGCTCCTACTTGAATCTTGTTTGAGAATAATTTTTTACTTTGAGCAATCAATAAAATAATAAAAAAAGCTATTTGGTGAGATGCTTTTAACATAGTATTTTGACGCCATGGCTTGAGCTTCGCCTTCGTTGTTCATTCTTCCCCTCTTCTCCTCCATCGTCCCTATTCCACTCTTGGTCGAGCTCGCCGTTTGGTAGAAGTAGGAGATTCATTTTTCTCCGTCGACGAACAATCACTGCTTCAGCTTTCGTCATGGCTTGGTCGCCCATTCCATCGCGGCTTGGTCCTATTTCAGGGGAAGAGACATTGATGAAGGGGTTGTTCTCCTTCTAGAAGTGAATATTTAGTAGGAGTTTCATCAATCCGGGTGTTGGTGAGGACGATATTAAGAAATTATCAATAAGAACTCAAAGAGCATTCTCATTCGTTCACTGGAGATAGTTGCAGATGAAGACGGTGCTAATGTGAGTTCTTTCTCCTCAAAACCTGATTTGCATTGAGGGAATTCATATCAATTTTGATTTTCTTGGTTGCGCTTCTGATGATTATCGGATAATGTGTCTGGCTTGCTTTTCCTTTTCAATGACAGTTCCTTTGAAGAAGATTCTTGTGCTGTTAACAAATTTCACTTATCCTTGTTTGATTTGAGCTCAAAGTATGTATAACGATCTAATTCTCAAAGTGGAAAAGAATTGTTCCAGGCAAATATATTTATTTTGTGACAAGGTTTCTCAGACGTTTCAGCTCCGAAATCCAATTTTGGACTTACAGAATACTTGTGGCAATTCCATATTAAAACAAGTTGGCTCCTTGTCAAATACTGAAGAGATTCTGGCAAGCCAATTGGCCTTAGTAATGCGGACTTCTTATGATACTTCTGTACTTCGCCAAGGTAGACAAATTCATACGCAGATGATTATCAGTGGAATAATGAGTTGTAGTCTTCATGCGAAAATGCTGGGAATGTACGCTCTTAGTGGTAGCATCAAGGATGCTAGAAACATGTTTTATGGACTTGAATTGTGCTATACTCTTCCCTGGAATTGGATGATAAGAGGGCTTACAATGATGGGATGGTTCGATTTTGCCTTGTTGTTTTACTTCAAGATGTTGGGCAGCAAAATTTCTCCTGATAAATATACATTTCCTTATGTAATTAAAGCTTGTGGTGGCTTAAACAATGTTCGATTGGGCAAGATGATTCATAATACTATTCAGTCGATGGGCTATCATATGGATTTGTTTGTTGGGAGTTCGTTAATCAAGTTGTATGCAGAAAATGGTTATATTCACGATGCAAAATGCTTATTTGATAAGATCCCTGAGAAAGATGGCATTTTGTGGAATGTCATGCTACATGGATATGCAAAAAATGGAGATTCTCATAATGCTATGGGAACTTTCAGGGAAATGAGGAGATGTGGTAATAAACCCAATGCAGTCACATATAGTTGTATTTTGTCTTTATGTGCCTCAAAAGGGATGCATTACTTTGGTAGTCAGCTTCATAGTCTAGTTATTGCCAGTGGTCTTGAGTTTGATTCCCAGGTAGCCAACACATTACTTGCTATGTATTCTAAATGTGGAAGCCTTTCTGATGCACATAAGTTGTTCAATGTGATGCCACAGACTGATACAGTGAGTTGGAATGGGTTAATTGCTGGATATGTACAAAATGGATTTACTGATAAGGCTTTACTATTGTTTAATAAAATGATCTCTTCTGGTGTCAAACCAGATGCAATCACTTTTTCAAGTTTCCTTCCTTCTGTCATTGAATCTGGGAGTCTCAAACACGGTAAGGAAATCCACTGTTATATATTACGACAAGGTATGCTTTTTGATGTTTACTTGAAGTGTGCTCTTATTGATATATACTTCAAGGGTGGAGATGTCAATGCAGCACAAAAGATTTTCCAACAGAGCACTGATGTTGATGTTGTCATTTATACTGCTATGATATCGGGATATGCAATTAATGGGCTGAATATGGATGCTATCAACATGTTCAGGTGCTTAATTCAAGAGAAAATGATGCCTAATTGCCTGACAATGGCTAGTGTTTTGCCATCTTGTGCTGCTTTGGCTGCTTTGAAATTAGGGAAGGAATTGCATGGCAACATACTTAAGGAAGGACTAGATAATATGTATCATGTGGGATCTGCTATCACAGACATGTATGCAAAATGTGGAAGACTGGATCTTGCTTATCATTTTTTCAGAAGAATGTCTGAGAGAGATAGTGTGTGCTGGAACTCAATGATTGCCAGCTTCACACAGAATGGGAAACCAGAAATGGCCATTGAACTTTTCCGTCAAATGGGAATCAATGGAATTAAGTATGATTCTGTAAGCCTATCAACTGCTCTTTCTTCTTGTGCAAATTTACCTTCACTCTATTATGGGAAGGAAATACATGGCTTCATAATTAGAACTGCATTCAATGCTGACATTTTTGTTGAGAGTGCTCTAATCGACATGTATTCGAAATGTGGAAAATTAGCTGTGGCACAGTGTGTGTTTGACTCTATGGATCAAAAGAATGAAGTTTCATGGAATAGCATCATCACTGCATATGGGAACCATGGTTATCCTCAAGAATGCCTCGATCTATTCCATGAGATGTTAAAAATTGGAATTCGTCCAGACCATGTTACTTTTCTTATAATAATATCTGCTTGTGGCCATGCAGGCCTAGTTGATGAAGGCAGGCACTACTTCCACCTCATGAATGAGGAATTTGGGATTTCTGCTAGAATGGAGCATTATTCATGCATGGTAGATTTATATGGTCGTGCAGGTCGTTTGCATGAGGCCTTTGATACTATAATGAACATGCCATTTGCTCCAGATGCAGGTGTTTGGGGAACACTTCTTGGAGCTTGTCGGGTATATGGCAATGTTGAACTTGCCAAGCTTGCTTCAAGATACATTCTTGATTTAGACCCAGATAATTCAGGATATTATGTCTTACTCTCAAATATACATGCTGGTGCTGGAGAATGGACAAATGTTTTGAAGATAAGGAGTTTAATGAAAGAAAAAGGAGTTGAAAAGATCCCTGGATACAGTTGGATTGATGTCAATAGCACCACTCATATGTTCTCTGCCGCAGATGGAAGTCACCCACAATCTGTTGAGATTTATTTGATTCTGAAGTGTCTTCTTCATGAGCTGAGAAAAGAGGGCTATGTTCCTCAACCATACCTTCCAATGCACCCACAACTCATGGCCAAAAATCGAGAAGATATGAAATGATTGCTTTCAGGTTGTCAGAATCAGTGAGAGCAAATATGTCATCTTGTGGCTCATGAATTTCTGCAATGACTTCTACCGGACCTTATGGTATGCATTTTTATTGTTGCTTATGAGGATAATTGTTGAGACTCAATTACTCATCGTCAGATGCATCGGAATAAAATTTTTAACGGGCCTTCATTTAGCAGCCTTTTATGAGCCTTCCTAAACTGCTTATGTTTGTAATTGAAAACTAAGTTGTTAGGAGTATGATTTATGTTGCTTCCATTCGTCTAATTAAATATAAGAATTATGTATGTTGGGTGTGCCTGTCCTTTGTCCCTTCTTTAAACCCATAAAGCATTCATGTGAGGGCACGTGTTGGCATTAGCCAAAGCTTTCACTTGACAAATTATACCTAGAATACTTTTACTAGAATTGAATTACCTTAATTGTCCTTGTGAGTTATATCGTATTATTTATACTATACCCATGCTCTAGTACCAAGCCTCTGAAGCAATGAGTGTAAAGCTGTGTGATTAAACTTGTACAATCTTTACTGCATGTTTATGCACTCTATAAATCTGACCCCAAGCTATTTTTAGTTTTTCAGACTTCGTTTGAGAGTGTGAGACAACAAAATAGAGCTTAGTTCTCTGCATTTATGTGTAAGTTTTAACATCTCAATTCTCACAGTGGATTTACTAATTTTCATGGCTTTAATTTTATGCTTCAAAGTTCAAAGTCTTTGCATCATAGTCTAGAATTGAATTAATTAGGGTAACAAATAGTAACAGATTTTACTTACAATCATGACCAACAAGATGGGGATGAAAAAAGACTAGATTGAATGTTAGGTTTCAGATTGATGTGTCCACTTATTTCTAGGCATTTTCCTCCATGCATGAGTTTTCTTTTCATAGGAAACTTAGGTCTCTATGCATAACATGCCTGTTGCAGGCCTACATATTCATATACTTTTTGTTCTCTTCCTTATGTTTCAGGATGGGGACTTGTTCATTCCTCACGTGCATTTTAGTTTTGAAACCATTGGGAATTTATCTCTCTGGAGTGGCCCCACACATGTTTCTGCAGAAAGCATATGGAATTCGTGGTTTCTGCAGGTAAATATGGCTCTTATAAACCTTACTACTGTTATTTGTTTCATTCAAAGGATGAGGCTTCAAGGCCCCCCCCCCCCCAAAAAAAAATAATAATAAGATCTTTGTTTCTTATTATATATTCATTCTAATGCTTTACAGCTGAGGAAAGAGTTTGTCATTGAAGTTGAGTCTGCCATTACTCCTGGGCAGCGGCTTTCCTCTACTTTATGCAGCGGCTAACTAGACCTTGCCAATTTGTTCAAGAGCTGCAGCTTATGAAGCTAAGAAATCCCGTAGGCAGAATCACTTCTTCAGAGTGCAAGTAAGAACTCACCTCAATGCCTTGTCTATGTGATCACACATTTCATGATTATCCTAGAAAGCTTTTCCATCTATTGTCATGTCCGCTTGTTCCATGTTACAATTTATTGACACCACAAAACATAGAGGTGTTACTTTTACTATGAACCCCAACTTCAAAATCTTTATTGAGATCCTTATTCACTTTTGATCATCAGTGTGCCAACACCAGCAATGGTCTCGGAACCAGAAGCTTATGTTATGTATCTCCATGACAAGCTTGGGCGTGACATTCGCCCCCACGCAATCTATGATAGCCTCGCAAAAGTCATCAAACATGTTAATAAGGCTATGTTTGGGAATGTTAAGATAGATGTGTGAGTATATACAGAAAGATAACATCCAAATGACTATACACAAGAAAAAGTGGGTGTGGTATCTATTGGGAAAAAAATGGTAGAAAATTGTTTGAGATAGTTTGGACATGTACAAAAAAGGTTGCAAGAAGCATAAGTGAGGAGAGTGGAATGATAATCTTAAGTCCTGTTAAGAGAGGAAGAGAAGACAAAGTGATCGCTCATGAAAGTTGTTGAATAAAACATCTTGATTAACAATATTTTCAAAAGTTCGCTTGATGATAGAGCACAATGATATTATGCAATGACTGCAATCTATATAGTCGATCCCACTTAATGGGATATTATTATGGTGGTGGTGATACTCATCAAATCCTCAACACCTTGGCTTCAATATTATGGAATTACCAAAAAAAAATGAAATTTGTAATTTTTTGATATTTGTTGTGATATTTTTTGGCCTTGTTCTATATTTTTTTAGGACTTGTTTTATAATTTTTTAATTAACTAATAGTTAAAGTTAATAGTAAGGTAAGAGTGCTACGACTTTACACATTTAAGGGTTAAAATGTATCAAAAATAAGTTTAGGATTCAAAATATTCCAAAGCTTATAATTTAACAGTCAAATTGTCATATTATCTTTTTACAAAACCATTTTTATGTTATTCGGTATTTTGAAATAGAAAATATTTTTAAAGAAGGTTTTATTAATGATGGTAATGTTAATATTACCCTATTATTTCACTATTTAAATAAATTTTCTCCTGGTATTTTTAGAAATTTATAGAAAAATTAAAATTGTAAGTTATATTTGACTAGTTTTATTGGTATTTGTAATTTTGACAAAAATGTTTTATGAATTAGGGAGAGGGAGGGTAATATATAATTAATTGAAAAATAATATTAATTAATTAAAAATATTAAAAATTGGCCACAAAAAATGATCTGTTCTTCTTCTGAAGTCTTAACCAGACTTTGACTTTTCTCAAGTGCCTAGTCGTGGATTTTTCATTAATGTTTGGTAAAAAAATTTAAAAATTTATAATTGTTTTGAATAACTAAAATCATTATCAGACTATAAAAATTTTCATAAAATATTTTTAATTAAAATAAAAAATTATTAAATTTAAAACTTCATTAAAATTCTATAAAAGAATGATAAATATAATAAAATCTTACAATAATTTTAATCATTATAAACAATTATGATACTTAATACTCTTCCTGACAAATAATATAAAAATATTCTTAATAAATAAATTATTCAATATTTCACTTTAATTGAGACATTATTAAAAAAAAACCACATGAAAGATAGCGTCAATAATTTAAATACAATTAATTAACCTATTTTCTTGCTTCTGTCGGCAAACAAGAAGATGTAGGGCTGTTTGGTAGTTATTTTGAAAAATTATTTTTTAAAAAACAAAAAAATTTTAAAACTTATTTATATAAGTATTTTGAATTTAATTGTTTTTAAAACTATTTTCACTTTTTATTTTTAAAAGCAAAAAAATTAAAACATCTTAAAATTGTTTTTATTCTATTTTTCTTATTTTTAAAATATATTACATTTAATTATTAGAAAATATAATTATCTTGATTAATTTCTATCGCAAATACATCAATTGCCGATAATTATCATTATCAGCTTATTTTTTAATTTTAAAATTATTTTTACATTAACATAATCAAACATATTTTTATTTTTATTTTGTTTTGAAAAATAATTCTAAACACTATATAAAACAATTTAAAAATAAACTGAAAAAAAATAGCAAAAATGCCCGCAGTCCTCTCACGTGAGGCCGTGACCCTGACTGGCGGTTGGCAAAGAAAATTCAGACATCTTCTATGCAGTTCATTATTTTATCCTAGTCAGAGGAATCAGGAATGACTTGCCCTGCTCATCTTGCTTTTTATAAGTTCTATGTATCATATAGAGTATTAAATAATTATTGCGTTGAATTTTTCAGACACAAACCACACAATCAATGGCAAAACCTGCTTTTTCCTCCAATGAT
This sequence comes from Prosopis cineraria, assembly GCF_029017545.1. Lineage (NCBI taxonomy): Eukaryota > Viridiplantae > Streptophyta > Magnoliopsida > Fabales > Fabaceae > Prosopis > Prosopis cineraria. The sequence continues at coordinate 5,116,153 of NW_026555334.1, read as the reverse complement.
CGTCGTCTACTTCTTCTTGTTCTCAGTCTCAGTTTGAGTCTCAGTCCCAATGGCTTATTGGCAGTCTCCTTGGAAGAATCAAAAGGTGCTGCTTATGATGCTTTCCTTCATTGCCTGTCGAACCAAGCCAATTCACCAATTAAAGGCCAAGCATCATCAAACATATTGTTCGATCGAGCCAAAAACACTTCGTACTACGCCTCCACTCTTCGAGCCTACATTCGTAATGCTCGCTTCAACACTTCCTCTACTCCAAAACCCTCCATTATTATCACCCCTTTGCAAGAATCCCATGTCCAGGCTGCTGTAATTTGCGCCAGAAGCAACTCGATTCGACTCAGAATCAGGAGTGGTGGCCATGACTACGAAGGTATTTCTTACACCTCTAGCGAACCCTTCATCCTCCTCGATCTTTTTAATCTCAGAAGTATCACTGTGGATATACAGAAAGAAATTGCTGTGATTCAAGTTGGCGCTACGCTTGGAGAAGTGTATCATAAGATTTGGGAGAAGAGTGAAGTTCATGGGTTTCCTTCGGGGCTTTGTCCAACTGTAGGTGTTGGTGGTCATTTCAGTGGCGGAGGGTACGGCAATATGCTGAGAAAATATGGTCTATCTGTTGATCATCTTGTCGATGCTCAAATTGTTGATGTTAATGGTAGAATTCTCAATAGAAAATCAATGGGGGAGGATCTTTTCTGGGCTATAAGAGGGGGTGGAGGAGCAAGTTATGGAGTTATTCTGTCATACACAGTTAAGTTGGTTCAGGTACCACAAATTGTTACTGTTTTCAGAATTCAAAGGACTTTGGAAGAGAATGCCACTGATCTTGTTGTTCAATGGCAGCAAGTTGCTCCTCATACGGATGATAGGCTTTTCATGAGATTGCTCCTGCAGCCTGTGACTGTGAAGTCTGACTCTTCTAAAAACAAAACCGTCAGAGTTTCAGTTCTGGCTTCATTTCTAGGGAGGGCTGATGAACTTGTGAAGTTATTGGGGAAGGAGTTTCCTGTATTGGGTTTGAAGAAGCAAAATTGTTTTGAAATGAGTTGGATTGATTCAATGATATGGTGGTTTGGATTGGACAATGACACCAAAGTAGATAAGCTGCTCGATAGAAATCCTGACTCAGCATGGTTCCTCAAAAGGAAATCTGATTATGTGCAGACCCCAATTCCCAGAGATGGACTGGAATATATATGGGAGAAGATGATTGAATTGGGGAAAACAGGTTTTGTTTTCAATCCTTATGGAGGAAAAATGAACGAGATTTCATCTGATGCAACACCTTTCCCTCATCGTGCAGGGAATTTGTACAAAATTCAGTACTCTATAAACTGGCATGAGCCTGGAGATGAAGCAGAGAAGTATTACACAACACAGATTAGAAGGCTATACAGTTACATGACACCTTTTGTGTCTAAGAATCCAAGGAGGGCATTCGTTAATTACAGGGACCTTGACATTGGTATCAACAGTTTTGGTAAGAATAGCTACGAAGAAGGGAAGGTTTATGGAGTCAAGTACTTCCATAACAATTTTGAGAGGCTGGTGAAGATTAAGACAGCAGTTGATCCAGAAAACTTTTTCAGGAATCAACAGAGTATCCCTATAAATCCAAGTAAGACAGGGAATTAGTTAGTGAGTGAATTAATTGGCGTACTTTCTCTTGTTTCCTACGTGTTTGCTTGTCCTCAGTTCCTTCTTGTTTTGGTAAATGATTATTTTAATAGCCGGAGTTGGTTGGAGTTTGGCAAGAGAGATCTTGAGTTTCATTCAAGGCTTTAAGCCCACTACTGCCTTCCTTTTGAAGATTGGACCATTACAGAACTAATCTCTTGAAATTTTGTTTATGTTTGTCTTTATTCTTTTCTGTTTAATCCCTTCGTTCATATGAATAAAATGTCATAAGAATTCAGTGTGTTTCCTTTTGTTTATTTACTGTCCAAATTACTCGAATAAATGAATATATAATCTGTGAGACATCTGAGAACTAAAAGAGGTTATTCATTGCATTCATTGAGAATTAGTATTTAGTATACATGGGTGACAATAGTTCATTTAGATATTCTCTTACTAAAATTTGGTCAAACCATGGTAATTTAGTTGTAGACCCTGGTTGAATTAAATCTTGAGATTTAGACAAGAATCACCTATTTCTTTGACATACTGATGAAAATAGTACTCAGTTTTTTAATGCTATAGGGCATGGGAGTAATATATATGTATATATCCTCCCGTGATAGGCAAGCCTGTCTTTTAGTGATGGCCAAACCAAGGTGGGCTGATTTTCTGTCTTTTTCCAATATTTTCTTTTCAATCTTTTTATATGTGGGATGTTATGAAATGCATCCTTAAGTCCATTGATTAATATTTCAGTGCGGCCTAAATGCAGCATGCATATCAAGACAAGACTGTTTTTAATCTGATTTTTTTTTCGAGGTAGGCTGTTTTTGGCTATTTGGATGTTTTTGTCATGGGATAAGGATTCGTCGGCTGATGCACTTTTTTCTTTATGATTATAGAGTAAGATAGAGAAGATGTATTTGTTGTTTGGATAGGCGATGTAGGTAGGAAAGGATATATGTGATGTTTAATTAATAATAAAATCAGAAGTATAAATTGTGCTCTTCTTCAGATCCACTTCCATCTGTATTCCAGATCTGCTGAGCTTGAAAAACTACTGGTTAAAGGAAAAAGATGAGGGCTTTTGTGTCTTTTTAGTTTATTTTTGTTTGATCTGGGTGTTACTTTTTTTTTTTTTTTAATTCCATGACATATCAAACACCATTTTAAAATTTATTCTCACTGCCAATGCCACTCCGAATCTCATTCTCAATCATTTAAAATTCAATATCCTGTACCAAATAGGGCCTTATGGACCTTTTTGTATGCGCATTATCTCACTTCCAACCAAACCTTGAAAGATTGTTAATTACATAGATATGTAGCTTCATCCATGGCATTCTTAAAAGAGAAAGTTACAGTTAAAACATCTATAAATTAGATCAAAGTTTGATGAGAATCTTATAAATCGAAATTCAATTTCTTATAAATTAGATCAATGCTAGTTGGATTGATATCACAGTAGTCATAAAACTGTACTGGACAGAGTAGCAAGTGTTGGTGATTATATTGCTTCTCTTTAAAGCCTCTTAAGATCTTTTTTTCCCTGAAAAAGTAGATTTTTTTCAAAACAGTTAAAGTCTCTGATTCTTTTAAAAAGCAAAAGGAAATAAAAGTAAAGGAAAGAAAGAAAGAAAAGAAAGCCATGGATGGCCTTTTCTAAGAAGCCAAGCTTTATGCATGTTTTGGAAAGATCAGGAGGCACTTGTGGGAAATTTACCTATTGGGATTTATCAAAAATGAAAAGCCTAAAGTGATTGGTTTGTGATATTTCACAATCTGTTCCTGAAGAAATTCTGCTCATATATGATCATTATGGGTTATACATATAGTAGCCTTGGCGGTGCTCCTATAAAAATACTGGGAAGTGTTTAGTTTAAAACAATTACTTGGTTCTTGTTTAAGTTATGATTGTGATTTCTCCTAACTGAATTTAGTTGGTAGGATACATGAATGAATGGGCCAATGTGCCTAAGAATTATTAGAATGTTGAGTAGAATCATTATTCAACTCTGATCATTCATATGATATGTGGACAACACAGATTTGCTTAAGAATAACTTCTTTTTGGGGAAATGACAAGTAAGGAGCTTATATGAAGATTAATGTCAAAATCAATATTTTTTAAAAGGTTTCAGTGCTGAAACATGGGACAAGAAGTTATGAATTTGAGAATCTTAGTTGTAAAGAGATCTAACTTGACATTAATATTCTTATGAGATCCTTATTTATCATTCTCCCAAACTTTTTTTAATCTTCAATGTGTGGATGACAAAAGTCTATGTTTAATATGCAAATTGCACAATTCATGATTTGTGATGTGAACAATGCAAATCATTTCTCATATTCTATGCAACGCTTGGGACCCACACTGATTGTTTAAAATGTTTCATTTTCTTGGGCTTCTAACCAATGCTTAATGGAATTTGATTTCTGATTGCAGGTTTGAAGTCTGATGCTGGTAAAATTTTACACTCAAGCCTATATGTGACACTGATGGTAAAGGTATTATGCTCACTTGTCTTCTCTTAGTTGACATCATTACCTTTAGTTATAAGTGATCTTATTCTTTTTCAAGGGGGATGACAAGTAAGGATCTCATAAGATTAGTGTCAAATCAAGAATTTCTAAAATCCTAACATTGACATTAATATTCTTATAAGGTCTTTATTTGTCATTCTCCCATCTTTTTTTTTTCAATTTTTTTGTATATCTAACTTCTTTTCAATTCTCTGTAATTCTTTAATTATAAATATGCACAGCAACTTAGCTCGGTATGAAATTTCAGAACAAGAAACTGCATATATTGTATACATTGATATTTCATAGTCAAGTTATATATATATATATATATATAATGTACTGAAATGTTCACTTCCACATTAGGTTTGAGGGCTGGCAATCTTCTAATTTGTGTTTTGTAGAAAAAAAGTGTAGAATGGTGTTAAAGTTCTTATTTTATATGTTAAATTTTGTGCATAGGCAAATAAAATAAATATACTTCCATCGATCATAGCATCGGAAAACACCATCTTTTACATATCCGCTTCTAGTTCCTTCATTATACAGAGCATATTTCATATACATTTTGTATATTGTTTTTTAAAATGAAAATTACGATTTACTTAGAAAAAAAAAAAAGTTGCACAAGAACATTATCTTGCGTCCTAATTATCCCCGCGTGTGCTCTTTAGAAACAATTTTTGCCAAACGAAAATATGTTATGACATTCAAATTATTCATTTACAATGACAATATAAAAAGTTGTGAATTACTCCCATCTCCTCTCTATTTTATTTGTTACATATATCTCTTTTTTATTTTTGAAATCCATACGAACCTCTTTTAATATAAATAATTATAAAATACAAACATATTTTCTCTATATTTAAAATTATATTTCTATCCATCTAACTATTAGTTTATTAGTAAGTCATATGTATTGAACTAAAATACCCCTCTTTAAATATCAATGTTTAAAAAATCATTCAAATTACTCAAAAAAAAAAAGTTAATGCATATATTTTACACATTTTTTATTTATATTTGAATTTCTTTTAGCTATGTAAACTTATTTATGTAGTAATTTTTTAAATTTGGTTAAATAATATTTCCAACATGTAGTTAAAAAATTAATCAAATAAGGGTTTAACATAATAAATTACTCAATATAATTTATGTTTATTTTTATTTAATTTTCATTAATTTTTAACATGAAATTTTTTAAAAAAAATTATTTAAATATTGAAATGCTTAATTATTAAATTTTTTTTAAATTTGAGTGAAGGTAGACAACCTTAAATTATTTAAATTTTAGTCACATATGAGAAATTAAGGATTGTAGAATTTTTAATGGAATATTTCTAACGACATTAAAAAGTAGACTAAAATATAGGTTTTGAAAATACATTAGAGCTCTTTGTAATTGTGGCAAAACAAAGCTGATTTCATTATGTTTGACTTTATAGAAAATGAATTTTAATCTCATTATACCACTTTATCCTTTTAGATGCATGTGTTCAAGTCTTGTATGAGCTATTTTTTTTTTTATCTTTTTAATATGTTGCAAAGATAGCATGGAAGCCCAGCTATTTATAATTAAGCCTCTAATGTTTATGACCTATTGAGCATAGAGTCAAGAATAAAAGTCGGACCTGAAGATCTTGTTTAAATAAAAGTTTGAGCTTGAAAAATTGAGGTTTTTTTTTTTTGGAAAACCAAGATTTTAAGCCCTGCCCTTAAAAAGGGCTCGGGTCTGAGCATTCCTCCAAACTTGGTTCCTCTTTTATTTTTATACTCGTTCTTTAAAACACTACATTTTAATCTGGCCTCTAGAAAACCCTAAGCTTACGCAGACTTGACCCCTCCCTCACTCAACTCGTTCAATAGCATGACTCTCACCTCTCCCTTAGTCCCTCCTCTCTCTCGACTCTTAGTCTCTCACAATCTCTCGTCTCACCTTGGGTGTTCTCACAGTCTTGCCCTAGTCATGTAGACTCTTTGCCTCTCTCTCCTCTCGATCTCGATGAAGGCAAGTCACGGTCAGTCCCCCTTCTCTCTTGACTCTCTATCTCTCGTGATCTCTTGTCTCACCATAGGTGCTCTCACAGTCTTGCCATGGTACTCATCAGGCTATGCTTGTGCAGACTCTCAGCCTCTCCCTCCTCTTGATCTCGATGAAGGCAAGTCATAGTGCTCTTGCCTCGGTCTTACTAGCATCATGATGTTCTCCTGCTTCCTCTAGATCTTAACAATAGCAAAAGCCATAATGCCTCCAATTCTGATCCTACCTTTGTCACATGTGGTGCTTGGTCTCTCTCTTCCTGACTTCAACCTTCAGGTGCCTCTATCTCAATCTCTACTTTAGGTGCCTCCGATTCTGTCATATTGCTTCAATTTCTAGTTTTATGATTCTCTAATTGTCTAGGTTTGTGGTCCTTTGATCTTGTGTTCCTGTGATTCTATTTTTGATCTCATGTCTTGGTTTATAGTCCTTCTAATCCTTTAGGCTTTGATTCTTGATTTTGTTGTGATTCCTATAAATTTATTTTTTATTATTTTTGGTCCATCAACTGTCCTTTTGATGGTTGTTATTTTTTTCTTATGAATTTTATTTTTTTTATTTTTAAAAAAGAGCTTATGGGCCCAACCCTGACCTAAGCCTTTTAAATAAGAGTTAAGTTTTAAAAAATGAGGTATTTTAAAGGAACTGGGCTTAAGGGCTTGCCTTAAGGGCCAAACCTATATAGGTCAGGTCCATTCATTTTCCAACTCTAATTGAGCATTTAGTATTTACAATTGAGCAATCAAGAGGGTTTATTAGTGTTATGTGATATAGACAAGGTGAAAGAATTTATTCCCCTAGTCTTATTTATAAGTTACTCCCAACACATTTCACCAGTACTAAAAAAAACTTTAAGACTCATTAACTCTGTCTTAACATTTAATACGTTCTTGACTTTGCCCCTATTAAAAATACATACTGTAATAACATATTTTCTCTCTCCAACATTCAATGGAGGGTAAAAGAGAAAATTTAAAAATTTAATAACATGACTTATAAATAAGTCTAAAAAAATTCTTCTCTCTTTACCTATGATTTTAAAACCGAATCGAACAATCTGACTGGTCCGACCATCGATTGGTCTAAATTTCGATTCGGTCAATATATGAAAATTGTTTTAAAGGTTGAATCGAGTTGAGCTGTTTTAGACTGGCAGTCGGATTGGGAACCATAATCAAAGCAGGAATCGGATTCAATTTTCAAGAATCGGACTTTTCAAAAAAAAATTTGTTTTTTTTAGGAAATGATCAATTTTTTTAATCATTTGATATTATATTATATCATGTGGTTTATTAAGTCTTGATAAACTTAAAATATATAATTTTCTTTAAATTAAGTAGTAATTTTATATTTATTTCTTATATTTAAATTATTATATACATATATAATTTTTTTAATTTAATTATTACATAACTAGTTTGACCATTAGTCCAACACAGTTAAACCATGCAAATCGTGAACGGCTAACTCTTTTAATTTAATGTCCAGTCCGATTTTGAAAACATTGTTTTTTACGCTATAAATAGGATCAAAGGAAGTATTAATTTTGTGGTTGAACATAGAAAAGACCCTAGCAAAAATGTTATGTTCTTGCTTAGATTATTGTTATGAAAAACAAATTAGCTGATTGAGTAAATAGATCATTTAGTGAGTATATCATAGAATTGATATAGTTATACAATTTGGACAGGACATGGTTAGGCAAATAATGATATATCTAGTGATTGGGTGTACTATAAATTGTGCATCTAATGATTTTCACACATTTATCATAGAATTGAAATATATGTATTAGCAAAACTATACTAGTTATATGCTTTTGTTATTATTGATTTTTATTGAAATTGATCAAATAAGTTGACTTGAAAAGCTAATGATTGCCAAAATATTTGTCGTCATATTAAAATACTCCCTTCGTTTAAAAATGTAAAGTAATATTTTAAAAATTAGATGTTAAAATATGTAAGGCATTTTTAGTCATTCAAGGTATAATCATTTTTTTTCAAAAGTGTCCATATTGATGAATGACTTTATATTTATTATAGGATGTTTAATAGGAATAAATATAAAAAGATATAATTAGTTTAAAAGTAAATAATTTCTCTATTAGATATGAGATTTGATTAAAAATATTTTATATTTTTTAATGGAGGGAGTAGTCAATAAATTTATATGCTATAGAAATTGCATAAAAAAAGTTGAAAACTTTAGAAAATACACATGCATATAGCGTAGCACTTCAAACTAGAAGCGCTGTCTCTACGTTTTTTAAAAGAATGATATATAAGTAAGTAGCAGCACCTGTAGGTAGCGCGACCACATATGCTGGTAAGGATAAAGTAGCACTACCACTTATGCGACTTCTTGCTTAGGACGTTTAAACATACATCCCAACTTTTTATTTCGTTTCCTCTCTCAGCAATACTGTTGTGCATTAAAGATTCAAATTGCATTGTATATAAGATTATCACTCATATTAATTATCTCTAATTAATAATTAATAAATAATATTTAAATATGACTTGCTATATATTTTTTATTAACATTGATAATGATAATACAAAGTTACAGGTGAATTCTTATTTATTAATGATGATTCTTATTTAAAATGCTTCATTAAAAATCACTCTTCCTACTACAATTTTCAGGCTGTCCACAGATGATTTCTTGACATTGAATAAATAAATGAACGAATGACATGAAAGGTGGTTTGACAAAAGCAGGACTATCCCAACTTGAATTTTTTTTTTTTTTATTCCATCCTTTGGTGTCTTAGTAGACTTAAAGCTATTATCACTTTTGACTCAAATTAATACAAACCCCTACTATATAGAGTCTTACGGGACTGGCTCGCTCATGCCTCATGGTTTAATTTTATGCTTTGGCTAAAACATTTGGGCATGGGTTCAAGCTGGTAGGGTCCTTTGAAATTGTCATTCTTCCCCTACTATATAGATCTTATGAGTATTTCAAAGATGCTAATTAATACAGAAAACAAAGAGAGAAAACTTATAAAAAAATTTAAGAAATTACTACATTAGGAAATTCTCTCTCGCAATTTGCCTTTTTTTTTATTTTTCTCATTTTTCTCTCCATCCAAAGACACGGAACCTAAAACTTAACTATAATTTATTTTGTAACTTTAAGTCTATCGCTAACTTCTCTGCCCAAAGTTCATCGACTCAAACTTTTTTTTGCTTTTTTGGGGGGCAAATCATCAACTCAAACTTGAATTCACATATATAATAGGGTTCCTCTATGAGGCTGCAGACAATGGCGAGATGCTTTGCTCGTTCTTGAAAAAGTTGTCACTATCAACAGCAGCTTTCACTCTGGCCAATCTTTCAAAATTATTTTTGAAATATTTATAACCCCATGAAGATCTTGCTTCTTCATAGCTCGTTGAACAGTTATCTCCATTCTCACCCAAATCAAGGTCTCTATAATTCAAATACGCAGCCCTCGGATTCTTCGAAACGTACGGCGTCATGTACTCATACAACCTTCTCATCCACTCCACATGCTCATCTGTCTCTTCGTTATAGTCCCAATTCACCAAATATTGAATTCCATATATATACAATTCCTTTTCTGTGTGGAAATGGAGTTTCTGAGTCTGAAATCTCACTCATTCTTCCTCCATAAGGTGATGATATCAATACTGGTGAATTCTGATTCTCCTTGAGAAGCATGTTCCATAATCCTTGTAATCCAAACGCAGGAATGGGTTGTGTTACGTAATCAGATTTTGCTTTGAAGCTTCGAAATGTTTGGTTTCTCTGAAGCAATACGTCCACGGTGGTCTTTACTGGGTATCCTGCAAATAAACTACAGATTGAATCCAACTCATCTGCATGCAGTTATTTATCTGCAAACCCAGTTCTGGAAACGTGTTGTTCATCAAAACCTTGACATTGTCGGCTTCTCCGAGGTATAATCCTGAGAAAGAAAAAGTCACAGTTTTAGAAGACGAACCATTCACTGTTACATTCCCAACCCCTATAACTGCATGAAGAAACATCTCTCCCGGAAGCTTGTCTGCAACATTTTGCCATTTTTGGAAAAGTATTGAAGCATCATCGTCTTGCAAAGTTCTGGCAATTTCGAAGATTGTTACCGTTGGAGGGACACGTACTATGTTAACTTTCCATGCAGTGATAACACCAAAGCTTGATCCTCCTCCTCCTCGTACAGCCCAAAACAGATCTTGCCCCATTAATGTTCGATTCAGTATCTTTTCCGCTTGAATCCACCATCATATCATCGACAACGTTGTCGGCTGCTAAACCGTATTTTCTGAAAATTGTTCCAAACCCACCATCACTAACATGTCCTCCTACACCTACTGTAGGGCAGCTTCCTGCAGGGAAGCCATGGACATTGCATGATATAATTCTCCAAGTGTAGCTCCTCCTCCAACCCAAGCAGTTTCATCTTCAAGGTTTATGGTTATGGATCTAACGTTGGAAAGATCGATTATAATGAAAGGTTGGTTTTGGTCGTCGGAGGTATAAGAGAGACCTTCGTAGGCATGGCCACCACTTCGGACTCTAACTTGGACATCTTGTTGCTTCGGGCAAAGTACAGCGGATTGAATGTGAACGACGTCGTTTGGAGTCACGACGGGCTTTGGTTTAGGTGTAGAGAAGTTTGAGAATCTGAGATTTCTAATGGAGGATTCAAGAAGAGGTTGGTCTAAAGTGTTGTTCTGAGTGAGAATAAGCCGTGAAGACAATTTGGGGTTTCCTAACTTTGATGAAAAGCACTGAAAGAAACCATCTTCGGGGCTGAGAGAGAGAGAAACGGAAGGAAAGATGATGAAGATGAATAGAGGAAGAAGATGAAACTTGTGATATTTGGTGGCCATGTTGATTATGATCTGAGAGGGTTGAGAAGAACAAGAAAGACGAAGTTAAGAGTTATAAAGTAGATTAATGCGGCTGTATTGAGTATACAGACAAGAAGATAATAAGTAGGAGAGTGATATGGAAATTGTGAGAATTTCCAAGTGATGAGAAAGTAGATTCGGTATAAGGAATTACGTCTTCTCATTGAGTGCATCACCACTTATCAATTCTTAGAGACAAACATGGAAGTGAGCTTTTTGTTTAGGTTAGGTGCAGCCGAATAATTCTGCTAATTAGATCGCCAAAATTAATAAGCAAGTCTCAAGTTCATGTTTTTGAAGCATTTCGGTGGGTTTTTAATTTACATTTTATAAAAAAAAAGCATGTTTATAAAAAAAAAAATCATTTACTTAAAAGTCAGTTTGGTAAAAATTAATTATTATTATAATAAATTTTATATTTTGATAATTTTTGAAAAAATCAACCTGATTAAATGAAAATTGTTTAGAAAGTAAGACGATACCACTTTTTATCTTTGAAAATTATCTTAGTTATTCAAAATTCAAAAGTAATTTTTAGAAAGTAATTTAGATCAGCTTTTAATAAATGGATTTTCATAAGAGAAACATTGCCAATGGATTTTACAAAGAAAAATAATTACCCAAACAACTTTTAAGTTTTAAGAGAATTTCTTTAAAAGAATTTTTTTTATTTCTCGAAAGTTTTGTATCCAAACATCCCTGTCGTAAATTATGAACTTTATTAATCTAATTAACATCACATGCCATTATTTTTTAAAAGGAAATTTTTAAAATTGGAAAAAATACTTATTATTTAAAGAAAAACAAAGGCTACGAAGAAGCTATGCATACCAAATCTTTTTGAACACACAGCTTAGATATATATATGAGGACGTTCATTACAAATTCTGAGCGAATCAATTCTCGCTCTCATTTGAACAATTTAACTGGTTGAGTGAACGGCTTACATCATAAAACAATTCCCTTTTTTTTTCGTGAATTCTTCATGAAATGATTCTTTAATTCTTTTGTTGGAGGTGTACATTACCAAATTGGTCTCTGTCATGAAATGACAAGATTTTTTCTTTCTATCAAAGACAATCATGTTAGAGGCACAGCTGGGCATTAAAATTGTGCATATCTCTCAAATGGGATGAAATAACATGATTTAATCAACATAATTGAGAATTTTAGAATTTTAAATGAAATATTGATGACAGTATTAAAAATAAATTGGCTAAAATGTAGATTTAAAAAACAAAGTGTCTGTGATTTTAATACGGAAATCATCATATTTTACGATGCACACACACGTGCATCTAAAGGCCCAACAAAGACATGGGATTTTCTCATTGGGCAATTTTCTGGATTCGGGCTCAACTTTTATTTACTATGGAGTGAGAGAGTTTTGTATATCGGCTGTAAATGTAGTTTTGGGCCCAAAGATCTATCTTGTATTCATCCAGGTTTGGGGCCTGATATCCTCTGCTCTTTTGAACTATGCTAGTGTGCATATCAAATTTAAAAAATCTAAAAAATCTAATCATAGAGAATTAAGTCTAATAAAAAAAATTAATCTTTCACAACATAGTAAATTAATTTTTAAAGAAGTGACAACATTAGTATCTAATAATATCTCGAATATGATTACTTCTAATAAAAGAATATCTGAACTTTTTGGTGCCAAAAAATTTAGAAAATCATAATTTAAATTTTTAGAGATATCATATTTAAAAATATAAAGGATTTTTATGTTTTCTATGAATAATTCAAGAGATTTTTTTAAATCCCCTTAATAAATATTTTAAATTAATGCAATTTATATATTTATTTATTATTAAATTACCTAATGACAAAAAAGTATACATTGAAAGACTATGTAGTTTTTAATAATATTAATTGTTTTCTTGGAGATGGAAGTTAGTTAAAAGTATTTTATAATTTTAAATTGAGAGCATATTAGGGCATGCTCCCTCCATTTTTGTATATAAGAAAAAATAATTATGTCACAGTTTTAAAAAAAATCAATTAACATAATAGTTGTGTTTGGAAATAAATAAACTAGACTAAAATGACCTTGTATTTAATCAAAATAAGACTATATTAATTATTTCTCATGAATGAAAATTATAAGTTTATGAGGAATAATTTAAGAAAATTGTAATAAATACTAATTGAGATATGTAATTTTTCTTATAAATAAAAACAAAGCAATAAGTAGTATTTTCTATTTTATATATATATATATATATATATTTATTTATTTATTTTATATTATACATACATATATATATATATATATATGAAGAGAAACGGAGGGAGAATATGTTTGTTTGATGGGCTATCAAGATTATAATCAACTTCATCCTTAGGCTTGGGCGAGTGGTGTTTAATGACTTTTAAGAAAATGTGGGCTAAACTTTCCTTCGACCCGTTACATTATTGGGCTGTTGACTGGATATGGGCCTACACTTGGTTTCTATAAACGACATCTTCGGTTAAAGATTACTTGGATGTGCTACAAATGTAGTATTGGGATGAAAGTCTTCTTCATTTTTTACTCTAAAAGGAAAACTCGCGCCGAAACTCTCCTACTCATAAGTTTTAGGGGCATGATCTCATTTGACAATTTAAAAAGGAAAAATTATTTGTATAAAAAAATGAAAAACTATTTTCAAAGGGAAAATTCAAAAAATATTTATTTATAATAATATTAAGTGTTAAATATCTAAATGGATACTTGTAAGTTTCTATAAACAGAGTGTTGAATACTTGAACTTGGCCCTTAGGAATAAATAGTTTCTAAATTCGATCATTGTAAATAATTTTCCATTTAAAAACTGCGCATCATACGATAATCCCAGATATTATATTTGAATTTTTCAAATCAAATTTAAACAATCTTAATTTATTTTTTATTTTTATTTTTTAAGGGCAAAAGAGCAAATTGGCATCTGAATTGTAAGTTTGGAGCATTTGGGACCCTAAACTTTTTTTTGTGCAATATTTTGATTTAAATTTTGAAAATGGTACAATATGGTCTACTATTAATAAAAGTTAATTTTAACCATTAACTAATTAAACAAGGACAAAAAAATTACAGTAAAGGATTAAAAATAAAAAAAACCACAAAAATTTTACTGGTTATTTTTTTTTTGTAATTTTTGAGATTTTTTTATCATTTTCTTGTTAACTAATGATCAAAATTAACTTTTAATAATAGTAAAGGCTAGGTTCATTGTTTTCAAAAGTTGAAGGGGTACATTACATAAAAAATAAGTTTTGGGTTCCAAATTGTTATGTTTCATATCGTAAAGACTTTTAAGAAGGGTCTTAGATATATAAGTGAGTGTGAGTTAGTTTATGGGAGAGAAGGTAATAATACTTTAACCACTTGCAAATGGAATAGTGTGGTCCTCTTGGATGAAAGGGGGGAGAGATATGATACGCACTTTAATGAGCTAACTTTTTTATGAGGGAGTAATAGTCTCATAATATAGTGGTATTAAAGTTAAACATAAGTTTGCCCAATATGTAAGCCACTCACAACGATGGCATCAGAGATTGGCTAAGGGAGCTGTTACATCTCACATCAAAAAAATTTGGGAAGAGCCTGGAGTATATAAATAGATGCGCTATACATTTCAATAACCATCCATGGATAGAATGGTATGGTCCCCCTAGATGAAAAGGGTGAGAGGTATGTTGCACACTTCAATGAGCTTTTTTTTTTTTTTTTGAGAGAGAATAATAACCCTATGACAAAGATATTTCTAAATATATAATTCAAAAGCTAATAATTTACTCTTTTATCCTCTTTTTTTTCAGCTCAAACATCATTTTCATGTTATTTGTGTTTTAGTTTTTCTTATATATAAAAATTTTAAAATAGAATATCATTTGCCATAAAATTTAGGGCAAGGAGCCATTGAGATCCTTAAAATGAGGACGGGACTAATTATTTTTTTCAAGAAAGATTTAACAAAGTTCAGATTAAATGGATGATAAAGAATATAATATAGTTATAGAGTAAAATAGAGTAATTATTTAAAAAAAATATAAAATCAAATAAGATGATAAATTCTAGTTTTGAATATAACAAGTTATAGTCTCAACAAATTCAATTAACATCCATCTAAATAGTTGGGCCAAATTAATTCAAATATTTTAATTAAAAAGTAACATAAAAAAAGTGATTGGATTATTGGCGTGAAATAAATACAAGGTGATATATTAAAATTTGATTAATTAATTGGTATGGATTCCACTTTAATTTTTTTTAATATCAAATCAAAGGTTGTTTTTAGAGGCATTGTAAATTCGTGTTCTATTTTAATTGATATATAAATCATTTTCTAAATTCATGGTTCTTTTCAGCAAGTTTATTTGCCATCTGGTTCTTCTCAGAATATTTATCCTAATAATATACTCCCACTATCCTCATATATAAAAAATCTTCTAAATTTTTTTTTTATTTTTAAATATAAGATATTGTTAGCATATTTTTTAATAAATAAATTATTATATTTTTATTAAATTAAAAAATAAATACTCTTATTAATTTATTTTAAAAATATTCATTTTTTATTTATAATAATTAAAAATAAAATTAAATATTACTTTTTTTAATTAGATAATCGATTTTTAATTAGGGAGGGAGGGAGTATTATATACGCATTGTTGTTGAAGAGACAACTGTTATCCGAGACTGACTCTTCACTGAGAAAGACAATAGTTGTCAGTTGTCTTCTCACAAATGGAAACACAGAGTAAATGTTGTAATACTTCCTCTATCTGTAAATATAAATAAATTTTAATTAATTCATACTAATTGAAAATAATAATAATAAAATCTTCATGAAATATATAAATAATTATTTAGTTTTTTAAAATATAATAATTTTTTTAAAGTTTTTAAAAACTTTTTTATCATTAATAAATTTATATAAATTATTAAATTATTTTTGTTAAAAATAAATGATTTATAAGTTTTGTTTAAATATTTACAACTTTTCTTTTTATAATCAGAACAATGCAACAGCAAATAAATAATTAACATGCGAAGTGGTGATTTGCTATTGTATTATTGCGAATATAAAAAAAAGTTATGAATATTTAAACAAAACTTATTAATCATTTATTTTTAACAAAGACAATTTGATAATTTACATAAATTTATTAATGATAAAAAAGTCTCTAGGGACTTCAAAAGAATTATTACATTTCAAGGAACCAAATAATCATTTATACATTTCAGAGGAATGTTATTATCATTTTTCTTAAGAAATTAGTTAATATTAATAATTATATTAGAAATTAAAAAATTATATAATTAATATTTTAAAATTTTGTAATTTTACTTATAAAAAAATAAAATATATGACAGTTTTCCCTACAATAAAAAAAATGAAAGAAGTATATTATATTCACACACATATATATTGTCATCTTTATAAGTCGTATTATTAAATTTTTATTATAAATTTTTTTATCTTTTATTGAATGTTAGAAAGAGAAAATATATTATTAATATATATATTTAATAAAAATAAAATTAAAATTTTATCTAAATTTTAGATTGAGTTTCTTTTGATATCAATGAAAAATGTAAAAAGTGAGTTATAAATAAAATAATATGAGTGGAAATTTTAATTTCCAAACGATCTAGATGAACGTCTATATCATGGACTACATTATTGACACACTTTTTTCTTTGTTTTGTCTGATTTGATCCTTTTCCATTATATACTCAAAAAAGTGGTTAGACCAAAATATAGGCATTATTATTTGAATACATCAATGCTTTCTTTCTCCATCAATCTTCTTCACTTGTCTGGCTACTATTATCAACAGTTGAGTTTACTACCAGACACATTTCTTAATGATGTTGATCTAATTATGACCTGACTTCTATCTCTTAAGTCTTAAGTGTATATCTTCTTAATTAATTATTTTTAGCTTCAAGCCTCCAACTTTAGAATCACAAATTGAAGTTTGTTGAACATTAACATCTATGTTTAATTAGCTCCAAGCCGCCACACATAAAGGACATTAATAATATGGATTTTCAGCATTTTATTTTGATAGCAATTGTGTGATTGATTCATTTTCCTTATAGTTTCTCAGGAACATTGATGGTGAATTTCTTGAAAGGAAAAATTAGCTCATTTGATTACGCAATATCTTGGATTAATTCTACCACGCGACATGCACAAGTAATGTTCAGGTATAAAATGATGGAGCATATTGAAAAATATGCCACTATACTAGCAGTGAGTCTGTTATTATAATTGAGGTACAAGTTCTAAATTAAAACAAAAAGGACAAGTACAATAACACTTATAATTTGTTCTTTTAATTTTAAAATAATTATTATTTAGAGAGAATGATATTGGAGCACCAAGGGAATTAATGACACCCAAGGCCTCTAGATATTTAGAAAATATAGTGAAGGACCTTAGTCCTTAGCAGCGTGCAGACAAAAATGCCCTTGACAATTCAATTGATTTTGTATTTATAACATATCTATCAGATTTTTAATTTAATTATAAATCATATACGAAAATTGGTTTTGGCATAATTTCCAACTGATCTCCCGGATTTTGTAACTCCATTAACGTAATTTATAAAATATGGCTTTAATTTGTTAGCACATTTCGCGCGCAAACACTAGCTTATTATTTTGGATTAAGGTAGAAAAATACTCAGAAAATAAGTATTCTGTGAGGTGCTATGAGAATCTTCAACTCAAGTATGATGAAATTTTGTTCCAATCCTACAAAATGGTGCCAAAATCCCTACTTTGTACTGGTGGGCAGACATCCGTTAACTTGAATTTGTGAGTCCCACATATGATGTTTGAATAGGTTATGGGAAAAAAATATATTCATAAAGTACTAAACCATAGTATATTTCGCCAATCAATCCTAAAATACAGTATGAAAAATAAAATCTCCAAATCATAACAAAAACACATGAAACAAGATTTTATTAAAATATTATATATTCTCAATTCTCCATGGTAAGGACTAAGGAGTTAATCATAAGGGCGAAAATGTTCAAAAGCAATACTTTATTAAAATATTGAAGTGACTTATTCTTTTGGGGGGAAAAACTATAAAGTGACAGTTATTTTCAAACTGATGGAAACCGCTACCCAAAAAAAAAAAAAATGACAAGAAACTCAATTATCATTAAACAAGAGTTTATAATTCAAACATTATAAAAACAGTTAATTTTCATCTATGTCGATGTAAATAAATCAAGATCTAATATATATATATATATATATATAAAAGACATGGGGACATAAAATAACTTTGTGAAAAAATTATACGATTATATCTAATTAATAATTGAAATCAAACGAATTTGTGTGCCAACTTGGCTCAAACCTACTTGTGATCAACAACTCGATTCTTTGTACAAACCCCGATGTTATCTATGTAGGCTTTAAGTGCAATCAATCTTACACATGGAAAGCCTAACTATATTTCATATGTAAACATAACAACCCCACTAGATTCGTGGAGATCATGTTTTGAATAAATAATAGTGATCCCACTAATAAGTAATAATGAAATATTGCAGTCTCTAGATCTCTCCAAGGTAGTGTGGTTCTTGTTTAAAGAAACCCTATTCATACACGAATTTTTCTTTATTCACATAGTGCCTCAATCAAAATCTACATCCTGCCGACTTGGTTTCACATGACACCCTAATAAAAAAAATAATAGTAAAATAGAGTTGTTTCAGGCTTATTAGAAATAATAGTATATATTCTGATAACTTTTGTTTATATATATATATATATATATTGGTTAGACATATTGTTTCATTTGATTTAAATTATATTTTTCTGAGTTTTTTTTTTAAAATAAACATAACATCTATGGTTCCCTCTCCCCCCCCCCAAGAAAAAAAGGTTTACCCAAACTTTTCTTCTTAAAATGGTAAATTATTGGACATACTTTTTCGTGTTCTCTATAAGTTTCACAAATCTCATCAATTTCAAAATATAAAAACCTATCTTGCAAATAAAATGGACGCTTGTAATTTGAACAAAACTTGGAGAAATTATTGTATTCTAAGCTTCACCATTAAAAGTAAAATAAATTATATAAAATTCCCTAGAAATTCTAATTATGGACACATTTATCTTTGAAATTTGACAAGGAACTTTTTCAGACATTTAACTTAGTGTATATAACTTGAATTTCTTGCATTTTTGGTCTTCTGCATGATACTCTTATAAATAATGAGCCATTTGCAAATAACATCCTAAACTTTAGGACATGTGATAACTCTAGCATATACTCTCTCTAGCTCTATTTATAAAGTAAAGAGAAAATAATTTTTGTCCTATTTATACATTATATCATTAATTTTTTTTACAAGTTTTTTATTTTACTCTCCATTAAACATTGGTGATCAGATAAAGTATATGTTATTAAAGCATGCATATTTAATAAAGATAAATTTAAAAATTTATTAAATTTTTAGATAAAGTTAAATAGTTTTAAAAATTTTCTTATTTTTAAGTAAACATATTGAAAGTAATTTATAAATAAGATTTGATGAAGTATTGCATTTCATTCTTGAAAAAATAAACTAAGTATAATGTTATTGAAAGGTTAGTTATGTGCATAATTTTTTTAAAAGAAGTTGAAGATATTTATTATAACTTTAATAAAAAAATAAGAAATATATAAAAATAATTTAAAATTATAAAAATCTATATATTATCCATAATTTATGGTCAATATGACTCATTTTTTCAAACTTTATTACAATACAATGTAAATATAATACTACATCTTATTTTATATATATGCAATTTAACTATCCATTTATGGGCCCATCAAGGTGCTAAAGCTTACTAAATTAATTTTAGTTCTATTTATAGAGTTTTTTATTATTTTTTTATATTTGATTATGGAAGAATTTCATTTTAGTATTTCTGTAAAGACTTAGTTTCATGTGGGTCTAATTTTTTTTTTTTAAATTTCAGTTCAATTCAAGGGAGAAAAGTTAAAAGAACTTCACTAATGAAAAGACCAAAATATTCTTCACTTGTTATGCAAAATCACTTGTTATTAATTTTCTTACTATCCTTGTTAATTTATCAATATCACTTATAAATTATATCCATTTGCCAAAAAATCAGTAACATTATTTATTAATTTTTTAATTTTACTTGTTAATTTACTAACATCAATTGTAAATTATAAGACCCATGAGTAATTTACAATTGATGTTTATAAATTACAAGACTTATCAGTAATTTATAATTGATTAGTAAATTAGCAAGTAAAATTTGTAATTTAACAAGTGATGTTGCTATTTATAATTAAAAAATTAATGTTAAGTCTAATATAATTATTGACATGTCAACTCATGTAATTTATAACTCATATTTGTAAATTAACAAGTGAAGTAAGAAATTAATAATTGATAATTTTACATAATAAGTAAAGGGTATTTTGATCTTTTTACTAACGAAGTTCTTTTGATTTTTTTTTCTTGAACTAAATTGAAATTTTAAATTTTTTTGAACCTACCTAAAATGAAATATCTAAACAGAGGTACTAAACTGAAATTCTCTCTTAATTATATTTATCTTTGTACTGTTATTAAATATTAAAAAAAATTATTATAAAATAATTATTTTTTTTATTAGAGGTAGAGGTGAAAAATTATTAAATTTTAATTAAAAAGTTAAGAAAATTTATTTTTTATTAATTCTGATAAAATACATTGAAAAAATGATTTAATTATAAATAAGATTAAAAGGAGTAATTGATAAAATTGAGGGCGTGGGATTCAATAATTGTGGACGAAGCCCTAGATTCAAAAACACTGCTTTCTTGGAGATTTGAATGAACAGAGAAACGTGATGAACATGCATCAGTCATTTAGTAATACGTCGGTCCATCTCAACCATTACTTTTCGAGTGCTGGGTTAGGTGAAAGTCTTCATGGGGCAGTGTCCATCAACATATGAAAGTGAAATCGCTTTCAATTTCGACATTTCTTCTTGCTATGCAACACGTTATGGCGCAAATTTAGCCTTTTAGATTTTTTTTTAAAAAAAAAGACTTAGTATGAAACCAATATAAAATGTTCTGGCCAACAACAAAAAAAAAAAAAACAAAGAAACAAAGAAACCAATATAAAATGTCAGCTTCACTGAATTGGGAAATGAACTCAACCTTTACCCCACCCCCCTCCATATATATAAACATATAAAATTTTAATTACGTGATTTGGATTTATTTTGAAGACTTATGGTCTTACAATTCAAAAGGGATAGAAATGAAATCACTAAAAAAAAATAAAGGCAAAAATAAATTAATGATCAAAATGTAAAGGAAAGATATGTCAATCATATTTATGATGGGGAAGGGTTAGTTTATGAAATTAGCAATCATAATTCAAACCTTCAAAGGTTAGTTTATGAAATTAAAAATTATGATTTTTAAGATTTGTAGAGGATACAGTGATTATCACATTAAATTAATTTCATCATATTTATCATGAAAAGAAGGATGATTTAATTTATTTTTATTTTTGTAATATGTTTCATTTCCATCCTTTTTAGCAATCAGATGACTCTTATAAATTATTCACTAATAATTAATAAGGTTGTTACACTTAAAGTAAGATTCAACTTTGTACTAATTAAGTATCAATAAGACCATTTTTATTAATGATCCATTTATTTAAAAATATAAGATATTTTTAGTATTTTAAAATATAATTATTACATTTTTTAAATGACTCTAATAAATAAATCACTTTATATTTATTTTAGATTGAAACTCTCTATTAAATAAAAATAAATATAAAAATATGATATTAATTTAAAAATAAGTAACTATTTTATTAGAATAAAATTTAATTAAAAATATTTTATATTTTTAAATGGTATAACTTATTTCAAGGCTTGGTACAAAAACAATTCCAAGGCTTTTGCACACACGCATAATTGAGAAAATATACAAACTTGTTTTCGGGTCTGACTTTAGAGTGAGACTGAACACTTAATTCCTTTATTAAAAAATATAAAATATTTTTAATTGAATTTCATTTCACAATAAAATAATTATTTATTTTTAAATTAATCATATTTTTTATATTTATTCATATTTAATAAAGTGTTTAACTTTTAAATAAATATAAAATAATTTAATTTAATATGAATACTTTTAAAAAATATTTTATATATTTTAATATTTAATTTTATAAAAAATACGTCATATTTTTTTAAAAAAGAAGTATTTGGTAGGCTTTTGTGGCTTGAATATAATTGACGTGTTTTTTGGGTTGAATTTTTCACTATTGTCAGGTCGTGTGGCTATTTGAAAAATGCCCCCTCTTCACATGCTGCATCTGATTCCTTGCACTCTGAACTCCTATATCATACGTCTAGTCAACAGTCAAAACACATTTTTTTTTTATGCACACTTTTCTTGCTATATACGGACGTCAATGCTGACATCCCACTCGGGTTTTCATTCATCATTATGCTAATTACCAGTTAACCAATAACTACAGGAAACTAGCTTCTTAAAAAAAGAAGAGAGAAATTATATATTGCCAAGAGTTATTTATATACATTGAAGACTTTATAAAGGAAAAGGCATGTTGGATCCTTATGAAGTCGACAGTGAACTTTAAGCTTTTCTACTTTCTGCTTTTTCCAGTCTTTAATTTGATCGATAAAAGCTTGCACTTTAGATGGACATTTACCATAATTATGTCTAACTCATCAAATCCAACACAGAAGACTCTATCTATCTATCTACTATGTATTCGTTCTTTTTTTTTTTTTATTTGGGTTAAATCTCAATGGATAAACTAGTAAAAAATTTTATTCCATTCTATTACATACTTTTTTGGGAGAATGGCAGTTAGATTTTAAAAAAAAAATTATAGCAGTTAAATTTTCAACAAAGTTTTTTAAAAAAATAAATTGAAAATATTAATCTAAATAAATATAAATTCAAAAATTTTAATTATAAATAAGTATTTAAGTATTAACTATAATTCTTAAATTATAATAAAAATTTATCTTTATAATTGTTTAAATTAATATGCACAATTCTCTTTTAAATTTTTTTTATCGAAAACTTAATTATTAATAATTGAATCTTTTGGGATCTATTTGACATCCTCCCTGCCTTTGTTTTTTTTTTTTTTGGTTGGAAAGAAATGGAAAGGGGGATAAACTTTAATGAGTTAGATTTCAACGAAGTGAATAAGTAGAGTTTTAACCTATTTTTTCATTTTTAAAAATCGAATTCATTAAAATTTCCAAGAGTTACAAAAATAATAATGCTCAACCGAATATATGTATTAGTCCATTAGAACTTTTATAAAGATCGAATGATATCAGATTATTTTTATAAAACCAAAAAAATATAAAATTTTTATTTGAATCTAGGTGAAATGTAATATAGAAGGAATAGATTGAGATGTTGCATGCGGTTGGCAGGTTTTATTATCATATATTAGTAAGTAATTTTTTAAAAATGGATAAAATGTTTTTCTTTTGATTTGTTTGGAACCTTATTTGCAACTCGACCAATCCTTTTATTAGCCCTACGATTGTGATTATGTTTGTGATGATCATGATCATAATGTCTTGATGATAACAGAATTATAAAATCAATTCTTTCCTTATTGAGTTATTTTATAAATATTCCATTAGGCTAATACATGCAATATTAATCTAATTAATGGTGATTGCTTTTTGCACAGAAAACTAAATGACAGAATATATATTGGATATATATATATATATATATATGTATGTGTGTGTGTATGTATGTAATATCAAAACAACAAGCTAAATGCATATGTCGAATTCTCTGAACCCATCTCTTTATATATGCTTCAAATCTTGAAATGAACACGGAGGAGATGCTCCTTCTGGATTTCGTAAATTAGCTTCCAGTTTCCATTTTTCTTTTGTGGCTTAAATCAATTAATCTCTCCTTTCAGTACTATTATTATCAGGCACTTTAAAACAAGTTAGGTACACCCTCCAGTGAATTAGTTAATTATCTTTAAAATTGTATATATTTTCATGTTACTCTCATTTAATGGAGTATTTTAATTAAAAAATTATTAATTACACCCCTAATTAAAGATTTTTGTTGAAAGACCTTATTAATTACACTTTAAAAACTTAAATGTCTTGTATTTTTAACTTGATACTTAAAAAAAAAAAGGCCTTATACTAGTGAATGGAAGGACTATCTTTTTCCTTCTTGGGAGATGATCAACATCTATTCCCTTGCTTACATCCAGTCCATTTGCTTTTATTTATATGATTATAATAACACATAAATCAAATCATTAAATCATATATTGTTTGAAATATTTTTTTAAATATAAGGCCATGAAAATCCGTACAAAAAATAAAAAAAAATCAGATCATGTCAAAATATAAAAGGTTACAGCGCCCTAAGAGTGAAACATCTAAAATCTTAATATCTAAATAATCATTAGAAGTTTGATGTGCGAACCAATCATCACATTTAGTAGCTTCTCTAAATATGTGATTAAAAATGATCATCTAATTGCTCATGAATTTTTTCTTGATAGCTTCAAGGAGGGATAGGTCTCAAAAAACTTTTGTTGGATGAGTATGGGAGCTTCAAGAGAGTTAGAGTATACATCAACTTTAAGGTTTATTATTGAATGGGTGGATTTAAATTAAGAATTTAGATTTAAAATCTCATATTTGAAATCTCACATTTGAAATTCATATATTCTAAATTCATTATTTGGATGATATAAAAAAATTTTAAATTATATTATTAAAATCCTCTGTTTGTATCTAATAAAATTTTAAATTTTAAATCTATATTTAAACTTAAAGGAAACTTGGATGATGTCGGCAATCCGTTCCTAATGAAAGTCGACAATCTGAATGCTGACTTTCACTGGGACCCGAATCAACAGCGACGATTTAGATGAGATGGCCAACTTCCATAAGGACCGAACCAAAAGCACAATAAGACCGAATGGCTAACTTTCACTAAGACTAGACAGACAATGATGACTGGCATAGGACGGCCAACTTCCCAGTCATCATTGTTGGTTTGGTCCTTGTGAAAGTTTTGTTGTCCGGTCTCGATTGTCATCGTCGATCATATCCCAATGAAAGTTGGTCATCCTGTCTCAATCGTCGTCGAGGTGCATCCCCAATGGAGTCGGGCCCATTCAGGTCCTTGCCAATGGTCAAAATTCTGATAGAAGTGGCCATCAAGTTTGGGTCGGTGCTAGCGGTGTAGACTCATTGGAAGTCAGTTGTGTCTAGTCTAGATTGTCACCTTCACTCCAGTCCCTACTGAAGCAAGTAGTTCGGTCCCAATAAAAGTTGGCCATTTAGTCTTAGTTGGCTCTAGCAGTGCAGTCCCAGTCGACGACGGCAATTTTGTCCCTGTTAATGGTGATGGCTGTTTCCATCAATTTCAATAGTACGGTCCAATTACCGTTGGTGGTTTTATCAAGCTTTCATAGATTTGGGTCAAATTAACAAGTGAATAAGTTAGAATTTAAAATAATAAAAATTTAAAAAAAATTCAAATTACAAAGAGATTGAGATAGAACTTGAATTTAGATTTAATTTGACCTAAATCCATATATTATTTAATTATCCAAGCAATAAATTTGGCTCAATTTAAATCGAAATCCAACTCATATCTATCCAAACATAGCATAAGGAAATTTGCCATTCCAACAAAATTTTCGGCGGTGAGTGGTATCCAAAACATTTAGAAAAACAATTTATTTAATTTTCTTCATCGTTCTAATGAGACCACCATAAGAAACAGCACTATTGATCTTAATTGAGCCATCTATACTGAGTATGGTCTGTTTAATATATTTTATCATTATCATCAATCTAGTAAGTTGGTTAAGAGTTAATCTATCCGTCTACATAAGAGTTATATATATTGAAATCCTTTGACTTGGCTAACAGTTTTTGTTCTAAAATAATAGCAGATTAGACATGCTTTCTCATACTTGAAAAATAAATTACACTGTATAAAACTTATAAATTTTATTATATGACATTTTAATGCTATTTTAGCCAGTCGCTTAATCGAGATATTGA
>NW_026555334.1:4900707-5089866 GCF_029017545.1 Prosopis cineraria | reverse complement strand
TTTTTCATAGTTTATAATAAATCAAAATCATTTATTATACCTTTAATTAGAGTATAATATTGTTTTAGAAGTATGAGATATCTAGAGAAGTGAAAGAAATCAAAGCAGTTGAAAAATCTCCAAAACCAAAAAATAAAGTAATGTGCTGCGGCTCCTTCTTTGTGTCACACACCGCGGTGCAAGTGCCATTCACCACGGTGTGTACATGTTCATGACAACATTTCTGCTATCATTTGACAGCAGATTAGGGCAACTTTCGGTATGCCCCATTTCTCTATCCAATGTCCAAATGAGATTATCTAGGAGCCTATGAAAAGCACTTTTCATAAATTAACTAATGACATAAGTTTCACTTCTAAATCAAGTGACATCAGAAAGTTGGACACTGAAACAAATTTTTATAAATTTTCACAAATTTCTCAATAAAAAGTTGTCCAAAAGCCCATACAAGTGGCAAAATTTATTCCTAATATCTTATATCTTCCTTATATTTTTTGACTAAAACCATAGGCTCTGATATCAAGCAAGGTTTCATCTGTATGACTGGACTATCCAAATTCACCATTGTAAGATGTGACTTAGCCAAAGATCATAGGACTTACTCTTAAACTACGGTTTCCCCTACTCTCTAATCTCTAGGGTGTTGTATACCCTAAACTAACCTCCTTGATAAATTGGTAGAGATAGCTAGGTTTTACTCCCTTTACAAACTATAGGACAGTCCTTGACAAATTACAGGACAAAGTCATGTATTGGAAGGCAGTCAAAAATACTATATGGATTTTAACTAGTCCTCTCAAGCAAACTCCAGCCAATTGAGCATGCCATGTACGATGCTTACTCATTTCACAATTTTATTTATTCATTATTAGCACATTGAGCTCACAATAATATGCTACCCAAGTGAGCATCCGCAATGTTTTCATGACTAATCTTTAATTTACTAAATCATTAATTTTCTTCGTGAATAAAACAATCATCACATCACATCATATCATACTTTTCATCCCAAAATACATGCATGTTCATAGTTTTGAAAATCATCTTAACTTCAATTCCATATTTCAAGTCAAAATAAAATATCATGCACATTCACAAGTCAACAATTATCAAGGCTCATAACATTTTTTCACATTCAAATTCAAATCATACATGTTAACATGCACATTTCACAATTGACAATCAATTAACAAAGAATTACCCAAAGTAAAGTTTCCTTAGTTATTTTAAACCTTTAAGAAGTCAAAATTACCTCTTAATAATTAGCTTTCAAGCTTGATTCCCAAGCCAAATATGGTGCCTGAATGCTTAAATCTATAGTTAATAAATTCTAAACTCATCAACATTGCCAAGAACACATTTTCACTCTCACATTTTTCATTTCTAAAATTCCCAACATCCTAATAGCTTCATTAACTCTCACATTGTCATTTATGGCTTTCCAACCAAGTTTAACTACCCTAATAAATGGCATATTTTGCCATTAACAACCCACAACTACCAAAACGTGTAAGCTAATTATTCTTAAGTTTAAATATCTCAGACAACTTCTATTAACTCTATTTAAGTCAATGGATTTGGATATATAATCTATATAGACTAAAAATTATTTTCATTATCAAACTCTTACAAAAAAAACTTTAAGAAAATGGAAGAGAAAGGGAGATTAAGGCTTGAGGAACTTATCTCAAGTGATTAACATCTCCAAATTGCTTTAAATACCTTCAAAATGTGAACCCTAACAAAGCTTTGTCGCTCGCCCTTCATTCTCTCCCTTTTTCTCTTTTGATTTTCAATCTATTCACGAGTTTTTTATCAAAAAATTTGGCCATGCATTGTGGCGCACGTAGTACAGGTCGTGGCACATGGCATAGAAAGATCCTCTTGTCCCTTTGCCATCTATACGCTAGGACGATCGTATTACACTTCGTGACATACTTCTTTTATGTTTTTTCATCTTTTCGAGGCCCAAGTGGCCAGACTGCACTTCAGACTCCTAATTAGGGTTGAAATCACAATCGATTACATCTATTAGACTTCTTTGGCCATACACCACAAAAAATTACTTAATCACGATAATTAAACTTGACTAATTCCTTAATAATCCAATGATTAAAATTTGAGATGTTACAAAGAAAGGTAGGGAATGAATGGAAGAACATTATAGCTATTCAAATTAACTCAAAAAATTAAATTCCAAAGAAACTACAAGAACCCAAATTCACTCAAGCAATACACACACGGATGCTCACACTATCTAAGACCTACAAATACTAATAATCAAAACCCATAAGCACCCACAATCAAAACCTAGCTCTAACAAATTGAAAGGATTGAGAAATGTAGGCAAAACCTACACTAACCTTAAAGGAAACGAGAAGTAACGCGAAAAAGGAGAAGTCATAAGCACCCACGAGCAACAAACAACACTCATTAGACAACAGATGACGACAACATGAACAAACGGGGCAAATATGAGCAAATAATCATGAACCCATTGGATTTTGTGAGCAAAAATAAGGGGGAATGGCTAAATATGTATTTTTAACGAGGTCTGTGGAGTTTCAGGAGCAAACAATTCTGTTCAAGTGAAGTTAGAAATGATTGTTTCAAGGTAAATTTAAATTGCAATACTTGACGATTATTTTAAATAACTATCATAATTATTTTGAAACAAGTGTCAACTATATGATATTATATGATACTTGACGCTTGTTTTAAAATAACCGTCAAATGTATGTGGCATTTATTTAATGGTTGTTGTGAAACAAATGTCAAATAAATTTAGTATTTTCATAAAAATAATATTGTTATCTTTTTTATACCTGTTTCAAGACAACCATCAAATACATGTTACCTATATTTGACAGTTCTTATGAAACAAATGTTAAATATTTATATTCTTTTAAAGATTAAAATAATAAATATATTTGACAATAGATAGAAAATAATCATGAAATATTATTCAAATATTTGACAGTTGTTTTTAAATACCATAAAATATTCTCCACTTTTTTATTGATCCTTTTTCTCATATAAACATTAAGTATATAATGTCTTATTTAACTAATTCTGTGGTAATGTTAGTAAAAATAATGATATTCTTAATTACTCTTTTTGTTTACTCTTGAAATAATTATCCAATAAATGATATGTTAAAAGGCAAAAATATTGATAAAATATTTTGTTAAGAGCTTTGAGCATCCTAAACTGCAATTATATGATGCAATTTTGCTCATTAACCTTGAAAAATATTGTAGTAATTATCAATATGTAATGAAGGTCATGTGTATGTTAAGTAAGGGTATGAATGAAATGGGTTAAAAAAATTAAAATTAAAATAAAGTAAATCACCTTTCTTCTGTATAGTAAGCATGATAAAACCCAATACTGTATATTATAAATGTGAGAATTATCACACACCTCCAAAAACCTCATAAATCATGATTCTCAATTCTATAAATTAAATTACCCTTTTTCCAACTCCCAACTCATCAAAAAAATTAATACTATACTATGGCAATGTATCACTACAATGATGGAGTTGCTTTCCTTCTCTATAGAGGAGGGCAGAGGAGGAATTGCAGTAAATGTGTACTATTAAATTGAATTTGATAAGTTAAATTTAAAATTTTTTAAAAGTATATATTTAATTTAAATGGCATGGGAAAAAGTAGTAAAAAAATAAAACTCACCTTCCACGTTTAAAAGGAGTTGGTTGGGGAAGCGAGTGTTTCAACGGTACACCCAATCACATGGATACACAATCCCTGGAAAGAGGTTTTAGCAATCCAATCAGTTTTATAGTTTGCTTCCCTTGGATTATTCCAAGTACTAGCCATGACTATTAGTTAATGGCCACCATCATAATTTTAAAGTTAAATAGATATTGCTATATATCAAATTACCTAGATATGTAACCTCTGTTTGGCATGGAATTGGCAATAAAGGACACGCGCTCATGTAAAATCAATATTTAAATGAAAAAAAAATTTATAGAGAACTTAATCACTGAAATTAAGAGAAGTGTTAAGTGATTAATTTTATTTGAAAAAAATAAACTTTTAATTTTACTTATACTTAAATGAAAAAAAAATTAAATTTACATTATATTATCTCATAATTATTAGTTTAAATAAGGACAACAATATTTAAAAATATAATTATATCCCACCAAATATTTTATATATTTTATATTAAGTATTATTAATATTTTTTATAAAGTGTTTTAAATTAAAGATAGAAGGGAGTATAAATGTTTGTGTGGGCAGGGCTATCAATTAGAGCTAAGCTTGTCAGACCAACTGTTTTAAACCTAAAAGTAACTAGAGTCGGGCTGCTACTTTAAAAGGAACAATGATAATTCAGGCTTAAAAGGGCTTTCAAGCCTAAAAATAAAAACGTCTGCCCTTTTATTATTTTTTTAAAAAATTATAATATAAAAAATAGAATATTAAATATATAACTAAAAGAAATGAACATATTAGACTCATTCATCTCTCCCTCATTCATTTATTAAAATTTAGTTGATAATGTTAGCTAAGTCTAATTTTTATTGGTATTAATTTTAATGTTGTTATTTGATATTAGACCTGAATATTTAAGTTTTCTTTATTTGTTGTGGTGTAAATTAATTTAAATTTATTTTCTTAAATTCAATTTTATATATAATGCCCTATCCGTTCAAAAATATAAGGTATTTTTTAATCGAATTTCACCCCCAATGAAGTAGTTATTTATTTTCAAACTAACCCTATCTTTCTGTATTTACTATTTACCCCTATTAAACACCCTATAATAAATATAAAGTCATTATCAATAAGGACACTTTTAAAAAAGGGCAATGATTACATCTCGAAAGATTAAAAATATCTTACATTTTTAAATATTTAATTCTTTAAAAAATGTTTTATATTTTTAAATGAAGGGAGTAACTTTTTTTAAGATTATAAATATTTTTTAAAATTTTAAATTAAAAAAATAAAAAAAATTTTACTTTTAAAGTCAAGGCTAAGTTTTGTATAAAAAAATTTAAAATATAATTAAATTTATTAAAATTAATTTATTTAAGCTTTATTTAGGCCTGACCAAGGCCGGTCTTTTAGGGTTTGACAGCTCTATGTGTGGGGGCCTTGGGGTATAGTACTGTTTATAAAGTGAATAATGTGATTTGTAACGCAAGTGTGATGTCAATCAATTATGAACACGTAAACTTGATCAAATGACATCAACAAATATTTGGGTATCCTCTATCAAGTTCTCAGAATACGTCGGTAAAATGAAATCAAAATGCCATGATTACAGAGTTTGAAAATTGATCAACGTTGCCCAGTCTACAGCTGTGCAAAAGTCCTCGAATACCCAGTATGGACAAATCCAGTTCGGTCCGATCCTACAAAATTGACCCGTAGTATTAAAAAGACCAACATGATTGAACTTTATTTTTGGGTTTGATTGAATAAGGAATTAAGCTTTTAGATCACTTGATCTAATGATACTATCAAATTATTTTAATGTAATTAAAATTATTTTTAATATAATTATGGTGTGATAAGATCAATTGATTTATTATTATTAGCTTTAAACATTTTATGATAAACTTTATATGATTATAAATATTTTTATTATTTTAATTTAATTTATTAAGTTAAAATAAATTGTTGCCTTCCATATAAAAAATGAGAAATTAAACTATCAATATTAATCTCTCAATTTTATTAACCAAGTCTGGTTCTGTTCAATTTCAAATGGATTAATATGTAATTTAAATTTTAAATTATTTATTCAGGAAAAATTTTAACTTTAAACTTTTAAAAATATATTTTAAACCCTAAATAATTAAAATTTAAACAATTTTACCTTTATTGTTAAATTTAAATGAATGTCCGTCAAAATAGGAAACAATATGCAATTTTTATCAAATGATGGTAGAAGAAGGAGGATAAAATTTGATAAAAATCACATAGTATGTCCCAATTTTTTAAAAAAATTAATGAACATTTGTTAAAATTTAACTGTAAAAATGAAATTATTTCAACTTTAATTATTTAAAATTTAAAATATATTTTTTAAAAATTTATAATTTAAATTATTTTAAAATTTATAACTCAGGTTTAAATTACGTATTAATCCATTTCACATTAAATGGGTTAACTGAAGTCACATTCTGCCGGACCTTCACACAGCCTTAACCCAATCAACACTCTCGTCTCGTATGAATGACGTCGGTCTTACCTCAAGCATGCACACACTGTTCCTCCACGTCATCACCAAAAAGCACTTGATCATGGGAAGAGAATTAAACTTCTAAATTTTTGGAAAGGTTTTTATATTTTAAGAATTAAATATTTTAAAATACTCCTATTTCTTAACATTATAACATTTTTTAATTATTTCAAAATGTTTTATTATAAATTAAATAATGACACACACATATATAAAAAATAATCTTATGATATTAAAAAAAATAAAATTATAACTTTAAAGAATATAAATAATAAATTTATCAAGTATGAAACTGTGAATGATTAATTTATATTTATAATTTTTTAGAAATAATTATATTTTAAAATTTCAAAATATGAATTATATAAATTATAAAAATTTAATATAACTATTTAACAAACAATTATAAGATTGAAACATAAGAAAAAATTTACGGTGCGTGGAATCCTTGATACTCATCAATGATAGTCCATTCAAATACACTTGCTTTTGCTGAAGGCCTTGTTCGAATTTTATAAATAAAGAAAAATTTGTGTTTGGAGTATTTAACACTCATGTGATTGTGTTTAATCAGAATCAGTAAGGATTGAATACAATTTTTGAAAATTCATAGCCACGTCAAAATCTCTCTGTTCGCTTGTGAATTGAGACTCTATATATAGACACAACAATCACCTTGATCATCACACTTGGAGAGAAAATCCCAAACACAGACAAAACCAGCCATGTTGTCTTCTTCATACTCATCACGCTTCTCTGTTCTCCTTCTCCTTCTCCTTCTCCTTCTCTCATCACTTTCTCGCTCAACATCTTCATCTTCTTCGGAGCCCACCCTGCAACAAAGCTTCGCCCAGTGTCTCTCTCTCAACTCAGACAAATCCTTCCCTTTCTTCGCCTCCATCTACGGCCAATACAACTCTTCCTTCACCACCGTCCTCAATTCCTCTGCTCAAAACCTCCGATACTTACTCCCTTCTGCTCCGAAACCCGAATTCATCTTCACGCCGACGTCGGAATCCCACGTCCAAGCCGCCGTAATCTGCTCCAAGAAGCTCAACATTCATATCAGAGTCCGGAGTGGAGGCCATGACTATGAAGGCATGTCTTACGTTTCAGAGATCGAGACGCCTTTCGTAGTGATTGATCTGGGCAAGCTTCGTGGGATCAACGTCGATATCGAAGACAACACTGCGTGGATTCAGGCCGGCGCCACGATCGGCGAGGTGTATTACCGGATATCAGAGAAGAGCTCGGTCCATGGCTTCCCCGCGGGGCTGTGCTCGAGCTTGGGTGTTGGTGGGCATATTACGGGAGGAGCTTATGGTTCGATGATGAGGAAGTATGGTTTGGGAGCAGATAATGTTGTTGATGCGAAGCTTGTGGATGCCAGTGGAAGGATTGTGGACAGGGAAGCCATGGGAGAGGACATGTTTTGGGCCATACGAGGAGGAGGAGGAGGAAGCTTCGGGATACTTCTATGGTGGAAGATCAAGCTTGTTCCTGTTCCTCAAACAGTGACGGTTTTTACTGTTACCAAAACTTTGGAACAAGGAGCTACTTCCGTTCTTCATAGATGGCAACAGGTGATAATTATGAGACTTCTATTACTAGTACCCTGCTTTTACTGGTTCTGTTTTCTTTCTTCTTTATTAATGATGCACTTGACACATATTTTTCTTGCATTAATAAGTTATTTATCCTATATATAATCAAATTATTATAAATAAGGGTTGTCAATTAAATTTTAAACTCTGTTTTTTGTCCCCCTGTTTTAATACTTTTACTGGTTTGTCGGGGTCTTTTTCCTTGTAGCTATAATTAGAGCTATCCAAAAGTCTTCAAGTCTCGTACAATTTGATCCAACCCGAACAACGTAGTCTAGTATGATCCTGTAAAAAAATTGACCCAAAAAACTAAAAAAACTAATGAGATTAGATTTTATTGTTGGGTTAGATTAGACAGAGAACCGACCCTTAATATCACTTGGTCTAATATGTTCCTATAAAATTATTTTAATATAATTAAAATTATTTTTAATATAATTATAACTATGATGTGATAAAATCAATAATGTTTGGTAATAAATTATATATGATTATAAATATTTTATTATTTTAATTAAATTTATTAAGTTAAAATAAATTATCACCTCTCATAGAAAAAACACAGAGAAAACAAGTAAAGTGAAATATTGAATTATTAAGGTTAGTCTTCCAATCTTATAAATCAAATCTGATCTTATTTTACCTCAAGTTAACCTTAAACCAAATCACTTACTTAATACAATCCTTTCTATTAAAAAGACCAAACTTCATGTCAGGCGAAATCCTATTCAGTCGGCCATTTACGCAGCCCATACTATAATCACGGGTTTTACTTACTTACCGGGGGCTTTTCCTTCTAGAATCATGAGTCAAACTTCTTTATTCATTGTTGTGGTCCCAGAATTTTTCCTTACACTTCTGTTTTTTTAATCAAAATGATTAAATTTGCAGTGTATTGTCAAAACAATTATAATGTTACCACTATATCATATATAAAATGTAAAAATTGTAATAAGCCCTGCTATTCTTAAGTCATATATAATATGCTTCACCTTAGAGTTCTTTCCGTGTAAATGCATAAAACCAATTCTATGTTGTTAGTTTTAATATATAATCGCCAAAAGAGTATGCTTTGATATTATCTTATACTCTTTCGGTTGATTTATTTAGTAAAAACATCACAATTGTTCCATATCCTTATTAATTGAAGGGGTATAAACATTATTATAAAAATATAGCCAATAAAAAAAACGAAAATTAAAGGACTTTGTTTTATATGGGTAAAAGAAGGGAGGAAGTTGTGGCTTGAAGGTTTGATCTATCAATTTGTGACAGGTGGCACCGTCGATTGATGAGGGTTTGTTCATAAGGGTACTGATTCAACCAAGTGGGAACAAAACTACAGGTAGAACGATTTCAACTTCCTACAACGCACTTTTCCTTGGCGATTCCAAAACACTCCTTCAAGTGATGAACCAAAGCTTCCCAGAACTTGGCTTGACAATCAAAGACTGCCTAGAAACAAGCTGGATCAAATCTGTGCTTTACATCGCAGGCTATCCAAACGACACTCCCCCAGAAGTTCTGCTTCAGGGAAAATCGTCGTTTAAGAACTTCTTCAAAGCCAAGTCTGATTTTGTCCGAGACCCTATTCCAGAATCTGGGCTTGAAGGCTTGTGGAAGAAGTTTCTAGAAGAAGAAAGCCCCTTGATGATCTGGAACCCCTACGGAGGAATGATGAGCAAGTTTGCAGAGTCTGATAGCCCTTTCCCTCACAGAAACGGGACACTGTATAAAATCCAGTACGTTACTTCGTGGGAAAACAAAGACGAAGATGCCACGAAACACATGGATTGGATGAGAGGGCTCTACGATTATATGGCCGCTTATGCGTCGAAATCTCCCAGAGAAGCATATGTGAATTACAGAGATCTCGATCTGGGGATGAACAAGAAGAACGGGACGAGCTATGAAGAAGCGAGTGCATGGGGAAAGATGTACTTCAAGGGTAATTTTGACAGATTGGTGAAGATAAAGAGTCAGGTTGATCCAGAAAATGTGTTCCGGCATGAACAGAGTATTCCGCCTCTTGCAGTTCCTTCATAAACTAATCAATAATAAGAAGCTAAGTCAAGAAATGCAAGAAGTTGGGATTAGAGATATATATAGGTGTTTAAGTTATATATAGAGGTGTATGATTTGATTTGGATAGGGATATGGTAAAGAGGAGTTTCCATGTTTTGTTTTTCTAAACGTAATAATAATGACAATGACAATGATAATGATAATTTTATTTTCACACAGTATTTCCATTTTTTTATCTCCATACTTTGAATAGAAAATTTTAGTGAGAACCATTGAACAAACTTAATTTCAATAAAAACTTTTAAAATTTTGAAACCTCATTGTATATGTGGGAGACTGAAATAAAATTAAAGAGCAAATTAAAATAACTGTATTATTCCTAATAAAATTAGATACATGAATAACTCGTATAAAAAAATAAACAACTTGCAACTCTCATTATAGCTATCAATACATAAAATTAAGCATATGAACAACTGACGTCAATGAAATAAGAATTGTAAATTTCATTCAAGTCAATTGTTAATTTTTTATATATCAATTAATTTTTTTATTAGTTTTTCATCTGCCTAACTTCACTAAGAATGATAAAATTATTTCAATTAGCTCTTTCATTTTATCTCAATCCCTTTATACGCGCTATGAAATTTTAAAATTTTAGGACCTTTGATTTAAGTTTGGCAAATAGGTCTTCGTTGAAATTTTCCCTACTTTAAAGATATTCTCTGTATCATTAAAGGATAATTGCACTATAGGTCCCGAAACTAACATATTTGCATTAAAGGCTCACTGTAATCCTGAAATAATTAATTCTATAGGTCTAAATGCTATCGTGCAATTAAGTTTTTTAATGAAAAGTTGGAATTGTTCCTTTATGAAATAAATGAACTTTTTGTTGGAAATAAATGGACTTTGATTACTATTTTATTATAAATTTTATCTAAATAACTTGTAAATTTCTTCTCTTTTAACAAGTATAAATCATGTAAACTATGAAATAATCAAACGTTTTGTTGTGAATAATGCATTTTGAATGTCATTTATAGAGTCTTTATTATAAATATTATCTAGGTAATTTGCAGATTTTCTCTCCTTCAACAATTATAAATCATGTGGATTATGCAATGGAATAAATGACATTTTATTATTAATAAATGAACTTTAAATGTTATTTACATAGTTTCTATAAATATCATTTTAATAATTTGTAAAAAAATTTCTTTCAACAAGTATAAATTACGTGGATTGTGTGAAATAAATGGTCATTTTATTTTTAATAAATAGACTTTAAATATTATTTATGAGTGTTTTGTTGTATATTTGGTAGAGGGACAATTCTATCTTTTCATTAAAAAAAAAAGGAAAACTTAATTGTAAGAAATGCCTTTGGTATGCAGAATAATTTTAAATTCTATTAGGTTATTTCAATGCAAAGGGATTAGTAAAAAAGAATAAAAAATTGTACAAGAAATAAATGCGAGTTACCCACTCCCTTTGGTACTTTTTACAAGCATTTGTTATATAATAACTATATTAATCCAAGGACCTTTTTTAGTAAGTGTATCATAAATATTATATTAAATTGAAAAAATTATTGAAAGAATTACAATAAAATCTTACATAAAAAATTAATTACTATAAAGTCTATTAATAATTAAAATAAAGTCCATTTATATAATTGTTAATAGACTGTGTAGTAATTAATTTTTTTATTTGGGAGCTATATCTAATTTTTCTTAAATTATTCTACAGATCCTTACAATTAATGTCCATTTGAATTAGGTCTTTATATTTTTATTTTATTTTAATTAGGACCTTAAAGTTTGATCTGTGAAGTCCATCAATCCCTGAGGGTTAAGTCTGTTAATAACGATTAACAGAGTTACTAACATAGTTAGAATAAGTTTGTGTGGCAGCCAGGTGGGTTAATTGCTGACACGCTAGACCAAAAGCAAGACCATTTGGACTGAAACTTCAAAGTGAGGAAGACATTTGTGCTCAAAGCTTGTGTTGTTCAGTGCTTGAACGCGCGAGGATGCAGATTGGACATGGATCCCAGCATAGGAGTGGCCCAGAATCTGAGAGAGGGGCAAAAACCAACGTCTTCGATTTTGAGACTACCATGTTATTGTTGTGCCGAAGGTTGACCAAAATCGATCCACCATACAAGATCGAGGCCATTAAAGGACTTCAGAATCCTTCAGAGGTCAGACACACTACAAGTGGAAGCACATAGCGAAGCTGTATGGTTTTCGAAAGTGCTAAATAGAATTGATCTGTTACTAGTTAAATGTATATTTGCAGCTGAATCTTGCTGAGCTTACAATGCTCTATATGCCAAAGTGAAAACAGAGCATCCTGGGATTAATGTTCTCTCATCTTCAAACTTGCATAGAATTTAAAACTAATTTAATAACACACATAAAGTCATTTAGGAGACACCAAAAATGTATCAGGAACATCATGGAAGTCAAAGCTACGGGTCTAAGGAGGACCAAGAAGAAGAATAGCCATGTGACTGACAAACTAAAATGATGAAGCCAGCAAGGAAGCGAGAATGAACGAACGGAAGTGATTGGAATAGACTTGGCTTCAGCGCCAAGACAATTGAAGTTAAAACAGTTAAGATTAATGGGTAATTGTTTATCTTGATGGGTAAATATTATGTGATTTTTATTTAGAATTTTGAATGAAAAACAAAATCTGGTATGATATATTTAATTCTCTTTAACAAACTATACACCAAAGCGTGGCTTGGTTATTTAGGTCATAGCAAACAAAAAAAAAAAGATGAGAAAACATAATTTTAGATCTCTGCATTTTGTTCACATTTTACTATAGTCATAGGATTATATATATATTTTTTAATATTTTATATCTCTATACTTTTATTTTTTAGTGTTTTAAATTTCTTCATGAATAAAGTGTAGGGATTTAAAAGAGATCTAAAATACTGAAAAATAAAAATATAAAAACTTTAAGTATTAAAAAAATTTAAATATATATATAACAAATTATGAATAAAATGTAAGAATTTAAAATTATATTAAAAAAAAAACACACGAACCTCTCAATGAAATAGGACAACCTTCTCATTCTTGTTCAAACACTGAACAACATGGGCTTTTTTCCTTGCTTTGAAGTTTCCAAGTAGTCTTCATTCCAGTCCAGCGTGTCAGCAGTTAACTGGCCTGGTTGCGACATAGACTTTCTCTAACGGTGTCAGTAACTATGTTAATATTCATTAACAGATTTAGCCAGTGGAGATTAACGGATATAAGGATCTACTTAAAAGAAACCAAAAGTATAGGGGTCTAATTCAAAATGGAAATAAACTATAAGGACATGCGGAATACTTTTTCCAATTAAATTTTGTGAAAATTTTTGTATTATTAATTAAGGGTCAATCAGAGAAGTCTTATGAATACAACGGAAAGGAAAAATTAAATGGCTAGACATAGTACATACTAACTTTAGTTGTCGTATTGTATTTGTCAGGAACCAAAAGTACAAGATTCAACAACCATTGGACTCTGAGTCGCACCGTGATATATATATCAGGTTGAAGTCACTCAGAC
The DNA here is from genome assembly GCF_029017545.1 of Prosopis cineraria. NCBI lineage: Eukaryota > Viridiplantae > Streptophyta > Magnoliopsida > Fabales > Fabaceae > Prosopis > Prosopis cineraria. The sequence goes on along the minus strand of NW_026555334.1, from coordinate 5,076,434 downwards.
AAACACAAATGTCAGCATGTGGGGTCGCCATGTAGAATAACTATGCATTCCTTCATATTTTAATAATATAAAATAATTTATAGAAACTTTTTCAATAGATATATTTAACAAATCATACTTCTTTCAATTTCAAAGGACCTGGATGGAGGCATATCACATCCTATTATTTACATATTTTTCTTATTTTATTCCTGTTTTATCCATGTTATGGGGCATAGGAGCGTTTTAACTGATGACAAGAGTTGAATTAATTTATTTTAAAATTTTTAATTTAAATCTTGATATATACATTCATGTTAAATAAAAATTTTAAAGACATTTTCAAAGTACTTATAAAACTGTTATTAATAATAATTAGATGGTAAAGATTCAGATTATTCTAGAGGGGAGGTGATAACACTCTTAGATTTTTTAATATTCTAAGTGACTGAATAAAAAATAAAATCTTTGTTACTGGACCATGCAAAAAGACATTATTATGCGCTTTCATTTTTTTTAATTATTTGACAGCGATGGTGTGATTGATTATTTTCTCTCTAGTTTCTCAGTAACATTGATGGTGAGTGTCTTACGCGGAAAAATTAGCTCATTTGATTTGGCAAACGACATGTTTAAGTAATCTTCTTCAACTATAAAATCATAAAGATAATGAAAAATGTTCCAGTACTAGATTAGTTATTCTTTTTTTCCTGGGTAATTATTATTGAAGGTAATACATAAAGATAAACTTTTACTAAAAAAATTTGATATTAATTTTAAAGTCTCTTGATTATTTTTACTAAAATAATGCATAATAATAAAATTCATTAAAATTATTCTTTTTATTAAAAATGTACACACATCACTCACTTGTTTTGAAAAATATTTATGGCTTCCTCTATTTTAAATTTTTTTTTTGGTGCCCGACAAACCTTGATTTTCAAAATCATAAAGCCCCTCTATTTCATGCCACACCGATGAGAATAAGAAAAATGGAAATTCAAAGTTAGACATTGAAAGTGAAATCAATATTAATTCAATCCTTTATTCTTAATTTGGCACGTTATATATATTCTCATTGCTCAACTTGTTGTGGCGATAATCCTGCCCTGTGGTCTCTGAAACTAAAATAGAAAGCCAGGTTCATTGAATTCAAAGGAAACTTACTATTACTTCTCCTACATTTTTATTAGTGTCGTGTGTATTTTATGATCAAAATATTATATACTTCATAATTCTTATAAGAATTACTATCTCTATGTAACTAATGGAAAAAAAAATATAATTATTATGCACTAACTAGACCCATTTTTCCATTCATTGCAAAGAATTTGAAGAGAAAAAGCATAATTGGGTGTCTTACATATAAATAATGTGACATGAAATTCTATATTCTACGTTGGTCATTTAAAAAAAATAAAATTCATTCGCTTTGTATGTAAAACACATTTGGTTGAATGGAATATGAACTTACTTTGACTTTTGTTCTATTTTATGTGAAGCATGAAATGAGCAGGAAATGTAGGTAATTAATTGAAAGCAGACGGAGTAAACGTTTTGAAAATCCAAGGTCTTTGTTATCTATACACATATATCTAGACATTGAACAGATAAAATACGGGAACGTGTTTTTGGGGTCATGCTTATGACTTGTCTGACTATTATTTTAACTATTAACCCTTAAATTAATATCTTGATCCGTATAATTTTTAATATTTTGTATCCTATTAAAAACACTTCAATATATATGTCCTGGCCGCCTCATGTTCTAGAAGTGTTTTCAATTAAAAACACTCCTTTTTAGGCGTACCTCTAACCTTTTCCTTATAATAGCTAGTGAAGGTAACACATAAACAGACGCACATGCAAATGAAACTTTGTGCACATAGTTTTTTGACCCCCCGAAAAAAAAAATGTACACATTGTTTGCTTGATGTGCACGTCTCACATCCCTCAAAACCCCTCTCCAAGAAAAAAACCAAAGGTAAATATTTTTAGAATAGGAATTTATAACAATAGGGTAGTCAAAGATTTGACTTAGAATGAAATTTGATAAAGAATTGATGAAATTATATCGAAACATCACATTTGATTTCATTAGATTCGTAAATATAATGGTTAAAGTACAAATACATTCTAAATGTTTCTAACAAAGCGCAATTAACATCACGCAATCTCAATCTAATTTTTTTAAAAAATGGTACAATATTTTTTTTGAATTATAATATTCAACGTTTGGCGGCACAAATTTCGGCGGACAACTGTTCAATCTCGTTGGGCTTTCCACAAAACTTTGTCAATGGTTAGAAACCAACTATTTGATGGTGAAGAAGAAAAGCATGTACCCGCCTTCATAAAATTGGACGGTGATGACAAAGTAGTCAACGTTGTCTTTCTCCGATCACTGCACCTTTTCGACTGAATAATGATCATCCTCATTTAATCAAAAATCTCGAATTTGAGTTTTAAAAATGCAGTAGCATAATAAATCTCTTCAAGATGTGGTAGAGGCTTCCCTCCAAAAACGAGCTAACTCAATTTCTATTTAAATTAATTTAAGACTGTTGATGTACTTGAAAGATGACTTGCGTTGAATATTAAGTGCTCACAAAAAAAAAAAAAACAACGTCTTTCTCCTTGAAATTGCCATCTTGAGAAACTTCAAAATGGCCCTCAATCTTGAGGCTAGTGATGAGCTTTTTGTTTCAGAACTCAGATGGGGTGTTTTTTTTTTTTTTTTCCTCCTTCTACATTCTCTGCTTTGCCCATCGTTGATGCTCAAATCGGCGTCAATTCTCAAATGGGTCATAAGCTTGCCGTCTTTCTTCTTATTCAGATCTTATGAGGAGTATCAATATGATATGAGTTCTTAATTATGTCATATATTGCTATAAAAAGCAGCTCGTGAGTCCGAAGAGATGTTAACAATTAACATTCAATTACTTGTCATGTCTCAACAAAAAAAAAAATGCATATAAATACTTGCATCCAATTGATAAATTTCTACTCCAATAATGTTTCTCTTTTGATTCCTTTTGACTTTTTGTAAGTTTACTAATTCTCGGTTTTCCTATGGTCAAGAAATTTTCTTTTTAACTTTTTTAATATAAATTGGCATTTATCATAAAAAATACGCATGTCACTATTGTATTTGAATTCTGTCTTTTATTTAATTCTTCAATCCGTTACTTTCTATTCGTAACAAAAGGTCGACACACCAACACACTCACAAATACATCTTCCCTACAAACACATCAGTCAGACCAAAAATCCAGACTCAAAAAATCTAAAACTCTTCATTATTCCTCTGTATCACCTATTTCACTTAACCGTACACCACAATTTCTCATTCAACCTTCTTGCATTTCTTGCATTTCTTAGACTTCTTAGTTCTTTTCGAAACTCTCAATGGCGGGATACTCTGTTCATGCCTGAACACATTTTCTGGATCAACCTGACTCTTTATCTTCACCAATCTGTCAAAATTACCTTTAAAGTACATCTTCCCCCATGCACTTGCTTCTTCATAGCTTGTCCCGTTCTTCCTGTTCATCCCCAGATCAAGATCTCTGTAATTCACATATGCTTCTCTGGGAGATTTCGACGCATAAGCTGCCATATAATCGTAAAGCCCTCTCATCCAATCTATGTGTTTCGTGGCATCTTCGTCTTTGTTTTCCCACAAAGTAACGTACTGGATTTTATACAGTATTCCGTTTCTGTGAGGGAAAGGGCTATCAGATTCTGCAAACTTGTTCATCATTCCTCCGTAGGGGTTCCAGATCATCAAGGGGCTTTCTTCCTCTAGAACCTTCTTCCACAACCCTTCAAGCCCAGATTCTGGAATGGGGTATCGGACAAAATCAGACTTGGCTTTGAAGTAATTCTTAAACGACGATTTTCCTTGAAGCAGAACTTCTGGGGGAGTGTCGTTTGGATAGCCTGCGATGTAAAGCACAGATTTGATCCAGCTTGTTTCGATGCAGTCTTTGATTGTCAAGCCAAGTTCAGGGAAGCGTCGTTTCATCACTTTGAGGAGTCTTTTGGAATCGCCTAGGAAAAGTGCGTTGTAGGTAGTTGAGATTGTTCTACCGGAAGTTTTGTTACCACTTGGTTGAATCAGTACTCTTATGAACAAATCCTTATTAATGAACGGAGCCACCTGTCACAAAATATTATAGAAATATATTATAGTTGTTCTGGCAATCACTTTCTTTTTAAAAAAAAAAAACAGTAAAAATGTGAGGAAATCATGGTTTGTCAAGTTACCGTTGAATTTTGGATGGAAAAAGAAACAGGATGTGACATTAAAAAATATATATTTGCCTGCATGACAATAATTGCACGAACCATACGCATAGAAATGATTCAAACCAGGGGCTGTCCTAGTAATATTCAGTGTGGGCAAGTGCCCCCCTGAAATGAGGGAAAAAAAAGGATATATATGATAGATTTTGCATCCTACCTCCATTCATCTCTATTTTTTAAACTCAGTAAAATATAACTCAAATCAAATCAGTGTTCAAACCTTGTATTGAATAGATTGTCCTACTGGGTTAGAGTCCTAGGTTTGCCATTGATTCAAACAACCTACAAATTAAAAACACTCTCCAACCTTGTAGGCTCTACTCGCCGAATGGAACCTACCATATGTAGCATTATTACTACAACAGAATTATAAATAATGTAACGGAAGGATGATAAGGGAATTGGATCAATTTATTTTAAATTTCAAATTCAAGTCATAGAATATATATTTGTGTTAAATAAATATATTAAAAACATCTCAAAATAGCTTTGAGGCAGACATAGAATAATTCAGGAAACAGTAGGATAAGTGAAAGCAGGTAACTATAACTAATAAAGGTCTCGTGATCACCTGTTGCCATCTATGGAGAAGCGCAGTAGCTCCTTGTTCCAAAGTTTTGGTAACAGTAAAAACCGACACAGTTTGAGGAACAGGAACAAGCTTGATCTTCCACCATAGAAGAATCCCGAAGCTTCCTCCTCCTCCTCCTCGTATAGCCCAAAACATGTCCTCTCCCATGGCTTCTCTGTCCACAATCCTTCCACTGGCATCCACAAGCTTCGCATCAACAACATTATCTGCCCCCAAACCGTACTTCCTCATCATCGAACCATAAGCTCCTCCGGTAATATGCCCACCAACACCCAAGCTCGTGCACAGCCCTGCCGGGAAGCCATGGACCGAGCTCTTCTCTGATATCCTGTAATACACCTCGCCGATCGTGGCGCCGGCCTGAATCCACGCAGTGTTGTCTTCGATGTCGACGTTGATCCCACGAAGCTTGCCCAGATCAATCACTACGAAAGGAGTCTCGATCTCTGAAACGTAAGACATGCCTTCATAGTCATGGCCTCCACTCCGGACTCTGACGTGAATGTTGAGCTTCTTGGAGCAGATCACGGCGGCTTGGACGTGGGATTCCGACGTCGGGGTGAATATGAACTCGGGTTTCGGAGCAGAAGGGAGTAAGTATCGGAGGTTTTGGGCCGAGGAACTGAGGACGGTGGGGAAGGAAGAGTTGTATCGGGCGTAGATGGAGCGGAAGAAAGGGAAGGATTTGTCAGATTTGAGAGAGAGACAGTGGACGAAGCTCTGTTGCAGAGTGGGTCTTGAAGAAGATGAAGATGATGAGTGAGAAATTGATGAGAGAAGGAGAAGGAGAAGAAGAACAGAGAAGCGTGATGGTGAGGATGAAGACAACATGGCTGGTTTCATCTTCATCTGTGATGAACAAGGTGCTTGTGTACCCTATATATAGAAATTAAATCCGCTGCAACATACTTTTTTTTTTCTTGAGTTATTATTCTAAAAATTAGATTTTTTTTTTGCCTAGAGGTTGCATATTAGTATAAAAAAATAATAGCATTGAAAATTAAGTTAATTAACTTAGCCTATTAAATCAGTAAATTATAGAACTAGCCAATTCTTACCCAATTTAATTTAATGAAATGTTTTACCAACTTAATCTTGATTGGATTTGAATTTAGTGACCATACTTAAGTATCTGTACTATCTAAACTGTTAAAATATAAATCAAATGATTCAAATAAATTTACTCATTTATTAATTTAAGTGAAATATAAATTCATAACCAGTAATTTAGATTTTAATGATTCAAATGATACGGGCATTCAATGTTGTATTAAGTACAGTCATTGAATCTAAATCTATTATGATTATACTATAGTTTTAATTCTTAACACTTGAATCCGAACCACCACGATTTTTTATATTTTAAAAAAGTTAAGAGATTTTGTATTTGTAAATAGTGCAACTTGTTATAGATTTTGTAACACATATGATTATATATAAAAATAATATTTAAAAATATAAAATTCATTATAGTAATAATAAATAAAATTTAAGAAAAATAGATAAAATATTTTGTGAGAAAGAAAAATATCAATAACCTTAAAAATTAATATTTTTGTATTTCAAAACTATAGCATTTTTCTTTTTTTTTTAATTTTATTACAACATTCGAAGTAAAAAGATATAATAAATTAAGTTTCAAAAATTCCTTAGGCATGGTGGTGGTTACGTGGAGGAATGATAGTTGAGGCAAGACCAACGTCATACATACTAGAGTGTTGCTGGGATTATGCTGAGGTCAATCTTCTTCTAATGTGGGTTAACCCCAGATTCTATGTCTTTAAGACTTTGACGATACAGTGTGCGTGACTCTAGACACAACCACAAAGAGGTTAATTCATTAACTTTGACGCGTTCAAATATATGATTGGGCAAAATGGCATCCCAAGGCTTGCGATACGATAAAATGACACTTCGGTACCATGAAACCTTGAAATAATTACACGGAAGGTCCTATGTTTTTTTTTTGGGGGGGGGGGGGACCTTGATAGACAGCAAACTCCCTCTAGTCTTATTTATATAAGTCACTTTTAAATAAATCACATGAATTAAGAATGATAGTTAAAATTAATTAAAAGTCTTGGTTTTAAAATTTGGGTTGGGGGAGAATTTTTCTTCAAATATAATTGGTATGGTCTTTAGCTTTTAATTAGCACAATATTATTCCTAAAGTTTAAAAAAAATATAATTTCACCTAATGATAATGTTTGATTAATGTTGATAGTTAGTTGAAAATTCTAACTAAGGTCAAAAGGCAATTTTGTGCAATTGATATCATAAACTTTCTATTAATATAAGATTTTGGGTTATTGATGTTTACATTAAAACAAAAATCCAATGGCCCATTATCTTTATTAAAATGGTTTATATTTTTAAATTTTGACGAGATCCTAACCTAAGGTTGCTTCAATACAAAATTAACTTTATTTCGAGCATTCAACAAACTTTAATTTTTCTTAAAGTTTGGATTTGTTCTTATTTTCCATATGAACAAGTCTCAACTTATACAGATTTAAATATATTATTTGAACCTACCCAAGGATAGCATATACTTGGATTTTAACTTAAAAGCATTTAATATAATTTCAATTTAAAATCTTCTACACCAAATTTTAGGTTGTAATGAATTGTTGAATCATTTTTCCAATTTGAACGTTTTTTGATAACCTTGTGGGTTCTATTCCTGTAGGCCCAAAAATGAGTGGGAATTAAGTTAGATGCGAATGTGTGCGCACGCCCTCGCGCGTGTGTGTTGGGGTAGGGAGAGGGTTAATTAGGGATTTTCCTTTTATTTCCACGTGGAAGGGTTAGATTGGTTAAGGAAAAAAAAATTCCTTTGTAAATAGTATTGAGGACTGGCAAGTGTCCCAACTCAACGCAGGGAGAATTATTAATAGGTATATTGTAATTTCATGCACTAGACTGTGATTATTTGGTTATCATATCTTTAACTTCTTCAAATATATAATTTAATAAAATGATCACAAATGACTTCATCGCTAGCTACACGCATCCCTAAAAATTAAAAGTTTTGCCCATGACGGGTCATGTGTAAAGCAAAATTCGATGTATTTCTAAATAGCCCCATAAGTAATTTTAAATAATATTTGTGAAGACCAAGAGATAAGCATCCATGTTTGTATGTATAAACAATATTATCGAGCAAGTGATTTAAAGGAAATAATGCTTTGTGATTTGTTTATTAGATTTTCTGTCTTTATTATCTGCAATTAATCTACGTTGTGTTTAATTATAGAGGCAATGACTCATCATGTTTGGTACACTACTGCAAATTGTGAAGTTAATTTGCTTTCTTGTGGTATTTACAATTACTCGTATTCAAGGAACTCACAAGCCAACATTTAATATGTGAGTGTGTGTGTGAAAGAATAAAGAATAGGTTCCACACACAGACCACTCCAATTAAATTATTACATATACAATGATAGTGATTTGAATTCCTGAATACTTGTTTAAGTGATGAGAATAACTATCATTAATGCCCATTTAATTTATTATATATTATTATTCTTTTAGTGACACACAACACCCCCACCCCAATATATTGTATATGTATAGTACTAGAAAGAGAATCAAGGCAGAGTCCCCCGGCAAATGGTAAATTTGTGTATGCAATAGAAAAGATCGTCGAAGAGTGAAACAAATAAATGATACTTGATAATATTGAAGAGACCCTGCAATTTATCATTATCATGATCGGTCTTGTGCACTTGTAGATCCCATGTGAATCACATTTGTAAATCTATAGGTATAACTTGTAATTATTTTTACAAAAAAAAAAAAAAAAGAACGAACGAACGAACTTTTGAATACAAGAGGGGTATAGTCATGAATCTTTTCGTATCACTTGCAATTTTTTCTTTTTTAAAAAAAATATTTAGGGAATTTCAGACCCCTAATTGAATTTGTAAATAGGAGGATATATGTGACTAATAAAAAAAAAGGTAAAATGAAATCTTAAAATTATAAAAGAAGTTTGCATTGTGTAGCTTTTGAATTTAGTGGATCTTTTATATAGATTTTAAAAAGGGAAATGATATTTTTGTAATTAATATATAATAGAGGGATGTTACTATATTTTACTCTATAGTAACAAAAAAAATTTAAATTTACTAAAAAAATCAGAAAAGAAGGGGAAAAAGACTGAACTATTTTATAATTATTCAGTATAAACTTAGACAGATTTATTATATTGTAATTACAGAGTCTACCACTTTTTTTATATTTATAATTATTTACTCCTATCTTTTCATAAGATACTTCTAACATTTTCACTAAAATAATGAAATTAAATTTTCAAATTTTTAATTTTGCCATTATTAAACTCATCCTTTAAAAAGTCAAAGAGCCACTGCTACTGTTCTGCATGAGTCATAAATGAAAAACATAAATCAAATGAATAAGAGCAATACGAGAAAATTTAATAACTAAATATTTTATATGGTGACTTATACAAAACAAGAACTAAAAATGTCTCGTCCAAGTGCTTTATAAAAAGGGATAGGAGGGAGTATTTTTTAGAAAAGCATTCCTTCCTGCACCCAGCGCTAAAAAAAAAAAAAAAAAACTCTGTTAAGTAAGAGAATTCATTTAGATATATAACCGCTGGATTCAGCTAGATTTTAAATATTGTACTTAAAATTTATATGTATTTAAGATCATATCATAAAAAAGAAGGAGATGGTAAATGAAAAGGGGAAGAGAACTAGAAAGTTAGGGGTCCATTTGTTTGTTGTAAAGGAATGGAATTAAAAAAAAGATAAAAAAAAACAATAATAAAAAATGTGAAGAAGAAATAAACTAGGCTTTTTATGAATTTGGGAACAAGGCTTTTTAACATTTGTGGTGGATGTGATATTGAGTTTTTTTTTATATATTTATCATGATAGATTTGATAATTTTGGTTCATTTTGTTCTTTTTAAAAAAAAAAAAATTCATTCCCTTCCATTTCAGTAAGCAAATGGGTTCTAAAGTTGTTATTAACATTTCAAATGATTAGGGTGTATGGAGAATTGGAAATTACTAATGAATTATATACATAAAATCTAAATTCATGATATTGTGTTTGGATTGATGAGGATTTGAATTTAGATTTAGTTCAAACCCCATATTTAGGTTAAAAAAATTCTATGGATTTAATTTGCATTTATTTTTGGTCCAAATTTAAGTCCATATCCATAATTGATTATAATTCTTTTATAAGTTTAAATTCTCTTTGTACCCCTTGATTTTCAATTTAGGCCATTTCAACACTCTCATTCTCTTCAATTTCTTTTTTTTTTTATATTGATGTCTTTATTACTCTAATCTCTTATCTTATCTTTCATCAATTGAAGAATAGAAAGTAAATTTGTCGCTTTTGATATTGATGTTTTACTTTAAATTTAACTTGATCATCACTTTTCTTTTAAAATTTTTTACACTATTCAAATAAGAGGATTTTAATTACATGGATTTTTAATATAAGATATTAATTTTTCAATTTAATATTTTAAATTTTAAATTCCCATCTATCAAGCCAAAATTCTACCTGATTTTTGTTTGGTAGTAGATTTGGACCAAATATAAATCCCACTACATCCAAACTTAGCATTAGATTAAAATTTTTCATATCCACACTATGCCCCACTTTATTGTCTGCAATGCTAATGCCGCTCAGTAAAATCATCAAATGCTCACAAGCACATAGTAACATCAAAAGAAGCAAATCTTGTCCTACTAACTTTGTTTGGACAACCTTATGTCGCATCTTTGTTTTCATGCTTTGCATCTTGCCCGTGAAGAATAAAGTCATCTCCCTCTAAACTTTATATATTTCTGAATCTGATTTCTGATTGCAAATTTATAATTTTCATGCCTAGCACTACGTCAATCTTATGTAATGCTCTTCTAATTATTTCATGTGTATTTCTTATTCTTCTATTTCCTTGGGCATGTATAGTGAGTTAGTGAGTAATTGGAATTCAGCCTAGCTATGACATTTAAGGCGTTTAGGATTATTTGTGATAGTTTTTATACATAATTTATAAATTGTGAATGCTATGATTTTTTATAGCTTTTATATTTTATTAAAACAAGAGTTTGAAAACGGGCTCGGCCTACATATGGAGTTGGCCTATTTAAACCTGAAAAATGAAGTGAGAATCAGGCTTTGGTTTAGGGGCTCGAAACCGTTACTGAGCTCAAAAAGACCAAGTTTAATGGGCTTAGCGCCTCAAATGGGTCAGGCGTACATGGTTGAGGCCAGCCCATTTATATTCTTTTTTATTTGTTTTTGATTATTTGAAAAATAAAAATTGAAATATGAAAATAGTGAAGCACTGTAATTGAAACCCCCATTTTATTTTTTATTTTTTTAAAAAAGTATGAAGCCCAGGCTCCCCTTTCTTCCTTTCTTCAGTTGAATTTTATCTTTGACCTCACTCTCCACCCTTTTCTTTCTACTTTATTTGTAAAATTGGATATTTGGAGTTTTGGAATTTAGGGAATGTTAAAATAATGGGGAGTTTAGTCTTTAAAAATTATATAATTTATGATTTTATGATTTAAATTATGAATTTTATAAGTTATTTATTTGGTTATGTAATACACACACAAGGCTCGTCCTAAGCCTTGAAGGGTGAGGGTTGGGCTTTAGAAATTATTAGATCCATCATAAGGCATCCCTAATTCCCAATTTTAGAGTAGGGTTTATTCTTAACTTTAGCGGTAGTTAGAACCATCAAAATCACCATGCACCATGGTTCATTAGGCTAACATTTTAGTATTAGCTATTTAAAAGAACCACAGGAAAATGATAATTAGGTATCTTATAAAGCAACTCAACCCAATTCTTTACACTTAACCATATCTTATCATAATAGTAAAGGATTTACCTATCATGATAGAAAAGGAACAACCTAATTATCATGATAGGAAAAGCACTACTCGTATTTCTACCATGATATTTAAAGCAAGCCTAGTTAACTAATATAAGCCCTTACTATGATAAAAAAAGTATTCACATAATATTCAAGGCTATCAAAGTAGAAAAGTTTAAAAAGCATTGATTAATTAATCCCATAGTAAACATACAATCAATTAATTATTCACGTCTATTATGATAGGAATAAATAAACTCTCTTATGTAGCCTACTATAGTAGAAAAAGAATAAAGCTGCACAATTATAATTCAAATAAATGATAAATAGAAACAAAAGTAAATAAAAACCATGCATTCATGTCTTTGGTCAAATTCCTTAAACTTAATGCTCAAAGGCTAAAGAATAATATAGTTTAATGCGAATAGGAATATCAAATAAATAAAGAAAATGTCTAAGTTAGGCCTTAAGTGTGATAGGAAGTTTCTTCCTCTAAGGTCATGCTTCTCATGAAGCTGGCAGTCCCTGAGTCTGTTTCCTCCCCTAAACTCCTTTATTAATTCTTGCAGCATTTAAGAACAGGGTGAGACAATGTTTCAATAACCCTTCAGAAATTATGGTGTATCTATGGTCGGTAGATGACTTGATCCAATAAGTTTTTACAAAAGTTTCATTTCACACAAATAATCATCACAAAGAAATTTTAAGTATATCTCAATTCAATGCAACATTAATCCCTACTAACTGTCATGTTTGAAAAGATTTTATTTAATATATAACTATTTCACATGAAACACAAGCATGTAGAAAAAATTTTATTCATATAACACAAGAATTTAGATAAAAAATGCAAGAATCCATCAACCTTATCTAGTAATTAAAGTATATAATATTCAAATAACATCAATGATACCAAACCAATATTATAGTCAAAAAGTATAAACCATTTCAAGTAAGGAAGTTCAAAACCAGTCCAAATTGAAAGAACCAATCCAAACCAACTGAAACCAAAAGAAATCAACCAAAACCGAATAATAATCAAGTCTGCTTCAATTTTTATGATATAGAAACCGATTGGTTCAGTTCAAGTTTCAGTTTTAGGTACTATAAACCGAATCAACTTTGATTAAAAAATACTATTTATTTATTTATAAAATATATAACCATTTATCTACAAGAAGAATTTTGTTTTGAATTTTTTATAGTAATAGATAAATATTTTTAAAGAACTTGAATGGACATGCATAATATCAAATAATTATAATAATCATGCTATGATCATCATTTAATTATTTACAACTTGAAAGCCTCACGTATTCAATTTATCTACAAGAAGTATTTTGTTTTGAATTTTGTATAATAATTTTTTTTGTTATTTATTAGAATATAGATACATAGATAAATATTTTTAAAGGACTTGAATGAAAATATATAATATTAAATAATTTTAATTTTAAAAACTTATATCAATTTTTATGATTAATTATTGTTAGCACATTGAAATTTTATCACATTTTTATACCTCTATTTGTGAAAAGAAAAGAGCCAAAAAGAATTGGATTTAATTTAAACACACAGTCCCATTATTAAGACAAAAAAAGGGAAAAAAATTAAATAAGTACATTAAAGCTTGATTCAAACCTTAACCAAATCAAAAATAAAATTAAACCAAACCAAGCTCATAAAATTCAATCATGTCTCTATTATGAGGAAACTAAATGGTTTGGTTTGGTTTGATTTTTGCTTCAAAGCAAACCAAATCAAGCCTATGGACACTCTCAATTTCAAGAACGATATTAATATATTAAAATTTCATTTTATTTTATATTAAGTTTCTCCTTATCTCCTCTTTATTTACTTAGACTAAAGATTCAGGTGAAAGGAACTGATGCCTAGCCAAAGACTTTGTTACTCTATATCAAGTCTTAGCTCTCCCTTCAACCAAAAAGGCCCAAAATGACACCGAGCTTATCCCAACATTGGTCAAAGAAACTAGGTAGCTCAAGCACATAATAAGGCCGCTTTGCACATGCCATGCGGCTGCAAATGTGTGATCATGATCTAACATTATTTCCTTAGTTTTATTTTACAACTTGCAGCTACCTCATGAATAGAATAATTCTAATACATTATAGAGTTAGTCACGGTTTTATTTATCATATAATTATTCAATAATGTTCAATAATCATGAGCTATCATTCAAAGTAGTTATATTTGAGTCCTCACATTAGAATCAAATTTTTATACCATACTTTGTATTTATACTATTATTACAATTAAATTATATAATCAATCAAGATTAGTCAACATCTATCCAATTTTAATTCCTTTTCCCATAATGTAGCATTCCTAAGTGTTTCACTACACAACATAAATTCTCAATTTTTTAACTCGTCATTAGACTGAATTTTTGCAAAAACATTATAATAAACATAGTTTATTAGATTTAATTCAATGTAAGTATTATAAATTTTATAGTTATCTACCAACACGTGTTTACAATCCTAAAAAAAGTTACTTAAGCTTAGGTTCACTCCAAGAGCCCGAGGTCTCTATATAAGAGACCCTTTAGCTAATTCAAACATTAAAGCAAAACTAAGAAGTCTCTTAGAAAACTCCAAACACAATATTTTAAAGGATTAGAGTCACATAAAATTAATATTTAATTATTTATTATTCTCGATTTATCCCAAAGTACTTGTTGAAATTATTTTTAATTCTAGAACTATACTTGTTAAACTCTACTCATTTTTTTTTTATATATTTCTAACCTTAGAGATTTTTAAAAAATTCCCTAAAATAACTTTAAATCATATTAGTCATTCCTTGTTAATTTTAAAGTGCTTGTGAGTACGTTTTACAAGTCCTAGATATCTAATAAGTAAAACTTTCATCCCAAAATAATTAAAATAAATTTGAATTAGTTATAATTTATTTTTTAGATTCATCTTTAATTTATAAATTGCTCTAGAGAAGTTTAAAAATAATCTTTACAACTCTTAAAATTAATCTTTACAACTCTTAAAATTAATCAAAGTCATTTGGAGTTTTTTAAAGTTATTTTTTATTGTTCCAAAACAGTCCTAGAATCACTATTTAACATCTCTACCCAATGACGAGATCTCTCCCTAATTTTTAAATCTACCTAAATCTAGTGATATTAGCTAGAATAAAATTTTAACATACTTACCTGATTTTAGAAAATTTCGGCCCACTTTTAAAGTATCTGATTTAGCTTCTGTGAAATTTTCTCAGCTGGCGTGCTATTCCTTCCCTCTCTCTTTCGATTACCAACCCTGCCGCCGAAGAATTAAATTTTGGAGCCTCGCGTGATTCACCCTCGAAGCTAAGCGAGTGGTGGGCCGCATATCCACCGTTGGCCTCAACTTTTATTTATTTATTTTTTTATGCTTGTTTCTTTTTCTTTTTCTTTTCTTTTTTATGTTTCCTTTTTTTCCCTTTTTTTTAATACTTTGTTTGTTTACTCTTTTTTTAAGTTATCTTATTCTTGTCCCGCTTTTTATTTTGACATTATATATATATATATATAACAAATTTTTACTTTCACCCATGTTTATTTCAGATGTTTTAAATGTTTTAATATAATTTATTTACTATTAATTAAGGTTATTTTAACAAATAAAAAATTAAATTTTAACAGTATTTGGTTTCAATATAATTTAAATAAATATAATTTCTTAAGTAAAAAATTAAGATTTTATTTATTTAATCTCACTAACTTTATAAATTTCTCACTCCTCAAAAATATATCTTGAAATTAAATCCTCAAAATTTATTTTACTTTGAGTAAATTCTCCTTATTCAAATAATTATATAGTAAATTCAAATTACAATGAAATAATTTATTTTTAATACTAATTAAGTCATAAAACTTAATATGTTATGCTTTTTATCTATGGCCAAACAGTCATAACTCTTAAATGTGACATTATCCTATTCTTAAATCCAAAAATAATTCTAAGAGATTTCTCAAAAAGGGAGGATATTACATCTTGTAAAGATATTAATAACAATTAAAAATTTTTAAAAATTGAAATTTTCAAAAAAAAGGACAATTATCTTTATTTGCAATTGAAATTTTTTTAATTATTGAAATGACCAGTGAAAGGTCATTCATGAATTTAAGGAATGTTGGTTGTGAATTTTAAAAATATCACTTGTGAATATATAAAAATCAATTGTAAATGATAGATAGTTTTATGAATATATACATCATTAATTATAAATTTAAGGAGAGCTACTTAGAAATTTTTGAAATGATACTTGTGAATTCATAAAAAGTTTGTTATGAATGGATATTCAAAAATATGAGAGGGTTTCTAAATCTTTAATTTAAAATTAAAAATATTTATATTAATCTATATCTAATGTTCCATAAAAAGTAACATTCCTTAAATTTACAATTAATTGTCCTTGAATCACCAAGTGAAATATAAATTCATAACATTATCTATTCATTTACATTTAAATTTTTATAAATTTATTATAGATCTCTCTAAAATTTACAAGTGACTATCCTTAAACTCATATGTGACAATACATATATTCATAAAAATATTTATTCATTTACAATTAACTTTCCATTGATTTATAAGTAACATTACTTAAATTCACAATTAATTTTATTTAAATTCATGAGGAATCCATTAATTATTTTAATAATTATTTATTTTTTAATTACAAATAAAGATAATGATTCTTTTATGACATTTTAATAGTTTGAGATATTCATTTGTCAACAATAACTTTACTCCCAAGCAACAACTTTTTTGCATGTTATCAAAGAGTGGTGATGATCATGGGGCCTACCTTGATTTTGCCACCAGTACCAATATATATAAGGTTAAATGATAAATTGGTACTTAAATATTAAGTTCAAGAATATTTTAAATTTTAAATTTATTTTAGGTGTAATGTTCTTCTTAAACTTTTGGAAATGATGTTGCCTCTACTATTCACAAAAGTCAATTTTAATTATTAATTGACAAAAAATGACAAAAAAAGATATAAAAAATTACAAAAAATAATCAAGAAAAGTTACCTCGTGTTTTATAAAATTAGAGAAAAGGTAGAAAACATCATGTTTTCAATAATAATACTTACTCCGTCCTAGATAATAGGATATTTTTGAAAGAATTTTTTAATCTCAAAATATAAGACACTTTTGGTAGATTGATGTTTTATTAAATGTATTAATTTTAATATTATCCTTTCTCTGTCTATAATTAATTTTCGTCCCTTTTCTTTTCAATATATTAAGTGATGGGTATTTTTAAAAGTTTATATTTTTGTTTTAGAAAGATAAGATTGTTAAATATATTTAATGAGGTTTATTGATATGTTAGATTTTGAAACAGAGGAGGTAATAATTTTGTATATAAAATAAATTATTCTTTCATCATTTATTTCATCACTTTAAATATATTTTTAAGAATAATGATTGATATTTTTTTTATTTTTATTTTTTAAAACTTATTCTTAAAAAATATTCTACTTAGGAACATTAAAAAAAATATCTTTTTATCATTACTTTCACTGCATTTCATGGAAATGGCTTTATGCAATAAAATTCTGTAGACTGTGGCTTTGTACCATACACATGATAATAATGGGGAAGACTTTCGGAGAAAAAAAATCCCTGAAAGCAAATAATTCTTGGGGACACAACAAATGCAATAATACCACGTGGGGACACAAATTAAAGCAAGTGGGAATAGATGCACATGGCCATAAATAAAATTCCATAATGTCACAATGTCAACTCTTCCAATAAATCTTGGTCAAAAATACAGGGGGCATCCTCCACTGAATCAACAAACTTTCTACAAGACAATATGAATCAGACTAGCTGTTAAACCGTGATCAAATTAATTAAAAACAAAACATTTTATTAAATCTGCTAAAATACTGGTTTAATGATTTAATAGTTCATTTGATCCGGATTTTCATACTATAATTTTCTATCTTAAAAATGACGCTTGTCTTTGCTCAATTAGACGTATATCGTCACCATAATCTGGGATCAAAATCAGTGTATATAAGCAGACAGAAAGCATTTCTCTGCACCGAAGTTAAGCAACTGTGAAATCCTAAAACCATGGGGTCTTCGGGATCGCTATTACTCTTGGAGATTTTTGTGTTTGCTTTGTTTCTAGTTTTATCAACTACTTCATCATTTCCAGTTCATGAAAGATTCACTCGTTGCCTTCAAGCAAATTCTCATAACGCAATCCCATTCGCCACATCGTTTTACACTCCAAACAACAATGCTTCATACAGTTCAGTCCTTGAATCCACAGCTCAAAATCTAAGGTACTTGCTACCTTCAATCCCCAAACCTGAATTCATATTCACTCCCATGGACGATTCTCAAGTTCAAGCTGCTGTCATCTGTGCCAAAAAGCTCAAGATCCACATGAGAGTGCGTAGTGGAGGTCATGACTATGAAGGCCTTTCTTATGTTTCTCTCATAGAGAAACCATTCATGGTTTTAGATCTCGCCAAGCTTCGTGCCATCCAAGTCGATATAGCACAAAACACGGCTTGGATTCAAGCTGGTGCTACAATTGGAGAAGTTTACTACAGAATTTCAGAGAGAAGTCCAGTTCATGGCTTCCCTGCAGGCCTTTGCACAAGCTTAGGCATTGGTGGTCACATAACAGGAGGAGCATATGGCTCCATGATGAGAAAGTATGGTCTGGGAGCTGACAACGTCATCGACGCGCAAATTGTGGATGCTCATGGCAAAATTCTTGACAGAGCAGCCATGGGAGAGGACTTGTTTTGGGCAATTAGAGGAGGAGGAGGTGGAAGCTTTGGGATTATCTTGTGGTGGCAAATCAAGTTAGTTAAAGTTCCACCTGTAGTGACAGTTTTTACTGTTACTAAAACTTTAGAACAAAATGCAAACAAGATTCTCTATAAGTGGCAGCAAGTAGCACCAAATATCGATGAGAATCTGTTCATGAGAGTGCTGATTCAGGTAACAAATTCAAGCGTTGTTGCAGGTGAAAAAACCGTTTCAACTTCTTATAATTCTCTTTTCCTTGGTGGGGCCAATAAACTTCTCCAAGTGATGAAGAAAAATTTTCCAGAATTAGGTCTCACCAAAAAGGATTGTTTGGAAACAAGTTGGATCAAATCTGTGCTTTACATTGCTGGCTATCCAAACAACACACCCCCAGAAATTCTTCTCCAAGGGAAATCCACTTCCAAGGCATACTTCAAAGCTAAGTCAGATTTTGTGAGGCAAGTGATTCCTGAAACTGCTTTGAATTCTCTGTGGAAAAGGTTTATGAAAGATGATGGGCCCTTGATGATCTGGAATCCATACGGAGGAATGATGAGCAAAATCTCAGAATCTGCAATTCCATTTCCTCACAGAAATGGAACACTTTTCAAGATACAATATGTAACGGGGTGGCTAGATGGAGAGAAGAGCATGAAAAAGCACATGAATTGGATCGGTAGATTCTATTACTCCATGAAGCCCTATGTTTCAAGCTTTCCAAGAGAATCTTATGTGAATTACAGAGACCTTGACTTGGGGATGAACCAGTATAATAACACAAGCTTCTTGAGGTCAAGCATTTGGGGATACAAGTACTTCATGGATAACTATATAAGGTTAGTGAAGGTGAAGTCTAAGGTTGACCCAAGTAATTTTTTTAGGCATGAACAAAGTATCCCTCCATTAACAATTCGAGAGAAGAAAGGGTCAAACCACTGAATTTTTCTTTTTGGGTAATAATTTATATGGTTTGTGTTCGTTTTATGATATTTTCTTTCTTATGTGTGAGATCCACTTGATTTTATGCCAGAATTACTCTTGGAGTTCTAAATTATAGTAGATTTAATGTTGTTTCAATGTGACAACAGCGGTTAACCCTTGTGTACTTGTCCCTTTGGCAATGGAAGTATGAACTGATCTTTATATATTGTATGATAATCTCTTGCTTTACTTAGTAACAAAATATATTTGTTTTAAAAACTGAATTGAATCGAATTGAACAATTAAACCATTGGGCTGTCAATCGGAGCCATTAACAACTCGGTTAAACCAGAGTTGAGTTGTTATTGAATAAAAAACCATAATAGTTTTAAAAAAACTAGATGGCTTTAAGTATAATATTATATAAAAAAATTTGAAGAAAATAGAAAAATTCAAAAATTAGACCTGTACAAAAAGCCAATTTCATTTTCAGGCAATTCACATGTATGAAAGATGATTTGAAATCATTTTTTAAAAAGATATTGATAACTATATGTGCAAATACAGATATTTTTAAGTCAGTCTACACAATTTAATCAAGATCTACCTATCTTTGAAAAATTATAAAATTATAATTTATAATATTGTGAATTAGTGATTATGTTGTGTCATTTTATTAACAACTATACCTACTATAGATTTATTTATTCAATATATTTTATATAAGAATTTAATATTATTTTTTATTTAATTTTTATCTCACCAATTCGATTATCGATATGATTGGTTAAACCATATAAAAATTGAAAATTATTAATTTTTCCGATTCAACATTCTAGTTCAACTTTTTAAACATTATATATAGGTCAATGCTTTACAAGAAATTTGGCAAATGTCCTATGTTATGCTTGTAAAGTATATTGTTTGATGTGCATATGATATTTTATATTTATTAAAATTTTTTTTATTGGTTTTCCATTAATAATACTAAAAAGAGGAGTCTATCTTTTTTTGTGTTTGAATACAAAGACACAAAAAACCCATGTAAAAGTTGAACAAAATCAAGTTATGTCAGATTTCATAAGGGATCTGCATCTTGAGGGCGGATGATTATGAATAATAAGATCAAGATTATCCTAAGAGGCCTGGTGAGTGAACATGTCCGTACATTGCTTGCTTCCCCAAACGTGTGTTCAAAGGTAATGATCCAATCTTTCATGACCAGTGTTTTGACTTTGTTGATAATACCAGAGAGAGGATATTTATTAGGGAAATTATGTTGGATAAGCAAGAGTGCTTCTGCAGAATCAGAGTATATGTTGATTTTATTAAACTGGGCATTTCAATAAAGCTGAAGTCCTTCTAAAATGCACAAGAGTTCTGCTATTGTGCTTGGATGATAATCGAGATATTTGGAAAATCTCTTGATCCAATTGCTTTTATCGTCTCGTATGATTTCACTATAAGTAGCAATTCTAATGGAGTGGACAGCCCCGTCAATGTCAAGGCGGATCCAACTTGTTTTTGAGGGTGTCCATCATGCCTTTAGCCTTTTGCAATCACGACTAAGGAGATTAACTTTAGATTGAAGCCTCATGTCGTTGGAGATTTGCTGGATAACAGAGAAAGTAATGTTGACATTCTGAATAGTTTCTTCAGAATAGATTTTTTTGCAACACGTCTTCCAGATGTTCTAGCAAACTTGAGTAAAAAGTCTCTACCAAGGGGTCTTTCTTGTGTTTAGATTTCTTGCCTTAACTTTCGCATTCTAAGTTATCTAATCTTGTATAGAAAGGGAGAAGAAAGTATTAAGTTTTGAGAGTTTTACCAATTTAATCCAAATGTTACGAGCTTTTATGCAATCTCGCAGAATATGAATGGAGGAATCAAGAGAATTGCATCTAAAAAAGCAAATTTGTTGAAGAGGAGCACTCCCTTCGGTGTAGGTAGATTTGAGTTGACGTTTGTCCCAAGCAACCTTTCAAAGAAAGTATTTGATTTTCTCATAAGTAGGTCATTTTCAAATCCTTGCCCAAATGTCGGAATTGTTACGATCATTTTGAGAGGCCATAACCTTATAAGCGGATTTGACGGTAAAGTTGCCATCAGAGGATGATCTCCAAACAATGACATCATCATCCCCAGAGAGATTGGGTGGTCTAACCAGCGCAATAAATCTTATCACCTCAGGAGGGAGGTGACGATTCAGAAGGCTAAAATTCCATCCCTCAGTAGAGTTGCAAAGATTAGAAACTCAAGCATGAACACTAAGGTAGGCATAATAAACAAGAGGTTCCGAAAGAGGGGACCACTTACTGTACCATGGTCTCCCTTATCAATTTTCCAACCAACATGCGCCATGAATTTATTCCATATTTTGCAAATATTATTCTAAGTGAATGAGGAGGAGTTAGGTTTGTAAACCATAGGAATGGTGGGATTTATACATTTATATTTGTCACGAAGAATCTTGACTCAAAGCCAATTTGATTGAGTGATAAAGTCAAGTCTTCTCAACATACATTGTCACATTAGAGTGGTGCAGATGGGCAGTGGTGTCCCTATTAGAGTTAGGTTCTCTTTGAAAAATATTTATTATACTTTTATGTATATAAGAATGAACTCTGTAATGATATTGCTTGTAAAAAAACACTGTAATATGATATTTCATATTTAGAGAAATAAAAAATTATTTATATATTACATTTTTATATGATTCAATAAAAAAACAAATTGGTCCATCAACAATTGTGGGCACAATGATAAATTATTAGATGGTTTTTTAAAAAATAATCAATAACTAGAAATGAAAAATCAGCCTACATCAATGTTTTGGGTTCGTGCCATTACTGTCCGCTAAGGCTGCCAATATTATATTTCTTTCCTTCTCTTTATATTATAAGACCCATCTAATCGTCTCATTAAAATTAAAAATAAATAATTAAGTTATTAATTTTTTTAAAAAATAAAATTTCAATTTTATTTATATTTAAGTGCAAAAAAATTTAAATTTGTATTATATTTATATCATAATTAATGAATTTAAATAAAAATAATATTAAAAAATATAATTAATATCATATGAAGTACTTTATATTAAGGACCATCAATCTCTTATACAAGATGACTTATAATAAGCACATGATCAAGAAGTATACTTTGTTATTTATTTAAAAACTAAACATTTATTTTTTAATTGTTATATTTTCTCAAGATATGTGCATAATAATAAATTATTACGGAACGCGTCCAATAAGGCTGCCGATATTTTTCTTATTGTGCTCCCACAAGAACTTTACCAAATATGCTTTGAATCAGATATTTAAATTCATTTCCTTGTAAGTTTCTATTGAATCTTCCACTTTACTTTTCTGCGTTATTTCCTTTCACTAGTCAGACTCAGCACCCTTGATCTTATCTAGGACGTGCGCATTTTACTCGTTAGATTTGAGCAATAAGCTATTCTATTCATGATTTGACTTATTAAACTTTTTGTATAATATATAAATATAAATAAATTTATTTTTAATTTTATATATTAAATATAAAGACGGACCTGCGTGTCATATGAAGAGAGCAGCTGTCTGCCTGTCCCAACAAACTTTTAACAATTTCTTTAATAAATAAATACTCCTCTGAACTCTGAATTTTTTTATAAATTATTTCTATCAAAATATCAATATAAAAAAATATAATGAATAAAAATATGTAACATTTTAAATATATTTTTATATAATAAATTTAAAAAATAATGTTATGTTATTTTTATTTTTTATAAAGAATAACTTTAAAAATATATTTTAAATATTACATAAAAAATCACATTATAACTTATAAATAAAATTAAATGAATCTTTAATAATATGATTTATAAATGAGATCAGAGAGAGTATGATACTAATATATGTATATTCCCATCTCATAGATTAACAAACATTAATTGCCAAAGGTGATTGATGATATTATTTTTTCATGTCATTTAACATTTTATTAGTTTTTCATTTATAATTTTCTGGACCCACATAAAAAATATCACACATTTTATAGTCATCACCAAAATATAAAACCTTGTAAGAAAATTTATAAAAGGAAATATTGGAGCAAAAACTTATAATATATATTCAATTTTTTAGTATTATAAGAGTGTCTTTATATATGTAAATATATCAAGTTCCACTATTCAAAATTTTTGAGTCCCGTCATTGGACAAATCTATATACATAAAATAGAATTTTAAACTTTTTACCTTTCAAAAAATACCTATATATAGGAGCCTATATATTAATACGGACATAAGAAGGTATATATTTGAATTCTACCATAAAGCAGCTTAGATGAATCAATGGCATGGTACAGTTGATTAAAAAATTATATTTTACATGTTTATTCATATATATAGAGAGAGAGAGAGAGAGAGATACAATAAAAAGGAGTTCATATACATACATACATACATATATATATATATATATATAGAGAGAGAGAGAGAGAGAGAGAGAGAGAGAGAGAGAGAGAGAGAGATACAATAACAATACAACTCCTTGTAGCCAATTGAGTGAGTTTCAATTCGCCATCAAAATTAATGTCTTCCATCTTCCAAGCACTAAAGCACTGTATAAACGTATGCTCGCCATATCAAGTGATGACAAGTTTCATGTGACTTTTGGGTTAGAATAATCATAGCTCGCACCAATTATGTCTATCCCTTATTAGACGACAAGGAAGAAATAAGTGTGGCTTAATTATTTATTAATTTCTTTTTAGTTTACATATATAGTATATTTTTTTATTAAAGATAATTATATTCAAAAAATAATTGAAAATTTTAATTATGGGCTTGCATATTTATTATAATCACAATTCACGTGCTACCTTTTCATGACCTTTTGCAACTCATCATCAGGTGTTTGGTTCAGCAATGACAACAACAATAAAATATTTTAAAGTTTTGTTTGGATACATAGGAATCTGAATTTAGATTTGAATTTTTATTACTTAGATAATTAAAAAAGTATGCATTTAAATTTGATCCAAGCTCTACCTCAATTTTTTTTTGGAATTTAAAATCCTTTTTAAACTTTTATTATTTCAAATTCTATATCAATTTCTTTGTAATTTGACTGGTCCATTGATTGCATTGAACTGGACCAAATTGCTAGCAAAGACTAAGACTGGTCCATAGCTGCCAATTGGGATTGGACGGTCGACACCAATTGAGATCAA
Source organism: Prosopis cineraria (assembly GCF_029017545.1). NCBI lineage: Eukaryota > Viridiplantae > Streptophyta > Magnoliopsida > Fabales > Fabaceae > Prosopis > Prosopis cineraria. Next base: position 5,051,718 of record NW_026555334.1, on the reverse strand, counting down.
AAAGCTAACTTCCATCAGGATTGAATTGACAATGCCAACCTAGATTGTACCGTTAGCACCAACTAGGGCTTAACTGTTGGCGCCGATTGGGATCGAAGTGCAGGTGATAACTAAGATCGGATGGCCAACATCCATTGAGACCAAACCACCTGCGTCAATCGAGATCAAAGTGCAGGCAATGATCGAGACCAGACTACCAGCAATGATTGAGGCCTAACCCTTGGCACCAACCGGGATCGGACAATTGACTTTCACAGGGACCAAACCACTAGCACAAACCAGGATTGAAGGGCATGCGATGATTAGGATATACTCGAATTGGATTGTCGACGCTGATCAATGTCGAATAGCCAATATCCACAAGCACCGGACAGTCAGCGCCGACTAAGACCGGAGTAAAGGTGAAGACCGGGACTGGATGGGTGACTTTTACTAGGACCAGACCACTAACACTAACCAAGACTGGAATGCAGGTGACAATTGAGATTGAACAATCAATTTCTACCAAGACCAGACCTCTAGCGCTAGTAAGGATCAAAATGTAGGTGATGACTAAGACTGGATAGCTGACTTCCATCAAGACTTGATCGACGGTGCTAATCAAGATAGGAGTGCAGTTGACGATTGAGATTGGATGGCCAAGTTTCATTGGGATCGGATAACTAGCACTCTGATCTTGGTTAGCCATCCGGTTTGGTCCTGGTGGAAGTTGACTGTTTGGTCTCGGTCATTGCTTGAGCACTGATCTTGGTTGGCCCCAGCTATCTAGTCTTAGTAGATGTCGGTCGTTTGATCTCAATTGTTGCCTGCACTCTTGTCCCAATCAATGTTAGCAGTTTAGTGTCAGTGAAAGTCAATTGTCTAGGCTCGATTAGCGCCAGCTGTTAGGTCTCATTGAAAGTTAGCCATCAGGCCCTAATTATTGCCTGCACTTGGGTTCTAGTCGGAGTCGGCGATCCTCTCTTAATTGGGGTAGGTGGTTAGGCTTTGGTCAATGTTGACGGTCTGGTCTCAATAGAAGTTTGTTGTTTGATCATGGTAGGCATTAGCAGTTTGGTCCCGATGGAAGTCGACCGTCCAGACCACCGACTTTGACTTGGATTGGACTACCGACATTGTTCGAGTTGCTTTGAAATTCAAACATAGATTTTAAAATTTTGAATTTTACTTAATATTCAAACAAAGAATTTTAATATTATAATTTAAAATTTTTTTATATCATCCAAATAAAGAATTTGGAATCTATAAAATTTTAATGTGAGATTTCAAATCTAAATTTACCCCAAACGTAACCTAAAAGTATTTTGTCCATTTGATTTATTATATTTTTTATTATAATTATAGTTATTAAGATATTTGTATTTTTTACAAAAAAAAAATATAAAATTCAATAACAAGTATATTATTTCCTTTTGGATTATTATTTTTCAATTTAAAGAAAATAGTTTATCCTTTGAGAATTTAAAATTTCATCCTCAATGGGTTAATAATTGACATTTTATATGCTTAGGTCAAGTCTTATTAAATTTTTTTTGTTAGACGACAAAAAATAAAATGTGTGTTACTTCAATAATGACACACTAACTGCAAAATATTAAAAAGCATTTAGCATATGTCATGTCCCCCCACCCCCCACACACACGCACATATTACAATTTTGTCAATTTTTTAAATCAAGAGCCAACATATTATAATTTAGTTGTTAATGTTTTATCTATTTAATAAAACATAAAATTGATCCACAATTCTACGAGTATATATTCTTACCTTTTGCATTATTTTTATTTTTATGAATATTGGGATTATTTTTATCAATTTAAAGAAAATAATTCAACTCGAGAGAATTTTAGTTTCATCTTTAACTGGTTAATAATTGAAGGAATTTTATATGCTAAAGTGAAGCCTTATTGTCATATTTGCAAGTGAAGACGGCTAGCTAGTGTTGACTACAGGAATATTGTAGTTATGAGAGGGAAAATGACAATTAAAGACCCGGAGGACCATTATTTACAATTAGAGTCTTGAAATTATTAAAATTCCAATAATAAAATATGATCCTTACTTAAAATTAAAAACATATATAATTTTACAAAATTATCCTTACTTAAAAAAAATTAAAAAATGACACTATTAAAATTGCCATGATGGGTTAGGACTATTATCAATTTTAATTGAAAAAACCAAAATCCATACTTAGGAATTGGTTATTTTTTAGTGTGAAACTAAAATTTACTCGTAAAATTTTCGAAAGACACTTATGAATATATGATAGTGATTTAAAAATTTATCAAAGTCATTTCTAAATATGAAATTAATTATTTGTGAATTTTTATGCTTGTCAATATATAGAAAAATTATTTACAAAATCAACAAAAGATACTATTGAAATTACTATCATGAGTTGGGATCGTTGTTAATCTTAATTGAGAAAACTAAGAACTCAAGTTGTGGTTTGGGGCTATTGAAATTATTATTATGAGTTGAAACTATTGTTAATCCCATTCTTAAGTGTGGATCCTAGTTTTTTAACTGAGATAAACAATAATCCCAATTTATAACAATAGTTTCAATATTCGAAGACAATTTTGTAAACTCATATGTGTTTTAGAATCTCTCATCGTAATTAATGATCTTATATGATCTTTAATTAATTGTCATTTTTCTTGATGAGAGGCTCGGTTTTAGAAAAATATTTGTTATACTTTTATGGAAGAATGACATCCAAAGTAATGTTTAAATATTTATTTTACTAGCTAAAGTTAGTGCGACAGATATTCTTGTTACTTAACCAAATAATTAGAGGTTCAAACTTTAGTATTTGTGTATGTAGTAACAATTTAGAGAGGAGTACTTGGAGAAGATATTTTATGCGCTCAACGGAGCTTACTCTTTATATTAATTTGATATTTATAAATATGATAGATAAATTTTTGGATAAAAGTGTAAATTAACCCTTAGAATATAAGTTTAGAAGTGTGTGAGATTTTAAAATTATTTTTTATACTTTATTCCATTTCAACTTTTTAAAACGGTATAATTTGGCCATTCATTATTAAAAGTTGATTTTCCTTGTTAGTTGACCAAACAAAGAAAGAAAATGACTTAAAAAAATTATAGAAAATGGCAAAAAATTTACAATAAAAAAGCTAAAAATTATAGACAAAGGCCTAAACAAATACAAAAAAGGATCAAGAAAATTTTATCAATCCTTTTTGTAATTTTTGATATCATTTTTTGGTTCACTAAAAATCAAAGTTAATGTTTGTTAATGGTAGGAGTTAGATTGCTTCATTTTCAAAAGTTAATGAAAACATTTATTTGCACCAAAAATGAGTTTATGACCTCAAATATTTCTGAATCTATAATTTAGAGGTCAATTTATTCTTGCATCCTAATTTTTTTTACCATTCAGTATTTTTTTAATTTGATATTTAAAATATCTATCCAATTAGTGTGCTTTTAAGAATTAAAATAGAAACAAACAATGTAAAATTGGATTTTATGTTTTTTTAGTAAATTATATGGTATCTAGAGTCAAAGATTTGACGAATCCAGATTGAGCTAGGTTAGTATTTTTTCAAGAAGAAGTTTTACCGTCAAACACTTTTACATTCTTAGACTTTAGACTCGAGACTCTTGGTTAAAAGGATACAATGCCCTTGTCAGTTGAACCAAATATAATGTCAGGCCTGATAAAATAGTCAAGCATGGTGAAAATTGAAACCCAATTGTGAAGCAATGAAGAGAGATAGACAGAATAATCTAATGAAGCAGTGTGTGTGATAGACCCTAACAATGTTAAAAGATAGAGAGATATCAAAATTTGAAAGAGATCTATGATGGAAAATGGCCGGAATTCAAAGGAGAAAATAAAGGAGGAATATGAATCCAAATGGGAGGATAATTTAACTGAGAGGGTAAGGGTGTTGCTGTTTGTTTGGATAATTTGATTTCTTAATTTTTAATATGTTTTCTTTTTTCTTGTTCTTTATCCATGTCAACGTTATATTTCTCTTTTTATTAACTTATGTGGTTACCATATCATAATTTTGTCAGTCATGTCATCATAATTTAATGGTGTTAACTTCTCTGCAAAGATTAAGGATGACTTTTGATATTTTTATAAAACATAAAGGATTGAATTAATAAAAATTAAATATGAGGTACCAAATTAATAACTCATACACACATAAAGAACTAAAGGTTATATTATTTCTTTAAAATAGCACCAAACAATGTAAAATTGGATTTTATGTTTTTTTAGTAAATTATGTGGTGTTTGAAGTCAAATATTTGACTAATTCACATCGACCTGAGTTGGTATCTTTTCAAGAGAAAGTTTTACCACCAAACATTTCTATATTGTTAGAACTCAAACTCTGAGACCTCTAATTAAAAGGATATAGCACTCTTTTTAGTTGAACCAAATGCTTGTTAGTTGAATGAATTTTATACTTTGCTATCTATCATAAAATTAATTTTTTTAAGCATTTGGTTACCTCAAGATATATGTACAATATAATTTTTTTACACACATTTTGATATGAAAGTATAATCGTGTTATAATGGATAAAGACAATGTAGTTGAGACCTCTTGAAGACCTACATCAGGCAACCACAGACTAAAAAAGTCAAGGAAACACAAATAAGCAATCAAAGGAAAGGACTTTTAAATGAACTTGTTCCCAGCAACCCTAGTTTTCAATACACCATAATAGTTGATTAAATTCTTAATCACATTAATATTCAACTAAAAATACCAATAGCAAGCATAGCTCATAAAAATAGTTAAAAACTCTAAGAATAAAATTCTCATTCATAAACATGTCCCAATAGAGTACAATTTCATAGCTTATATATAGCCTAACATAAGACAACCTAAATGAAACTAGAAGTTATAGAATTCCCTTTAAGAGTAGTGTCTAATACTTTGCATGTTAGAAAAGTTTCTTAATTCATGAAAATTCAGCAGTTATAAGTAATTAAAAACACATTATAGAAGCTTTCCTTAAAACTGAACTTAAGTAAAATTAGAATATTAGGACAGCCTCTTGATGCTTTTTGAATGTTCTTGGACATCCTATATATATACTTCCACTCCAAGGAACATGTATATCATTGATATTACTGTCGAATAGCACCAAAATTATTAAAAACTAGATTTTACAGTTAAACATAAGCTAACTATTTAAATTATGATAATAAAAAGCTAAAAAGTGTGGGGATTTTTTTATGAGGAAATTAATTTTAAAAAAGCTAAATTAAAATTAAATAATTAAAATAAGTTTAACTAAGAAAATTATCAAACACAAGCAGCACAATCAGTCACGATCCAATTACCTAAACTTAATCTTCCTCATTCACAAAATAAATTAAATTTATTTAACTTTATTATTCTAATTTTATTTTATGTTTTTCAAATTATCATTCAAGGATTAAATAAGCAATTAAGTTATAGATTAATTGAAATCTTCCTTAACTTACAACCTAACATGTGTTCTAAGTTAGTTACACCAAAACAAAGCATGGATAATCATCCAAGCCAAACCAAATTGATCTTATATTACTATATTAATTGATTATAGTAAATAAAATATCAGATAAAATTTATAACTCAAAAAGTATGCGATAAAGCTACTCTAATTAATAATAGTAATTAAAGTATAAAATTTAGAGGTAAAGAGAAGAAGAGCAAAATGGAATAAAATTAGAATAAATTTTTTCTTGAATATCTAAGACTTTGATTAAAATTTAAGATTATGATTTATGATTAATTATACTAAAAAATTAGTTCTTCATATAACTAATAACCAAACAGCCCTGTACAAGAAGACGAGAAGCCATGGCTTAAGAAAATTGAAGAAAAGAATAATAGATGAAGAGCTATCGCTGCCAGCCTGCCACGTCTACGTCTCCTTCTTCAATTGAAAACTGTTGTGTCGCCACTGCCGCCCACGCTCTTTCTTTTTTTGCGCCGCGTCTCCGTTTCTTTTCTACGGAGGTTGTGCGTGCGTGGTTTTTACGGCCAAAGAAAAAAACCTAACTAATTTAATATATTTAAATAATCTTAATTAAAAATTACATTGAAATACTCAAGATAAATATAAATAAAATTCTTAAAATTTAATTCTTAATTTAACCTTCAAGTGTACTTATATTCTTATTATATAAAATAATCTCTATCAATACTTTTTCAATTTGATTTAAAAAATATGCACAAATAAAATTAAATTAAATAGTAACTATATAAAAATATTGAAGGTATCGTTTATATTTTAAAATTAAAGATTTAAATAATTAAAATTTTAAAATTAAAGATTAGCTAATAAAATTAAATAATATTCAATTAAATTTAATTAATCTCAAATAAATATTTAAAAATTTAAATTAAAAAGATAAAAATATATAAAATTATCATTTATCAATTATAGCTTTTTAAGTACATATTCTTCAATCTAGACTCCATATGGGCCTTGTGGGCTTCTAACAGTGTAACCTTTATTCCTGGACCCTTATTGAAGCTTTCTTGACCTTCTAAGTGGATCTTCATGTTCATACACATGTATAGGCTTTTTGGGCATCCATTTGGGTTTTGAATAAGTTTGATTTTCATTCTGAAACTCTGATGATTCATTAGACAATGCATCTGGTCCCAAATTCATCAGCATATTAAAGTTCCATTAGGTTGGTAAAACCAAAAGTTCCATTGGACTCCTCTATAGTATTCGGCATGTGAAGACTAAATACACCCTAATAATACGAATTTGGTACACAAAGTCAGTGGCAATAGAATCATTGCTGCAAAATGGGCATTAAATGATATTCCATTACGTCATAATCTCAACTCCTCCACTAAATCTGTTGATATCTTAAAGATGGCACTTGTCTTAGCTCAATTACACGTATATGGCCACTAGTATAATAGGTCTCGCACTAGAATTTGTGTATATAAGCAGACACATAATGCATTTTTCTGTACAGAAGAAGCAAAAAGTGTGAAATCCTAAAACCATGGGATCTCCAAGTCCAAGGTTTCTGTTCTTGTTGGTTTATGTGTTTGTGTTACTTTCGGTTTCATCAACTTCTTCGTTTACAATACAAGAAAGCTTCATTCATTGTCTTGGAGCACATTCTCAGAATCCAATCCCATTTTCGACATCCTTTTACACTCCCAACAATGCTTCATTCACTTCAATCCTTGAATCCGCAGCTCAAAATCTAAGGTACTTGCTGCCTTCAATGCCCAAACCTGATTTCATATTCACTCCATTGGAGGATTCTCATGTTCAAGCCGCTGTCATTTGTGCAAAAACGCTCAACATTCACATGAGAGTACGCAGTGGAGGTCATGACTATGAAGGCCTTTCTTATGTTTCTCTTGTTGAGAAGCCATTCATGATCTTAGATCTTGTCAAGCTCCGTGCCATCCATGTTGATGTTGCACAAAACATGGCATGGATTCAAGCTGGGCCAACTATTGGAGAAGTTTACTATAGAATTTCAGAGAAAAGTCAAGTCCATGGCTTCCCTGCAGGCATTTGCACAAGCTTAGGCATTGGTGGTCACATAACAGGAGGTGCATATGGCTCCATGATGAGAAAGTATGGCCTTGGAGCTGATAACATCATTGATGCACGAATCGTGGATTCTGATGGCAAGATTCTTGACAAAGAAGCCATGGAAGAAGACCTATTTTGGGCAATTAGAGGAGGAGGAGTTGGAAGCTTTGGGATAATTCTATGGTGGCAGATCAAGCTAGTTCAAGTTCCACCTATAGTGACAGTCTTTACTGTTACTAAAACTTTAGAGCAAAAGGCAAACAAGATTCTTTATAAATGGCAGCAAGCAGCACCAAACATTGATGAAAATATATTCATTAGGGTCCTGATTCAGGTAACAAATTCCAGTACTGTGGGCAAGAAAACCATATCAACTTCTTATAATGCTCTATTTCTTGGAGGGGTTGATAGCCTCCTCCAAGTGATGAAGAGAAGTTTTCCTGAATTGGGTATAACCAAAAAAGACTGTTTGGAAACAAGTTGGATCAAATCTGTGGTTTACATGGCTGGCTATCCAATCTCCACGCCACCAGAAATTCTTCTCCAAGGGAAATCCATTGGCAAGACATACTTCAAGGCTAAGTCAGATTTTATGAGGCAAGTGATTCCTGAAATTGCATTGAGTTCTCTATGGAAAAGGTTTTTGCTGGAAGAAAGCGCCTTCATGATTTGGAATCCATATGGAGGAATGATGAATAGAATACCAGAATCTACAAGGTTATTGTGACTCTGATTGGGGAGCTTGCACATACACTCGTCGATCAGTGATTGGGTATATTATCAAAATGGGAGGCGCACCTATTGTATGGAAGTCAAAGAAACAAACTACGGTGTCTCACTCTTCTGCTAAAGCAGAGTACAGAGCTTTGGGGAGTGCTGTATCAAAAGTTGTGTGGTTGACAGGACTTTTAAGAGATTTAAAGGTTGATAATGTACTTCTTGTTTTGGTAAATTGTGACAATGAAGCAGCAATTCAAATAACTTCTAATCCAGTCTTTCATGAACGGACAAAACATATTGAAATTGATTGTCATTTTGTTCATGAAAAACTTTAGGAAGGTTTAATTTCATTGCAACATGTTTCATCATTAGAACAACAAGCAGACATATTCACTAAGGCCCTAAGTGCATTGGGTCATAAGAGGATGTTGATCAAGTTAGGAACTATGAACATCTTGGGTTCTAACTTGAGGGGGTGTGTAGAAAAATAATAGTGTCTCATCAATATTGTTGGGCTTCGAATATTGGGCCAAGAGTTGCTTGGTTTGGGATTGTATAGTGTATTGTATAGATATAGCGTGGGTTTTATTGTCTTTGTTCGTGTTGCTTTCTTTTGGATTACACACACACACACACACACACACACCCAGTGTGATTGTAAAGGTGCATAAGGAATATTTGATCCATTGGATCCAATAAAAGAATGTTATTCAGCAATATTGTGTTTCTCTATATTTTCATAAAAATATATATTGTTTTTCTTTTTTACCCTTAATTCCAATTATTAATACACTTCATGATGAGTAAGAGATAAATTTACACAATAATCTAAATTAATAAATACAAGGGGTAAAGTAGGAAAAAAAATTTGCATCTACTATGTTGTTTATATTTTGAATCAAGATTATTTAATCTGAAGGAAACATTTTTATATTTTGGATGGAAGGGAGTAACTAATTAAACAAAATCCTTTAACTAATGAATTTCATTTATAATAATTTTGAAATTGTTAAATATATTAACTAACTTTAACTGAATTCAATAGTGCACGTAAAGTTGTGATTAGTTAATATGTTTTGTAACAAAGACCAGATATTTTAAATCTAACTGTAGTTTGGCTCTATCAAGTTCAAGGTTGGGTTCTTTAACGAATTTTAGATCTAGTTGTTGTCTGTTAATTCAATGCACTTGCGCAAAATTAATGATTTGATCACTACTTGCACGACCTTACATGGTGGGAATCGAGATCACAAATAGCAGAATCCTAATAATTCCCTCTTTGTAATAATTAGTTGGAGATCAACGCCGCGTTTTTTGTCTCACTCAGCTCCTCTTTCAATTCAATGAACTCAGCGAAAATATCTAGACAAATTAACAGTTCAAACGATAGAAGATAAAATTCAATTACCAAATCTTTCTTTTTGGTTTTCCTAAAGTTATAGGGACCCATTTTGACTTTCCCAGTGGTTACTTATCCACTGACCACGACTTCATTGACTGACGGTGCAAAACAAATAAATCTTCTACACAGGACACTTTTAACATTAATTATTCAAATTGAATTCGTTTACTTAGACTTCTTCTACTTGCCACAATACGCAACGCATCAGACCAACTAACTTTAAATGATGATTTTATTATTTATTCATTTTCAATTAATGAATAGAGTGCAAGTCATGAAGCAAATTCTAACAATTTAATATTTTGGATATGTGGATGCAAAGGAGTTAAAAACGCCAAAGTTTTGTTTGATTTCTAGAACATCTGTGACTTGTTGAAACAAACAAAACAAAAATCGTTTATGAAGATCATCATCATCATCATCATTGAAAACACATATGAAGAAAATAATGTAAGACATTTCCAGTGTTCTTCCAGTCAATACGGTGAGAGAGAGAGAGAGAGAGAGAGAGAGAGAGACACCATATATAGCTCGATGTTTTAACAATGTGGTAAAGGAAATAGTTCATATGCATAATTATTATTGCCATTTAACCTTGAATGGTTCAAATTTAAGCCATAAAAATATTGCACAATATATATACACGATTATATTGTTTGAATAGCTTTATGTCAAAGAATTGTTTTGATCCATGGCTTTATACCACACGGTACATTATGTAGAAGAATGATTTTGGTAAAACCAAAGAGGAAGAATTATCTCAAATTTATTGACTATGAAAATTAAGCATCCACAACATCTCTGGTCAACGGGGCTTTACATACCATACGTGACAATGCATTTTTGGTTAATGGCTATACGTTATTGTTGTAAAGAAAGAATTTGTAAAAACTACAGGTTTGGCGGACAAAGTTGTGTTTGCGAAATTGTATTGAATAATAGTCTATAAAGTTCTGTAATAACTCCCCTGCTAAATTTATATCTTAAAGACGAACTAGTCATTGCTTAATTTACTTCAATAATCTTAATCTTTGAAAATCTTATTATTTAATATTGTAATTTATTTTATGTAAAATTTTTTTATCTATATTAGTTAATATTTAAAAATTATTTTATTTTAAGTAACAAAAATACCCACTGCATCACACTATGGCGCAGTAATTCCATGTATCTTCCATATTTTTATGTTTCATTATTTGTTATTTTAATATATATATATATATATATATCTCACGTATTTCTCCATGAACCACAATCTTTAGTATAGTAATGCCACGTGTCCTTTTTGTTTTTACGTTTAATTATTTATAATTTTAACCCTGATATCACATTGTGTATATATATTGTGTATCTTTTACTATCTTCATTCACTTTTTCTATTTATATGGGTTATAGATTTTATGTATGAATTTATTCCTAATTCAATGCAAAGGGTTCCGTCATTCCCTTTCACTAGCTATAAATGTAATTGTAAATACATGATATAATTTTGTCTAAAGAATAATATTTAAACTAATCTAATTTTTAATTCAAATTCTACATTGATACCAATAACTTTGGTCTCTAGGGTTAAGTTTTAAAGTTTGATGTTGGTTTAGAGGTTTCCAATTCGATTATTGTTAAAGAGGAGGAAGATGATGAGAAGATAAATGAGAAATTCTAAAATTCTACATTTTATTGTAAATTAGCAAATATCTCTTGTAAACCATTTTTTAAATCATGGATGAGATTAACAAACTTTTAAACCACTTTACTAAAAGATCTTAGGTCTTATTTTGGATTTCCAAATTTTTGGTCCTTTAATGTCACTCCCATAATATATATTTTTTTAAAAAAAAGTAGGGCACTGCCTGACAAGCGCTACCTCAAGTGATATACGAATTAATAATGCTACCCCTAATCAATATTTTGGATTGTTTTGACTAATATGTCCGATATAATAGTCATAACAATATATCCAATCCGAAGCTCACACAAGACCTAATATTTGAGTTTGATGGGTTGTTTCTTCAAAGGGGTTGGGCCATATTATATTCATGTTGACTAGTGGAATTGATCTATAAGAAATGCTATGTATATAGCAGATATTCATGTTTAACAATTACGATGACTTTGATATTTAATTAAGAGGCAAGTCTGTGGCGATCATGCCTTTAATTTAGAATCTTCATCATTTATCTACTGGATATGCTGACAGTAGTGTGTTATTATATTGTTTGTGGCAAAGAAGAAAGTTGAATGAAGAAAGGCAGTTGAGACACGCATTCAGACTCATGAATGAAGACTGGGAGATTAAGGTTGGACATGTCTACTGGGAAAGTAATAGCAAAAATTACATCTAAGTTCCACATAACCTATTATCAAAAGGTTCTATAAAATTCACAAGCATTAACAACAAAGCAATGGCCATTTATAACTTGTAGCCTAATTGTCAATGCTTTTAATCAAGTTGTAAATGCTCAAGATTTGAGATTTAAGAGTATTTTATAAATTTTATAGGACTTCTTGATAATAAATTCTCTTATGTGAAATTTAGATGTAATTTTCCCAACATAATAGGTGCGTTGATTGGCTCGCAAAATTCAATATCAAGTGGAGTTATAAGCATGTACTACTATTTTGTCAGAGCTTCCTATAGAGAGCTCTTACAATGGCTGCATTGAGATGTTGAGGGGTTTTCGTATCCTCATATTATTTTTAATTAGTTAATTTAGTTTGGGCTTTGCCTTGTTTTTAATAAAAAGAAGAAGAAGAAGAAGAAGAAAAACATAGTAGAAGAGGAAGCTTGTTTCCCCTCCATCTTGTATTTCTGTAAAAGTTGCAGATCTAAAATTGAGCTTATTATATCTTTCTAGCTATGAATGTGGCGACACTTATTTTGTTCTTATAAAAATCGTAGATCTAAAACATTAATTTTTCTCTAAATGTCCTTTGCTTTAATATTTTTTTTACTCCCTTTAATTCAAAACATAAGCAGTTTTTTTTAAAAAAATTTGTATACCGATTAAGTTTTTATTTTCATAAAAATGTATATTATTTTCTTTTTTTTTACCCTTAGTCCTAATTATCAATACACTCCATGATGAGAGAAAGATAAATTTATACAATGATCTAAATTGTTAAATATAAGGGGTAAAATAGAAAAAAATTTTACATGTAATATGTTGCTTATATTATGAATCAAGATTACTTAATTTGAAGGAAAATTTTAATATTTTGGAGGGAAGAAAGTAACTAATTAAATAAAATCCTCTAACTAGTGAATTTCATTTATAATAATTTTGAAACGTTAAATATATTAACTAACTTTAACAGAATTCAATATTGTGTGTGTAAAGTTGTGATTAATCAATATGTTCTTGTAACAAAGACCAGATATTTTAAATCTAACTATAATTTGGCTCTATCAGGTTTAAGGTTGGATTCTTTAACGACTTTTAGATCTAGTTGTTGTCTGTTAATTGAATGCACTTGTGCAAATTAATGGTGTGATCACTACTTGCACGATCTTACATGGTGGGACTCGAGATCACAAATAGCAGAATCCTAATAATTCCCTCTTTGTAATAATTAGTTGGAGATGTCTTCAACGCTGCGTTTTTTGTCTCACTCTGCTCCTATTTCAACTCAATGAACTCAATGAAAATATCTAAAAAAATTAACAGTTCAAACAATAGAAAATAAAATACAATTACCAAATCTTTCTTTTTGGTTTTCCTAAAATTATAGGGACCAATTTTGACTTTCCCAATTATCAATTATCCACTGACCACGACTTCATTGACTGACTGTGCAAAACAAATAAATCTTCTACATAGGACACTTTTAACATTAATTATTCAAATTGAATTCGTTTATCTAGACTTCTTCTGCTTGCCACGATACATAACTCATCAGACCAAGTAACTTTAAATGATGATTTTATTATTTATTCATTTTCAATTAATGAATAGGGTGCAAGGCATGAAGCAAATTCTAGTAATTTAATTTTTTGGGTATGAGGACGTAAAGGATTTAAAAACGCCAAAGTTTTCTTAATTTCTAGAATATCAGTGACTTGTTAAAACATACAAAATAAAAATCGTTTGAAAGATTATTATTAATATGTATTATATAATATTCTAGAAAACACATATTGGATGAGTGACAACTATATTTGAAGAAGATAATGCAAGACATTTCCCCTAGAATAAGTAATCAACCAAGACAATAAACAAACCAAATTGTCAGTGCTCTTCGAGCCAATACGGTGTTAGAGGGAGAGAGTAGAGACACTATATATATATATATATATATATATTTATATATATAGCTCGATGTTTCAATAATGGGAAAACGGAAACAGTATATCAGCATAATTATTATTACCATTTTAACCTTGAATGGTTAAAATTTGAGCCATAGAATTATTGCACAATATACACGATTATATTGTTTGAATGGCTCTATGTCAAACAATTGTTTTGATCCATGGCTTTGTACACCACGTTACATTATGAAGAAGAAAGATCTTGGTAAAACCAAAAGGGAAGAATCATCACAATTTATTGACTATGAAGATTAAGCATCCACAACATCTATGGTCAACAGGGCTTTATATACCATACGTGACAATACATTTTTGGTCAATGGCTACTACAAGTTTGGCAGACAAAGTCATATATGTGAAATTGTATTGAATAATTGTCTATAAAATTCTGTAATAACTCCCCTGCCAAATTTACATCTTAAAGGCGAACTAATCATAGATCAATTTACTTCAGTAATCTTAATCATTGATAATATTATTAGTTAATATTGCAATTTATTTTACGTAAACTTTTTTCATCTATATTAGTTAATATTTAAAAATTATTTCATTTTAAGTTACAAAAATACCCCTTGCATCACACTACGGTATGGCTTATTCCACATGTCTTTCATATTTTTATGTTTCATTATTTATTATTTTAACACACACACACACACACATATAAGAAAAAATATAACTTTTAATCCCTGCATTTTGCTCATGTTTTACTAATGATTCCTACAGTTTTTTTATATTTTAAGTCCTTAAATTTTTATTTTTTATTATTTTATGTCTTTTTGTGAACAAAGTGTAAGAACCTTGAGGGAACTTAAAATAATAAAAAATGTAAGGACCAAAAATATTAAAAAAATATAGAGATCAAAAATAAAATACGAGCAAAGTGTAATGATCAAAATTATATTTTTCATATATATAATTATCTCTCTCCATTAACCACAATCATAATACTACGTGTCCTTCATATTTTCATTATTTATAGTATATTTTAATCCTGATATCACGTTGAATATATTGTGGATCTTTTCCTATCTACTTTCACTCTTTGCCATGCATGTGGGTTAAAGGGTTCCACCATTGCCTTTCACTATAAATTTCCTTTTACAATATACTGTAATTGTAATTACCGTTTGTAATTTTTTTCCTACTTATTTGTAGGTTATGTATTTTATAACTTCATTCTGCATAGGTTTTATATGTCATTAGATCGAAATATTTCATATATGTGTTTCTTCAAATATATCAGTTATGTTAACTATTTTTAATGAATTGTCTTTATTCTAAGTTTCTAGATATTATCTGATGTATCAAAATAAATAAAGTTAATATTAAAAATAAATTTATAACTTAATATAAAACATATAACCATAGTTGCATGCTTTAAATTTAGTAAAGATACATGATTTCAAAATTATTGTTTTGGAATTATGATCTCTTGGACTTGATATTTATTTATATATTATTTAGAGCAAGTTCTTTTAAAATTAAAATGAATAAGCTAAATAATCATTCAAAAAATTAAATTCAAAAAAAAAAGTGATGTAAAATTAATTTTTGGCTTAAATTAATTGGCTTAATCATTTTCAATTTTTTCAAAATTAATATAATTTCAAGTTTTTCCTTATCTTTTATAAATTTATTTTGAAGACTACTTTAAATTTAATTCTCTTAATTGTATCTTAATTATAATTACAAAAAATCTACACAAAAAAATCATATGCATCGCAAATTATTTTATTCAATTTAAGAGTTAATATGAAACATTATTATAATAATAATTATTTTTAATTTGGAATCACCTAATCAGCCTATGCTTTGAAATATCAACAGGTAGAATTAGGAAATTTAGTTTAAAACTTATTCCCACTTGATAACATTTTATATTATGAATAATTATTAAGTATTATTATTTACTTAAAATTATTTTTTTAATTTCTTACGCAACCGCGCGTGAATCGCATTGCTTCATGTCAAAAATTGTTTTGGTCGATGGCTTTATACCACACGTTACATTATCATAAAGAAAGATTTTGGTAAACCGAAAATGAAGATTAATTTTATCAAAAATTTATTGACTGAAAATTAAGCATACACGACATCTCAGGTCACTGGGATTTATTAATATGGTTCAAAATTATTCTATATAAGTGGACAGAAAATGCTGTTTTATGCACTGAAAACGGAAATGGGTTCTCCAAGGCTGCTTTTATTATTGATTTCTGTGTTTGTGTTACTTTCGTTTTCATCAACTACCTCAATCCCAGTTCCAGAACATTTCACTCAATGTCTTGAGGCGAATTCTCAGAACTCAATCCCAATTTCCACCACATTTTTCACTCCTGACGATGGTTCATTCACTACAATCCTCGAATCCACAGCTCAAAATCTAAGGTACTTGCTGCCTTCAATGCCGAAACCCGAATTCATATTCACTCCATTGGAGGATTCCCATGTTCAAGTTGCTGTCTTCTGTGCAAAAAAGCTCAAAATCCATATGAGGGTGCGCAGCGGAGGTCATGACTATGAAGGAATTTCTTATGTTTCTCTCATTGAGAAGCCATTTATGGTTTTAGATCTCGCCAAGCTTCGTGCCATCCAAGTCAATATAGCACAAAACACAGCTTGGGTTCAAGCCGGTGCTACCATTGGAGAAGTTTACTACAGAATTTCTGAGAAAAGCCCAGTCCATGGCTTTCCTGCAGGCGTTTGTACAAGCTTAGGAATTGGTGGTCACATTACAGGAGGTGCATATGGCTCCATGATCAGAAAGTATGGACTTGGTGCTGACAACGTCGTGGATGCACGAATTGTTGATGCCGATGGCAAGATTCTTGATAGAAAGGCCATGGGCGAGGACTTGTTTTGGGCAATTACAGGAGGAGGAGGAGGCAGCTTCGGGATAATTTTATGGTGGAAAATCAAGCTTGTTCAAGTTCCGCCTATAGTGACAGTTTTTTCTGTACCAAAAACCTTAGAACAAAATGCAAGCAATATTCTCCATAAATGGCAGCAAGTGGCACCAAACATTGATGAGAATCTGTTCCTTATGGTTCAAACACAGGCAGCAAATTCTAGTACTCAAGGTGAAAGAACTATATTAACTTCTTATATTGCTCTTTTCCTTGGTAGGGCCGATAGGCTTCTCCGATTGCTGAAGAAAAAATTTCCAGAGTTAGGTCTCACCAAAAAGGATTGTTTAGAAACAAGTTGGATCAAATCTGTGCTTTACTTAGCTGGTTTTCCAAACACCACATCCCCAGAAATTCTTCTCCAAGGGAATCCCCCCATTCCCAAGGGATACTTGAAGGCCAAGGCAGATTTCATGAGGCAAGTGGTTCCTGAAACTGCACTGAATTCCATGTGGGAAAGGTTTATGCAAGAAGATCAGCCCTTGATGATTTGGGTTCCATATGGAGGAATGATGAGTAGAATCTCAGAATCTGCAACTCCATTTCCTCATAGAGATGGAGTGCTCTTCTTGTCACAGTATGTAGCTAGGTGGCTAGACGGAGAAAAGAGCATGGAAAAGCACATGAGTTGGGTTAGAGGATTCTATGACACCATGGCCCCTTATGCTTCAAACCTTCCGAGAGAGGCTTATGTGAATTACAGAGACCTTGATTTGGGGATGAATCAATTGAATAAAACAAGCTTCTTGAGGTCAAGCACCTGGGGATTCAAGTACTTTAAGGATAACTTTATAAGGTTGGTGAAGGTGAAATCTAAGGTTGATCCAAGTAATTTCTATAGGCATGAGCAAAGCATCCCTCCATTGCAAATTGGGGAGTAAAAAGTTTTAAACCAGTGAAAATTTGTATGGTATAATTTGTATGGTTTGTGCATGCATTCGTGTAAGATCCAAATAAGTCTGCAAACTATTTTCTTCAGTGCTCTAAATTGTGAATGCAATGTTGTGTGAATGTGATACTGATTGTTAATTCCTATTATTACTAATTGACGTTGGTGATGATCTTAATAGAAAGATTATATATATATATATATATATATTACTGATAGCGTCTCACAAGCATACAAGAACATTGTAACAACATTTGTAGAGTATTCTGATGTTGAACTTATGGAGAGGTGGCGCTTTTACTGCTCCCAATTAATTAATAGTAGAGAGTGAAATAGAGAGAGTAAAAAATTTGATAGGAAAAGGGCCGAGAATAGTATAATAACACATGATAATTGATTTGAGAATAACACAATTAAAGATGTCATCTTCATGATTGAAAATTTGAATTACAACCCAAGACTATAACACTTATTTGATTCTCTATCATGGTAGAAAATGATTCATCTATTATAGTAGAAAAGGAACAACCTAACTCTATCTTGGTAGAAAAGGTGATAACTAAAGGTCCACAACGATATAAATCCCTGCTCTTCTAACGTGAACCTATTATGGTAGAAAAGTTTTCAAGCAATCATAGAAGGCTACCATTGTAGAAAAAGGCTAAAAAATCATCTATAGCAATTAAAGCTATCTACTATAGTACGAAAGGAGTGCACCCTTAGTGCAAAACTCCCATAGTAGGAGAGGATATATCAAACATACAATTAGACAGAAGTCATGCAAAAAATAAATAAATAAATAAATAAACCTGTCATGCAAATCCACAGGAAAATCTAGCACAATTCATATCAATCCCGTAATGTAGGCTTTGCGTACTCTTACATACTTTCAACTACTTAGAGATCTCTGCTTTCATAGGCAACGAACATGCAACAGTTAATCATAATCTTCTTAAAATTGGCTCCACATATATACGATTTGCACTCTAGCAACCATTCCCTAACCACAAGGTCTAGAAGCTAGGATTTATTCAAAAGAACAACAATATAAATAATAGAGAAATATATGTGTGCGTGAACAACCCTAATTGGCAGCAGAGGCAGTCTCGGTTCATGAGGACTCTACTTCTCATGAAGTCTCAAGTCCTTTCAACCATTCCCTACCCTTAGCTATGCATTCATCCCTAAAAAACAAAAGGGAGTATCAATGGTCAATCGAAAACTTGACCAGTAGGTTTTCACAAACGTCTTAAACAAGTCGATAACTCAATAAGCTCATAACAAGTGAGTCGACTAGAATACTTGAGTAGTAATCATTTTGTCATGTATTAATAGAAAGATATGACAGAGTGATAACCACCAAGCATATTCAACATCCATATTCCCTTACTCAATTAATACAATAGTCACAGAATATATATCATACATTAGTCAACACTAATAGGGTTCTCGATTCCAATGGTTAACAGTACACAATAGACAAAATTAAATATGATACTATATTAGTCATTGACAACAAGGTTCTCAATTCCAACAGTTATCATGTAGCATATCGATTAGTTTCAATATTAATTCCATCCTTATGTCCCATGTTCTCATCCTTTAGACCTCATAACTCATTAATTAATTCTCTATACCTCAATTAACTCTTTTAATTTTAAAATTAATGGTAATTAATTATCATTACTTAAGAATTGAAAACCTAGGATTTTACATAAGGACCCCAATATGTAGTCGATGGAGATCAAAATCAAGATATTGGTAGAACAAAGAAATTGAACCAAAATGACAACAAACAAGAAGTTCAAACCTAGAGAAGCTTTTGTGTTGTTGTTACAGGTGATGGTTCATTGAGGCTAGAGGAATTCTAAAGGCTAAAGGTTGAAGCTTGATGATGGCTAGAAGATGAAGGTTGAAGCTACCAAATTGGTCGGAAAGGGCAAAATTGTGGACTATTGAAAAGAATCAGATTCTGGGTGAGCGAGGAATCCGTTTTCAATGTTTTTTTAGAATCAATCCTAACTTCCCTCTTTTATCTTACTTAAAAATGAAGCTATGCATTTTGTAACATTTCAAAAATTTAATGCAGGATTACATTATGTAATTAATAGCAAAATGGTAAATTAATGATTAATTATGGCATGATTTAATTAATGGATGACTACTGGGCTTATTGAATCCTTTGGAAGATTTGGATTTGGATGAAGGAAGGTACTGGCCACATTGGGCCCAATAGGCATGGACCAAATTTGGGCTTGACTCTCTATGTGCCTATTTGGATTGAGGGATTAATCGATTTTAGGGGCAAAAAAATGGATTAAAATAAAAGTTACCCAACACCAACTTCTTCCCAAAATTGATTTTTTGGAAAAAAAAAATCAACTTTTTCCCACAGCTGCATGATTTAGCTTCTCAACTTTTGCATTTTTACAAAGTTATATGAGAAAATTATATAGAAAGTTCAAAAAAAATTATAAAAAAGACACAAAATTTAATAAAAATAAAATAAAACTCTCTTCTCTTCTTTTTTTTTTCTTAGTAACATTCAAACTTTAGATACTTTAAAAAACTACTAGCATAAGTATTCAAATAAATTACGTTATAATATAATTAAAATCCAAACGGATATTATGTCATCCATCACAGCAGATGATTGTAGATTTGAAATATCATATACATGAGAGAATCATAGCACAAAAAAGAAAAGAAGAGAGATTAAGGGAGAAGGGTTTTGGTTCTGTTAGGGTTTAATATTTTCAACTAATTCAAGCCATTTGGAGATGTAAACCACTAGGGTAAGCTTCTAATAATCTTTTCCTCCCTCTCTAGCTAGATTTTTTATTGGGTTATGGTTGTTTGATGGTGAATTGCAAAAAATCAGTGTAAATGTTTAGAGTGTTGCAAAAGTAACTATACATTGCTTGGAAATGAGTGCAAGTTTGGAAATGCAAAGGCTCTGAAGAACAAAGTGAGGAGCAAGGTAATCAATCTAGATGGCCTAGATCAAGGAGATATTTAGATTTGATTGAGAGTCTGTTGAGTTGTGGTGATGATTATGTGTCTTTCTTGTGCGCCTCCCGTATATTACATGCTCAAGCTGTCACTCCATGAAGGCAACCATAACTATTCACGACTTCCGTAGGAGCCAGGAATTCCGTGGTGAGGGAGAGTACCTCACTCAGGGCTCTGCGTTTCTCGAGAAGGCGGGTGTGTGGGTTGGACCGGGTCGTCACTCCATAAAATGTTGTGTAATGCACTCAGGTCCAGCCTTTGTGGGTTTGGCTTGGCCGAGCAATAATTAGTCTAGCCTAAAGATTAATTTCGGTCCAAACACGTTCATTCCATTATCTGTTTATTGGTTAATACTCATTGTTTAGTGCACATGGATATACCGTTAATGATGTCAATGTTTAGCTCCATGTACCTCTTTTTTCTTTTTCAATTTCTCTTCCAAGTCTAATTATATATAGATGTCATTTCAGTATATAGCAATACGTTTCATGAAAACAAATACTCCCTCCGTTCAAATACTCCCTCATTTTATCATGAAAAATAAAATAAATAGAGGCTATGTTACATTCTGAATCTCATTTTTCAGTATATCATGACAGGTTTTCATGGAAAAAAAAATATTGTCCCCCCATGTTTCAATTTCTAGGATGTAAATTTATCTGAATATCTATTATTGTTATCATGAAAATGAATAAACGGAGGCTATGTTACATTCTGAAATCTCATTTGTTAAGATATCATGATAGGCTAATGAAAAATATGGTCTCCTACATTTCAATCTCCAGGATGTAAATTTATTTGAATATCCATTTCTATTATCACAAAAAATGAATAAATAGAGTCTATTTTACGTTATGAAACCTCGTTTTCAGGTTATCCTAAAAGGTTTTCATGGGGAAAAAAAAAACATGTTGTCCATGTTTCAACGAAATGCAAGAGTCTTTTGTCAAATACAATTTTCTTCCATTATATACAATACTCTCCTGTTAGGGGCAAATTTATTCCATAGATGCAAAAATCCTTGAGTTAGATGAAATACTTTGTCAAAAAGTAGCATATATGTCCTCAGGTGCAATACATCTCCCGCAAAATGCAAATATCTTCTACTATATTGAAGGGTCATCTATTGGCGCACATTTTCTTTATCTATATGCAAGGTCCTTTTATGACATGCAGTACTTTCCCACCAAGTATATATTTCTTTCATAAATACAAAAATCCTTCCGTCATGTGCAAAACTTCATCACAAGTTGGCATATGTCCTTAGGTGCAATATATCTTCCATGAAATGCAATTCTCTTCTATCCATAATGTCTTTCATTGGCACACATTTTTTTCATCCACAGTGTTTTTCCATGATATGCAATACTCTCCCACTAGGTGCATATTTCTTGCATATTTCATGAAAACTTAGCCTCTATTTCATCATTTTTCATGATAACGAGAATTTATATTTGAATAAATTCACTTCCTAGGAGATTAAAACATTGAAAAACATCTTCGTTTCTTCCGTGAAAACCTGTCATGGTATCTTGGAAAACGAGGTTCCCCAATGTAACGTAGCACCTGTAATAACTATATTTTCATGAAAACGTTTTGACATGTCCTAAAAATTCAGAAAATGATGTGTCTAAGAAAAACATATGTTTTGCATCTCACAGAAGGAAGTTCGATCATGTGAAAACATTTGTTTTCATTCAATTTGATTAGTATATCCTGAAAACTAAGTTTAACTGATTTAAAATAGCTTATGTTTCTTAAGCTTTCATGATATCCCATTGGTATATCCTAAAAAATGTCCACCTTCTCCCCCATCTCTTCGATTGATGTCTGTCTCTTCTTATCAAGTCCCTTCTATTTCTTCCCTTCCTTAATGTTCCTTCCCTCTTGATCATGGTACCTAAATACATGTTTGCTTCTCTTCCAAGAACTCGCAATATAACAAAGGATAAAAGACAGTTGCCAACCTTGTTAGAGGATTGATGACAATATAGACTTCTAATTTTTGAAATCTCTTGAAAGGACCAAGGTCCTTTGCTGCAGGTAAAAATGATTTCATTGGATAATACTCCGGCAATTCTGACTTTTTAAATAGTTCAAAAAAAAAACTTATGAACCATGCGGAGAATGTGATACAAATTTAAAACATCTTTATTTAAATAGAGGTAAAATTAAAAATTTATTTTATTTTTAAATAATTAATAAAGATGCCTTATAATAGAGACTGAAGAGAGTACTCCGCTTATTAGTAAATGGTACATTTTTAGAAATCAGTTGTAAATTTATAGATAATCATACTTCTAAAATTTAGAATAGTCACTTGTAAATTTTTGGATTGTTAATTATGAATTTATATGTATTTGTGAAACTAAAGACAACTGCTTGTGAATATTTTAAATTTCAATTATGAATTAATAAATAATCAATTGTAAATTTTTTAATTGTCAATTGTGATTTTATAATAGATAGTCCTTTGCCAATTCTTAAATAGTTAGTTGTGAATCTTTAAAAAGCCAGTGATAAATTTATAGACAGAATCTTTTGTTGCTTGTGAATTTTTGGATAATCAATTGTCAATTATGAATTTATAGATAGTTATGTGAATATCTAGTCCAATGAAGTCACTTCTAATTACAACAAAAGACTTTGTTCCTTCCATGAGATTTTAAAAATTATAAATATGTAATTATGATTAATCCATTAACAGGGTTTGCAACGGTTTTTTCCCCTATATTTGAGGTTAAATTTTGGACTTTTGAGATTGCTATTTTGGATCTACCTTTGAGGAATCTCACAAGGATTACCGCCTAAGCCATTATTCCTCTTTGGAGATATGCATGGTATGTTTCTGATATTGCTGCATCACAATTTTACATGTTACCATTAACAACATTGCTATCAATATTTTAATAACGTGTTTGATGGAATGAGACTTAGTAATAACATGAAGAAATTATAGAAGAATCAGCAGAGAGATAGGGAGAGGGAGAGACTATATTGGATAACAGGATGAGGAAAGTCTGATAATTAAATAATTGTCGTCTTCTTTTGGTTGTTCTTTTCTCCCGTTTTTTCCTTTTCCTTGTTAATATAACCATTTCATACTTCATCCATCTCATCTCAAGTTTATAAGAAACATTTAAAATAATCTAGTGTCTCAAAATATAAAACTCTTGAATTGCAAATCCTTAATTTTATTAGCTTGTGAGCGAGCAAATAGTTCAAATACTAATTAGTTAGTTGTCCTAATAACAACACCAGCTCCCTCCTTCATTTGAAAGAGGTCAAAGGTTCAATCTTAATGTTGACATGTTTGTTTGCAACCATGGATTTGTGTTTCTCTTTAGGAAGGGGTAGGTTAGGGGTTAAAAAAAAAAAAAGTCACTGATACGGAGTGCTGATGTTCCCGCGCGGTTAGGTATTGGGCTAACTGAACGAGTTTCTCACTTAAATCTGATGAATAATATATAATAACACTATTACATTGTTCAACTGCATAATGGAGGCACCATTAAAATTAGCACAGGATGGGCATAGTGAACCTCCAAAACATCAATTGAGAGCAAAATCCAACTGCCAGAAAAAGCAGCAACCTCTACAGCTGCATTTTGCCTGAACTCTGAATTTAATTTTTAATTTTGCTGCGAATAACCAAATAATGGTAGGGACATTGGCAGCAAATCTAATTTATGCACCACCTGCTGGTGATGGAGGCAGCGTCCCAAAGATCCGATCCCACAGTGGGGAAGTGATCCCAAAGCCTTTGTTCTGGATACGAAAATGATGGTTCAAGTGGTACTTCTGCAACATCAACAATGGAAAATTGATTATTATCTTTTGGTATACCAGAAAACTGCAAAACTTCCTTTGCATCGTCGGTCCTTTTGGTGGCATCCAAAAAATTGAAACTCGGGATTTGTTTGATTGCTAGAAAAGATGAAAATGGTATAAATTAAAAAAATCAAAACAAAAAAGAACTAAATTATCATCCATCATAGTAGACATGATAAAATCTCACGTACCACAAATATGGAAATCCTCATGTCCTCTACAAACCTCACGAATCATAACTCTCAATTTCATAAACTAAATTACCCTTCCCTCTCATGAATATGATTAATGTATCTCTTCCAAATTTTGATCATTTTGTTTTTGCCTTTTTTTTTTTAATCTATTCTATTCACATCCTTTTTAACAACCAAACAGGCTCTTAATCTAGAAGTCATACTATTAAAACCAAAAACCATCCCCCTCAAAAACTGCTTTAAGATTTATACCCTTTTGTTTATTTAATGTTAACCTTGTGAGCAGTAGCAAATACCTGCCACTTGAGAAACTCACGTTTGTCATGGCGTATTTCTATTCATCAAGAAAAAAAGAAATAACTATTCGAGCTAGTTCATCTGTTCATGTTGTGGTAAATGAGGAAATAGACCAAAGAATTCGAATCTTATTTTATAAAATACAACAAAATGTTGAGTCAGACGCAGCAATTCTGGAAATATATGATACCTGATGCTTGGCATGACAGATTGACATCCACAAACATACTACACTGCCCCTGCATCTATGTATATATGCTACAAATGGAGTGGGAATACCAAAAATAAGAATCAAGAGAAAACATTAACAAAGCCGAGTGCTGAGGATGAAACTAGCTAAAAATTCTTCCGATTATGGAGTATGATATCAGAGCATTTGACTCATTTAAGGAGCCCAGAAGATAAGGTTTGAAAATAATGTGTCTATGTCCAGAGTCTGAACTAAGGGTGCCAGTCCCTAATCAAATATCTAAAAATGTTTTAAATGCAAGTTCAGATAAGCTTAACACATCTGTTAAATGGTAAGCTACAAAAATAAATAAATAAATATTCCTAGATCAAAATTAATTCTAGCTGGGGGAAACTTCCAAAGATGCTCACTCATCAACCCCTAACTATCAAACATCAACTAGTACCCCATTGATCCATTAAACTTTATTTGTGTTAGCAGAATTCAAACTTTTATTAAAACAGGAAAAGAAAAACAATCACAATAGTAATAACTATTTGATCAAAATTTTATTACAGTTTTTATTAAAAAAATTTTGATCCATCAAACTTGATTATTTCAACTTACATTAAAACATTTGGGATGTTAAGTAACATGTCTGATAAATAGTGATCTATAATAAAAACATCCCCAGATCAAAATTACTAAGGTAGCCACTTGGTTATTATGGCGTTTAATTGAAATCAATAGTTACAAGAGGAAGTGCTTTTACCTTGAGATTTTTGGGTGCATGACTCTTTGGCTGACCATGATGCAAGAAGTAATGGGTGCAATCATACATCACATAACCCAATAAACAACCACCAAGCAATGCCGGAGCAGTCGAAGGGGTCGATAAGAGCTTGATTAAGTTCCAGAACTGGACAAAGCAAACAAATCAATTGACACAGCCTTTTATATGCAAGAAACCTACTACTTGATTAAGTTCCAGAACTCAAAAAAGGAAACAAATCAGTCGACACAACCTTTTATGTACAAGAAAGGAGTATATCAAGTGAAAGGAGTAATCTTTATGAGACATCAAACAGAAAAGAAATGACATCACAAATTAGCAGTCAAAATCAATGCACAAATCATTCACGTAAAAGTCAAGGAAGTTATTATAATACAATTATGACAATATTGACAATAGTCTTGGGCATTAATTTGTGATCTAACAGTAATTACTTGATCCTCTCATTTTATACATACTCCCTTGCATGATTATCAATCTATGAACTGTCAAAGACAAAACATTCTATCCAATTATCAGGAATGAATTGAGCTTTTAGTATTTGGCCCCAACAAAGGGGGTCAGGAAGAAGTAAAACCACATACTTTTCATATAAAATGGAAAAAAGGGGTCAAATTCTTAAGAATTAAAGGAGTTATTGCAGAAAGGACATACCGGTACAAGCAATATAGCTGTTGCAGCAGGGGGGAAAACAAGTCTCAAGCCGTCCATGGGGTGCTTGTGGTGACAGCCATGAATAAGATAATGCATGGTATTTCCCCTAAACCAGATAATCAGCCAAAGTAAATAAACAAACCAAAATAGTTTCAGTGTTCTTCGAGCTGTTAAGAAGTTTGTCCACCTATGCATCCAAATAGAAAGAAAAATAACAAAATACGGCACAAGAAAAAATGGAGGGTAGCACAAGAAGAGAGAGAAAGGGGGGGGAGGTAGAGATCTACCAATAGCTCGAAGTTTTGATGTGGAAAAGGAAACGGTGTAAAGTGTATTCAGCCAATGTCCAAATGAAAAGGCCAAGGACCACCAGGAGAGCTACATGAGAGGGTGTAAGGCCCATTCTTGCAGAGACAGAGATAGAATAACATACAACTGGCAACCAAATAGCTGGAACAGCCCACCAGACTGTGCGCGTCAAGAACTGTTACATGCAGTTAACAAGACACCAAAAACCATAATATCTCAATATATTAAACATAAAGAAATCTTCATGAGTAAGTGTGAACATATGACCTTAAGGTAGTTTTACTTTCCATGTATAGTTACAGGTTATACCTCCATAAAATCACTTTCAAAAAATCGAGGTCCTTCCTTGCTAACAATTGGCTGGTGAACCCACTCTTCATAAGCTTCTCCAAGATGCCCAACCTGTAAAAAAGTTTTATAATAGTCAGATTCATGTTTTGAGTCCTGTTTATTTAAATTATTCATTGTTCAAGTAAATTATACATAATTTGGATTGTATAGTCCTTATCTGCAACTTTCCTAGCACATGTATTTCTCAATTTTCAGCCTTTGAAATGGCTATGATCTTCCAATTTCAATCTTTTTAACCCCTAGGTCGATTTTAGACAAATTCTTCATCTTAACAACCTTTAAAAAATTATGGCAAAACAGGATAAAAACACTTCCCGCACCTGGAAGACAAGGGGCTTGTTAAGATCAACTACAAAATTCTCTGCAACCATCTTGGGACTGCAGATGAGGGCCAAACAAATTTTAAAAAAATTAGAATACAAGCAAGAATTTAATAATAAAAGCAATAGCTAAGTAAAAATTAACTTAGTAGCATTCATCTAATAGGTTAGGAAACCGATGAACTGTTTCACAGATCAGGTGGCATAGATTCTGACCTTTCCAAAACTGAAAGATATAGGGGTGTTAAAATCAAAATATTGTGTTGAAAGTTAACCAAGAACGCACAGTTGCAAATAAATATGATAAGTTAATGTATCATGCAGTACAAACTCCAAAGGATTACTGAAAAGAAATATGTCCTTTAAATTTTAATGCTTGTACGCATACGAAACAGAAATATATATAAACAAGTTCCTGAAAATCATAAAAATCAATAGAACCACCAAGCCTCGTATTATATTTCAATCAGATATCCAATCAAGCAGCAGAATGACAAGGCAAAAACGCAAACCGGCCAATCATAAATAGTTTACAGCAAACAAGACCCAGTACCACAAAAATTTCCAATGCACGTCACAAAAGAGCTAGAATGCTCTCCACACATAATGTCCATTGCAAAAATTCCAAGAACCCAACTCTTTCCCTAAAAGATAATCAAATGAAACCAAACCCAGATCTAGAAACTGAAATCGAAGGACAAACAAATAGAAAAAAGAAAAAAAATGAGTTATGCCGATAAACTTACAAGGGTGCAGGTTGTGCGGCGAGATCGAAATCAATGGGTTGCTCTGGCAGCTGATTTGTCTCGGAAGAACAACCACACCGCCACCTTTACCACCTTGCGCTGCCCAGGCAATTAATTGATTTGCCTCCGCAAGTGGTGCAGTGAGGGAGAAAAAGCATGATTGAATTTGAAAGAGAGAGAAAAGGGCATATATATTTAGAAGATGATGAGGACCGTCAATTTGAAACTCCAGGTTAAGGAATTCAGCCAACAGATTCAATCACGTGGGATTCGAACCGTTAACAGGCTGGAACTTTGCAAGGCCCACGCACGCCACCTTCTTCTTGAAGGCTCATGGCGCCACCACAAATCTAATATATACTCCTACATCTTACATAACCAACTCCTAACTAATTTGTCAAAAACAACATAAATTAATTAAAATAATATAATTGTCTTAAAATTAATTTTTTTTAATTTTAAATTTTAAATTTCAATAAAAATGATTTGACATATAGAAAGAATTTTTTTGAAATTGGAATGTGCATTCCTTTTAAAATGTGTGTGGAAGGATATTTTTGACATTGTGCATAAAAAATTACATAAAATAAGGAAAAACTAGATTGGCTTATTAGAAAATAAAGATCAAAATGATCTTCTAAAAGGTAACTAATAAATAAGAACAGAGGGGGAGTATAAGTCAATTCTAGTTATTTTTCAAAATTAAGAAAGATAATATAATTATTGATATTGTTTAAAAGAAGAAAACAACTTTTAAATTTATTCTTATTAAATTAAATAAATCATGACATTTTTCTCTGTTATATGCAACCTCTTAACATACTCATAAAATTAAAAAATTTAAAAAAAAGTAATTAATAGTTTATATTTGGATTAAAATATACAAAATTTTCTTAAATTTTAAAGTAGTTGTACAAAACCTTTCTCATCTTTAAAAATTTAATATTAAACTCCCTAACTTTTTATTTTTTATTTTTTTACAATAGACTCTCTTACTATTATTTTTTAGTTATCGTTTTAACAAAAGTTATCATGTTATGTTAAAAAAAAAAAAATAGAGATGCTTATGTGACATTTAGTAAAAATTAATAATAACTTTATAAAAATTTTATCCATATTTTTATTATTATTAACTTATATCGGATGTCACATAAATTGCTATTTATCTTTTTTTAATATGACATGATAACTTTTATTAATAATATAATTAAAATAATAATAATATGGGAGTTTGTGATAAAAAAAATAAAAAGTTAAGGAAGTTAACTTAAACAATTTTAAAGTTTTATATATTTTCTCCTAAAGTGACCTATAGATGAATCATCAATTTCCTGTAAAAACTAACATGCATATGAGATCTTAAGGAGCATTTTCTAACTAAGTATGCAATTTTGGAAATACTTTGAAGAAACTCAATTTTATAAATTTCACTTTAAAAAATATTTAAAATAATTGGAGAATGACAATTAAATTCTTATAAAGAAAATTAATGACATTTAGGTCTTGATAAAATGTTCTTAAAAATTATTCAAACATTTCCAATTATTTATCATGCTTCCCACGTATCATCCACTCTGATTTCTAGATCTTAAACTTCTTTTCAAAATTCACGTTGATTGAAATGGATTTTTGGGATGTCAATTCCTAAAATGTTTTTGTATTTCACCTTATTCTATTTTTATTTTTATTTTTTGTACTTAACCTTATTCTTTGGAAACTTTGATTTCGATCAGTCCTTTCTACCATAGTAACTCATTATAATAATTGTTTTCTTTCTAATTATCATGATAAGGTTAATTTAAGGTTAAATTGGTAATTAAATATGTGGTTTAAATTGAGGGTATTACACTACACAACTCCCAAGTTACAACCAGACAAAAAATGATATATCTCTAATTCAAAGCAAATTCATCAGCAAAGATGACATCAATGATACATATCCAACATCAAAGGTTCACTTTCTACTACGCTTCTTTCTACATCTCTTTAAAATCCTACTTAAAAAGTCTTCTAGAACCAATATGAAAAGTCATTCATGCAGTGGTGTCCATCCCAAGCCAATAGTTTTGTGCGCGCATGCATGTACACATCTTTGATAGACTTGGGCAAGTATTTAGGTAATGTTTAGGATTTTTTTTTGTTTTTAATGAAAAGGAATAGAATGAGATGGCTGGAAGCCTTATGCCATTGTTTGGGAGAAATTTTTAAAAGATAGTAAAATGGTTTGGGGTGGCCTTCTAAGACATCTCTTACCATCCTAAACCCATTTTTCTTAACCACAGAATAATATGATATAAATAATATTCTTACAAAATTATCCTTATTCTTCTCACCCTCTCTCACTCTTTCACTCCCCTTTATCTTAAAACTAAAAAATATAATTATATGTAATTAAAATATATTAATTTTATAATTATTCTTAAATAATGATTAAATAAAATTATTTATTTTTTTAATGAAACTCTCAAACAATGGAATCCCATTTCATTTCACTCAGTCCCACTCCATCACATTGCATTCCTTCAATGATCATTCATTTTCATTTTGTCATATACTCTCAAACATACCATTAGGCACGAAGGCAGATGCTGGAAGAGGTAAATTAATCCTATATGAATAGCTTTTAAATGCGATTGGTAGGAAAATTTCTGGCTAGAGAGCCATACTACTCTCTCAAGCTTCACGTTTGACTTTGATTAAGCCTGTCCTATCAGCTTCTAATGGCTACGTACCTTCTTTCCCATCTTATCGAAGAAAATTTACAACTTAATAGATTTTTTTTTTTTTTTGTGAATTTGACAGTGACAAGAAGAGAGTGCATCTAGCAAAGAAAGAATTACTTTTTGCTCTTGTCTCCAATTGAGGTTTGGGCATTCGATCCACTCACCCAATGAACTTAGCTGTTCTAGCTAAGCAAATATGCAGGATTCTATCCTCACAACCAATTTTTTTCCTAGAAAATACACTCTAAATAAAATACATAGATACTTCCAGCAATTACAAGCTTAAGAAACCATATAATGCATATGTTTTGGAAAGGAATACTAGAATCTCAAGATGTCATCCTTAAAATTTTAACATGGCATCATCTTGATATTCGTTCCTCATATGTTATTTTATGTCTAAATGTTAAATCTTTATCTCATCTATTTGGAAGTTGTAGTCACACAAGACCTATATGGTTTGGTGCATTGTCCATTCAGTCCTCTAATGTTGTAGATGATGGTTTATCCAATTGGCTCATCTCTATGCTAGTTTCCAAATTTGCATAGGGATGGCTTAGACTATCAGCTGAGGAGTATCATCATGCTCCTTAACATTGCTTTCCATAGAGGTATTATCCTCCAGCCTTGTGAAGTAGTTTTAGAATTTCACAATCATTGTCATTATCCTCTGGACATTTGTCAATGGTCTGATACAGGTAGAATATGAATACTTAAATATCATTAACTCTAACTCATCAACTTTTGTGTGGAATAACCTTTCTACTGGGTTTATAACTGCTTCAATTGAGTTGGAACATTAGAATGCAGAAGTTCAAGCATAGCCATGAAGTATTTTGTTTTCCTATCACATATATTAATTTAGAGCATTTGCACAATTTTAAGTGGAGACGTTCTTCCAACACTAGGCCTCATTATTTTTCTATGTATACGTGCTCTGTTGATATGGATTAGGGGAGCTTCTGCTCACAGGATCTCCCCTCATTGTGGCTTCTCATTACTGTGTTACCGGAAGAAACTTTATAATTGTCTACTCCAAAACCATCATTATATTTCGCCTTTAGTTTCAAATGCGAAGTTCTTAGTTAAATCCTTCAGAGCTGTTTCATTTCATGTATCTCAGGATAGATTTTTCTTTCTTTTACCCTTTCTCGTTGACTTGTTTGCAAACTAATGTGTTGTTATCTTTTTAATTTTTTAATTTAATTGATATTTTTATAAAAAATAATTATATTTTAATAAGTTTAAGATGTCAAATCTAATTATATAATTATATGAAATTATTTTTTTAAAAAAACTACTTTTTAATACTAAATTTGCCCCTTCGGAAACGAGAATATCATAAACCACAAGATGTGACAATTGCCAAGCTTCAAAGGCCAGACTTGGTGACAAATTATATAGTCTCATGGGACATGAACGAAGACTCAAATGTTAATATAATATATCAAAGTTGCAAATCTTTAAAAGGGTCATATGTTTAACTTTAAGGAATCAAAGTGTCAATAATTTTTCTACAAGGGATTCAAATGTTATTCTCCCAACATTTCTTTTTAAAAAAAAAATCACATTCTTTTTATTTATTTATTTTCCAACGGAGAGGCAAGTTGTGAGATATTTTATGACTTGCTTCCCAGTGTCTTGCACTCTTTTGGGTGCAATCATAACCCTGATGCACTGGACCTCATTAAAATTTTACGGTTAAATATGTTTGGACCAGAGTAATAAAAGAATGGGTAACCTCATAAAAAGTTCTCGTATTTCTCCCATCCTTTAAAATTTTCTTACACTCTTTTATGACTTTAATCTAGAGCTTGATTAAATAGGGCTAACGCAATGTCATGTTACCCTAGACTTTTACTTAATTATAAAATTTTTTGTCCAAATATATTTCACATAATTTTGTATTAAAGTTCATTTTTGTTCTGAAGTTATTTTTGTAGAAGCACCAATGTCCTAAATTTTTTATCTTTAAAATAATTAAATTACAATAATGTTGCCCCTAATGTTAAATGAGAAAATGTTGACCATTAACTTTGCTAACTCAAATTTAGCATTAAGGATAACATTATTATGATTTAATTACTCTAAAGGCAATATTATTACTATTTGAGTCAAACTTATTTTTGAGTCAGCAAAAGTTAATCATCAATGTTTATCTATTTAATGTCAAGGGCAACATTACTATGACTTAATTACTTTAAGGTCAATATTGGTATAACAAAAAGTTTAGGACATCAAATGCTCCTCAAAAAATAGATCAAGAACAAAAATGGATCCAAAAAAAGACCTAAAATTTTTAAGTTAAAAATGTAAATTAAGTGTTATTGTAATTGGAGACTATTGAGCATGCATATATGAGACATCAAAATTAATTAGACTTACCCCTCCTTGAGATGCACAGGAACTTTAGGGCAATATTTTACTATTTATCTATTTATAAATATAGTATTTAATTTCAAATTATAAAATTGCATTTCAAAGCATGGCATCTTAAAAAGCAATATCATCATGAAAATTATACGATTCAAGAAAATTAAAAAAAAAATCCTTCCAAAAATCAAAGTGAAATGCAAAAGGCATGGAAGGAAAATTTTCAGAAAAAAAATATCAAAAAGTCATGGGATTTACTGATGTGTTGAGAAGCATTATAATTGTATATAGCCATCTAATTTATTTAGGAAAATGATCACATTGGAACCTCCTAAAAGAAAATTAAAAACGAAAGTACATAGATAGAAAAAGCTCCAAGGACAAAATGGCAATAGCACTGTTCTGTACTATTTCATTAATATCCTGCTTTCGAATTGAAAATTGAAGATGATGATGATTAAAGGCACTTTTTTTCCTTTCTCTGAATTCTTGTTGAAAAATACATAAATATAATAAATAAATTTGATAGCAGTTCCAGATTTGAAATATCACAAATTTGAACCATATCCACATTGATCATAACTATCATATCACACTATCATCTCCCTGTGTATCGTAAGTTATTGTACTCACGAACATCAATCATATGCATCTTTTGAAAAGAAAAGAAAACAAAAAAGAAATAAATAAGCACGTATTATTTAGTACTATTGAGTAAGATATTTAAGCATTGTTGAACCTAATTCAAGGTAATTTTCAATGTCATTTTTTTTATTTATGAACTCTCAACTTCACTTAAGAGGAATTGAGTCTCTTTCAATGAACTTAACTATCATCAGTATATAATGCCTTGAGGTATTTAGAAATGGATTTTTTTTTTTTTACACAAGTATCCCCAAACTAATAAATTTGGATCCACTCAATTGTTCCTCAGTTATTGGACATTAACCATTAGCTAAGCCAAGCTAAAGTTTCATCAAATAAGCCTAAATTTGTATGGATAAGCTAGAGGCATTAACATGACCGGCCTGAGCCTATACACGGCTTTTGTAAGGCTTTTTACTTTCCTTTTAAGCATGATTTTACTTAAAACTCAGTCTAGATTGTATTGTCTCTTTTTTCAGCATCCCTCATCATTCTTAGATCATATCTTTTTAAATGATTTGTGGCTTCATAATGTGCCTCATCACAAGGCTTTAAAAAAAAAGGAGAATAACAGTAAAGCTAAAAAAAAAAAAGAAATTAATGATAGTTAAATCTTTGACAAATATTTTTGAAAAAATGAGTTGTAGAAATTGATTCAAATAATTACAACCAGATATTTCAATTGTAAACTAAGAGTCATATTAAAATTTAAATATCTTACAAGTTTTTTAAAAAAGAAAAATGACAGCACTAAAAATTTAAAAATAGACTGTTCACTGTACAAACGTGTTTTTGAAAGGGAGAATAACAATTAGGTCCTAAAAGAGAAATTTAATAACAAGTAAGTCTCTAGTTTTAAAAAAAAAAGTCAGTTGCAAGTACTTGTCCAAATAATTGCAAATTCAAAAATTTTAACTCTACATAAGATATTTAAATTATAAATGTAACGTTCAATCTGCAATTAAAATTATTGTCTATAACTGACATATCATTCATCATACAAAAGTTAATTAAAAAAAAAATATAAGCAATGAATAATCTATCTAGCTAGTGCTTTCTAGTTTTGATTTAAAGGAAGAATAAGAAGAAAGGAGGTGGAGTTGATTATTTTCTAATTCCAAAAGTAAATATTGAAGGTGTTATATTAGATATATTACATTATATATATATATATATATATATATGAAATATATTACATAATAATGTGTGTGTGTGTCCGTTTAAAATTATGCATGGCCTATTTACCAAAATAAATATAATCAAATATCTAAACTTAACCTGTCTTATTTAGTAAATAAATTAGGATATAGACTCTCAATAAACTATTTGACCTACTTCCACCCCTATCTTGATATTTTAAACTTAACATAACTAACCCCAACTAACTAACGGTGCCATTATTTGAAATGCAAGATTTTATTATCAAGTTTGGCTACTTCCACCCCTATCACCAGCTAATTATATAATGAATGCTAATTATATAATGAATTTGGATCACTCAATTGAGCTCAATTAAGGGGCATTGACCATCAGCTTGTGATCTGATGGTAAAAAAATGATTAATGATTAAAATCGTTTGGTTATTTTTTTTTATGGTGATTTTTTTTTTATTTTTTTAAAAATTCGTATGCCCCTATACCATTAAATCACAATAAAATAGTTAATATCGCTCAATTGAGTTGAAGGTCTCCAACGAACAACAACAACTAAGGAGGACTAAACCCGTTTGAGATTTAGAGATTACATAAGTGGATTTTGCCTTTCGCCTAATGAAGTCTTTTTCACATACATGGCTAAGAATCAAACCCCCAATAACATTTTTAAGAGAACCAACTATTTATCAACTGTACCAAACCTTTTTGGTAATAGAAATGTATCTTTATTCAATACCTTAATACATTATATAAAAACTAACCAAATAATTTATTATCTTCACTCCCAGATATATCTGTTTTTATTTATTTATTTAGTTATTCATCATCATCATCATCATACTTATTATTATTCTAATCTTTACTTTTTTTTTATTTTCATCTGAATTTTGAATTTTGAATTTCTTTCCTATAGTATTATTCAAAGCAGTAAAATTTTCAGTGAACAAGTTTTTGTATCAGATTATATCGTCCACATCACATCCAAAAAGTCATGTTTCCACCCAAAAGAAAAAAAGAAAAACAAAAAAAGATACAAAACAATGGGCAACTATTCAAGAGTTGGGATGAGTGGGCTGAAATTTTTCCAGCCCAGTCTGTTTGGGATGGATTGGAAAGTCAATGGGCTACAAGTCCACCTTTTATTTAAAAAAAGAAATGCCTCTTAATTTTTTCCATCTATACTAGGTACTTTTCAATTTAATTAGCAATAAAAATGATTCCTGCCTTAACAACAAAACTTTTTTTATCCTCCCTCTAAATCACAATGTAAATCATCATTAATTAATTTATATTTTTCAAAACTAGTTGATTAAAATCTTTATTTTCTTAAAAATTTATATCTTTTCAATCACATTTTTAAATGTAATGAATGTAATATTTGATTTATTCAAACACGCACTTTAATTACTTGAAGTGAAATATAATGAAGTAAGGGTGTAATTAAAAAAAATATAAAACATACTCAATATCCAATGTTTTGGATTAAATAAGACTTCTTAAAAAAATGACATATATTGTAATTAAAAGCACATAATAAGAATGGTAACACAACCACAAGAAACTAGTAATGGAAAGACAACGAAAGTAATAAAGTTAAATGGTTTCACCTACTTTTTTCAACTATAATAGAAAGACAATAAAGTTGTTGATTGAAAGACAAGCTCACAAGCGCACGTTATTAACCAAATTAACTTCAAAATCTCTCCCTTTTTAAATATAGGAGAAACATGTTACATGACTAACTTTCAGGTAAATATAATAATTATGTCTGAAATTAAAAAAATTGAATTAAATTATTCTTATAATTAATAAAACAAATTTGATAAGGAGGAGGAAGTGAGACTTGCTAGAGGCCAAGGAGACAGAGACTCGTCTGGGTGAGATGGAAGCAAGCATGATGGAGTGGTGAAGAAAGCATGAAGATCCCAGTTTTTTGTAAGGAGGGTGACCAAGTAAATAGGTGGATTCCTAACTCAAACAAGATTTTGTAATTTTGCGGAATTATATGACAATTTCTTTTATAATAAAAGAATACATTTAATAAGTTGCATGAGCCATAATAAAATTTTTACTGATTCAATTTTGTATCAATTATCAATTTACTTTTTTAAATTTAATTTTCACCAATAAAGTTCTCAATATTTTTTAAATTATTATGTTAGTCTTTTAAATTTTAAAACACAAATTAACAGTCAAATTAATTTGATGATATGTAAAATATATTAATGATTTTTCCATGTATATATTGATAATTTTTGTAACACACCAAAATTTTTTTTTAAAAAATAATTTAACTTAACCATATAAAATATTTTATAATTGGCTTCAACCCACACAATATAACATTTTAGATAAATTTTTACCTCCCACATGCCATTAGGCTAAATTACATTTGTCCATCCTTATACTCCCAACAAGAAAAATAAATAATTTAGTCAATTTTCAACACAAGTCAGTTATTTGGCCTCATAATCATGCCATTTTAACCAATTCAAAGTAAACCAAATATTAAAATTACAGTCATCCAAAGTATATCAAAAATAGAAATAGTTTGAAAGACATGATTACACTTATATATTCATATAATTGTCAATAAACAAAAAGCTTTAATATTGGCAATATAACACATTATAAATCATAAATCAAATACCTAAAAGAGACAGTGGATCTAAACCACTAAGCCTCTGGGACTCCTCCACGTGTCACTTGTGGCTCTTCTCCTGAAAATTGTTAACCACATAATGAGACTCAAAAGTCCCAGTAACCAAAGCCAATTTATGATAGTATATACAAACAGTTAAGTGTGTGCTTATTAAGTGAGAATTAAAAATAATATAATTCTAACAAATAAGAAATATTACAATACACACAAACAACCATCCTTATATCCCTCCATTAACCTCGAGTCGTAGCCCTCACTCGGTGCTAAATTACCCGGCCAAAGGTAGATTAGCCCGAGCCCTTATAAGCCATCTATTAAGCTTCAATAGGGGCGTACCACATGGCACATAAATACAACAATAATAGCAAGTCTCCCAACACCTCTCACAATAATCAAACAAATTCATAATAATATTGCACAATTATACAATATTACAAAATTCATAATTTTCTCAATAATCACCCAATTAACATGAAATAACACTAATCACAAATTAAAAGTATGGTTACCTTGTGGCTTTTTCAATAAATTATTCCTTATAATTTCTCTCCCACCACAATCTTCACCAATAATACAATCTACAAATAACATTATTTATAAATATTAGTTTCAATTTTTTTGAAACTAATAAAATAATTCTAATAATAGAATTAAAAATATAACATAATTTCTAATCTCAATCTTAATACAAATCTAGAGTTAATACTATTAAGTAAAATTTTTAACTCCTCTTTTAATTATCAATAAACATTAATAATCTAAAAATCAACTTCTAAACTAATTTCTATTATCAAAATTTTCTTTTTATTTCATAAATTCGTACCTAAAATATTCAAAAATTAAAAATTGAGTCTCTAGCTTAGAATCATAATCCTATAGCCATAATAATTCATTTTTCATCCCAAATAATCATCTAAACCTCAATAAATCAACATATATTTTCAGATCTAGTTTAAAATTTGATCCATAAACCACAAATTCAAAGATCACCAATAAATTTATACTCTAGAATATTATTATACTACTAACAACCTCAAAAACCATATTTATTCAACATAAATTCATCCCTCTTTCAGATCTTAAATTTTCTACCACCACAAAATTAGAAACCAAAGAGGAAGGATGACTAAGAAAATTTTTTAGAACACTTACTTAGTCTTGAAAAGCTTAAAATCGCACCCTAAATATCCTATTAAAAACTCTTACCTTAAAAACTCAGATCTCTCACACCGGCGACTCACGCTCACTCTCCCTCAACTCGCGCACGAAAGAATGAATGAAGAAATGAAGGAAACATGTGAGTTTTTATAAAAATTCAGTGGATCCCACATCTTTTTTTTATTATTTCTTCTTTCCTCTCTCTCCCTTTTTTTATTATTATTATATATATATAATGATTGCAGCACGCGGCGGCGAAAGCAAACTCATTCTTCTTCTTCTTCTTCCCTTTTTTTTATTCATAACTTTTCTCTTTTTTTATAATAATAATAATAATTTAATAATATTTTTAATTAATTAATTAATAATTTTTTAAAAAAAAATTTAATTTAGAATTATATCTTAAGTTAGATTTAATAATTATTTTCTACTAATTTTCTTAACTCTAAATATTTTTTAAAATTTCTATTAACCAAAATTAACTATTAAAATTTAAATTGGGATGTTAAAATTTTCACAAGTTATCTGATTTCCTTATTTTTTCTTATTTGATGACTTGTGAAAATAAGAGAAAATAAGAAAAATAAATAAACCGATCATGACTTGTGAAAATTAAATCACATTTACATACAAGTTATTAGCATATTTTACATAACATATTAATTTAACTGCCAATTTGTGTTTCAAATTTTAGAGGACTAGCATGATAAATTAAGAAAGCATAAAAGATTAAATTGATAAAAATTAAATTTAAAAGATCAAATCAATAATTAAGATAAACTTAAAAAAAGAAAAGTTTTATTATCTCATTATATCATTTAAAAACAATAAGATGATTAATGGAGCTTGCTCTAGGTTACGTGTCTCTTTTTTATTATAAAAAAATGATAGAAAAATTCTTTTAAAATATTTAAATGATAATAAAATCTTGCAAAATGTAATAATTTTTTTCAAATCTCTCAAGACTTTTTTTTACATTAATTTTTTTTTTGGTGAAATGACTATAATGATTCCAAGTGACTATCTTAATTTTAGTAATGATTAATTTTTTTTCCTAGTAATGACTAAAATGAGATATCAAATGACAAGTTTTGCTCTACAAATTTTTTAATAACTAAGGTCCAAGTATTATAAATATTAGTAACTACTTAGGTTAAGTAATAATTACTTTTTTTTTTTGTAATGACTAACACAAGATAAGTAATTACAACTTTCTATTTACAAATTTTTTAATCATTGAAGTCCAAGTATTGTACTCCCTCCGTTTCTATATATAAGTGAAAAAAATGTATCATATAGTTTAAGAAAATTAGTTGACTATATTAATTATATCTACATATAAAAAAATTAGATTAAAATATCCTATGTTAATCAACATAAGCATATATTAATTATTTTTTGTTAATATAAATTATGAGAGGTCTACTTATTGAAATAAGTGATTTTACTTATATAAAAAAATAAGTAAAAAGTAATATTTTATCTAACAACAAAAAACGAAGAGAGCATATGTCAATAACTTCTTTGATATAAATAAGGACTACTTTTTTAAAAAAAATAAAATTGGATAGCAAAGTTCTGCTCTGCAAATTTTTTTCAATCACTGATCCATTTCTTTTTTTATTTTAAATTAAGGATAATATAATTATTTTACAAAAGATATTAATATCAAAAATATCTCATTTGAATCCACCCCATACATGGCGATTTTCTGACGACTTTTGTCAGTCTTTCAAGGCATGAGATTTGTCTCGCTGGGCCTCTTCAATACTGTTGGCGATACCCTTTCGCTAGATTAGGCCGGGTTCTTGCATTTTTTGTGAAGGATTGTTTATTAATCTTCACTAGGGCCATGCGTCCAAGACTTGCAGGCTTTGATTTTCTTGTTTGTTTCTGGTTGCTTTTATTTACGTTTCTACTTGTTTAATTTGTTGCTTGTGCTGGACTTGGACTTTTTCTTAGTCTTAACCTCAGAACTAATGTAAAGCTCAAGTCTTTATAATTTTTCTTTTTTATCTTTTAATAAAATTGTCCTTGTTTCCAAAAAATAGTTGTTAAAACCCTATATAGTTAAAATAAAACATAGCCAGCCATTACTTCATGATAAGCTTGAAGTTGAGGAAGACACTGGTGAGGGTGACTTGATTTTAATGATACTCTGGTTATGGGTGTGGTTGGATAATTGAGCTGCTCAAATCTGTGCCTCTTCAACATTACTGAGGATCTTGACCAATGCCTTCAATAGATCTTCTGTTACTTCTTCCTTTGTCATTCTAGATTTAAGTTACTACTTTAGCATGTTTAAAGTGTGGAGTCTATTTCTGTGTAGCTTGACTGTACTGGCTTTTGTAATTTCTGGTTGCATTGTTACTCCCATAAAAACCAGAATATCGCCAGCCGTTATAATAATTAATGAAAATAATCAATAAGTTTCTTACAATTCAGCTCTAAGTCCACATATCACAGCTACAAATCTAATCCAATCTGAACTTCTCCATGCAAAGCCAGGGATCTTACCATAAAACAATCAATGCCATTCCTAATAATATCCCCATGGCCATATACTCCTAACAATCAATGCTGAATTTAAAAAAAGAAAAAAAAATATAATTATTGATTCTTATAGTTTGATTGAATTTTGCTATTAATTTATGTAGTTTCTTTCAGCATTTTCAATCATTTTCAATAATAAATGTCACACAATCTTGCTGAAATTAAAGGGATTGAAAATACTAAAAAAAACTATAAAAACTAAATAAAATTTGATAAAACTATAGAAATTGATGATAGTGTTTTTCTAAAAACAAAAAATGAAAAACTACCCTCAATTCATGTGATTGCATGAGCAATAAATAAAGGATACCTCACAAATCAATTCAAAATACAATGAATAGGATCAATCCCTAGAGAAAGTGTGAGTATCCTCTTGCCATGCTTGAAGATATGAAGCAGCAGATCTTTAAATTAAAGCTAAAGTATACATTTAATTATTTAATTTTATTAAGTGTCTTTTTATTTTTTTTAATCCTAAAACCTTTAGTTTTATCACAAAAAAATTTTACATTGACCTTTTAAATATTGACAAAACATACTCAAATCTTGATCTATTAAACAATGATTGATACAAAAAATAATTATTTGAAACTAAGGATATTAGAGTTAAGAAACTAAAAAGATACTTTATAAAATTATATGATTAAAATGAAATCTTATATACAATTAGATGACCGAAAGTATACTTTAACCTTAAATATATAACTAAATTAGAGAACTGAAATCATCATGGAAAAGTGGCTAGAAAGGATAAAAGAAATAAAAAGGTTAAGGATTCTTCTAATGAGTGTAAGAGCTTTAGATTTAGGGTCCCTTAGTGTCCTTATTTCTTGAGAGAATTACATACAAGTTTTACATAAAGAAATTAATTATTACGAGGTTAATTAACAACTGAATTAAAGAAGAGAGAATTATATTGAAGTCTCACACAAAAAAATTAATTATTACAAAGTTAATTAACAA
This sequence comes from Prosopis cineraria, assembly GCF_029017545.1. NCBI lineage: Eukaryota > Viridiplantae > Streptophyta > Magnoliopsida > Fabales > Fabaceae > Prosopis > Prosopis cineraria. Next base: position 5,009,023 of record NW_026555334.1, on the reverse strand, counting down.
CTAACTTAAAGGCCTTAGTTTAGTTATTTTTAGTTCAGTTGTTAATTAATCTTCTTATAATTAATTTTTTTGTGTGAAATTTTAATATAATTCTCTCTTATTTCTTTTTGTAATAACCCTTTTTTTTAATTGGCTTTATATATAAGTTTATCACATGAGACTCATGCTTGTTTGCAGCGATAAACAATGCCCATTTTTTCCCTATTAGACATAAAATAAGTGAAAAAAATGAAAAATTAATCATTTTGATTATTACAATTTTGATTCAGTTGAAATTTAATTTCTAAATTTTGACTCAATACCACGTAATTTATATGATTTTGATATAATTAAAACTTAATTCTTGAATTTTGACTCAATAATACAACTTATTTCGTATAGATGGAACCATTTAAAATATTGATTCCTATATATATTTTTAAAAAATAAGATTATAAGTACCAAAGTTATTTCTTGAAATTTAAAGACTAATGTTTAAAATTGCTAAGAATACAAGGACTGACTTGTACTTAGTTAAAATTTAAGAACTGAATTATATAATAAAGTAAAAATTATAAGAACAAAATAATTATTTATTAATATGATAAGTATATATGTTTATATATTGCTGGTCCTATGTATGGGAAAGAAATAAAAGATTTTTATGTTATATTTATAAGTCATATTATAAAAATTTTATCACAAATTTTATTTTCTATCCTTTAATAAATGTTAAAAAGAGAAAATATATTATTAAAATATATATATATATATATATATTAATGAGTTGTAAGGCTTTTTTTAATTTGTTGAAGCATGTTAGAAATGGTTTATAAATAAAATTAGAGGAGTACTTCATTCAATTCAAAATATAAGTAGTTTGTAATAATAATGCACGTGCCAATAAAATTATTATTTTAATACAAATATACATTATGTTTTTTTTTACTCTTTTTTTTGGTCCATTATGTTTTTTTTTTTTTTTTTTACTCTTAGCTCCTGATGAGTGTCAAAAACTTCACACACGAATAACTTCACTTATACTTTGAATGGGACCACATCAGACAGGAGGGAGTATGCCTTAAGTCATATACGCAGACTCCGTCTACACCAATCCAAAAAGTAAACCAACCACATCCTCACGAGAAACGTACTTTTTAATTCATTAAGGAGGGTCTGTGTGGTTTATTTATGAGCAAGATATTGATTGTTGGAAGCGATTTTAATTCATTCAGTTAATTCGCCAGCATTTGCATTCAATAATTTACGCTCAATTTTTAAGTTATTAAATACAAATTTAATACTTTTTCTGTTAAAAAATATAAAATATTTTTAATTAAATATCATCTTAATAAAGTAGTTAATTATCTTTAAATTAATTATTTTTTAATTTTTTTATTTAATAAGGTATTTCACATATTAAATAATTTATTTATTGTGAATATTTTTTGAAGAAAAAGCATATTAATTATGTTTTAAAATATTAAAAATGCCTCAAAAAATGTACATTTTTTAATAAGAGTATAAAACACCAGAACACATAGTAAAACATCAACAAATAAAAATGTAAGGACTTAAAACATAAAAAAATATAAAAATTAATAATAAAACGTAAATAAAATATAGGAAGTTAAAATTATTTTTTTAAAAAAATATAAAAAAATTATTATGCACCGATAGTACGCAATAACAGTCATAAATATCGAAGGCTATACCTTTTATAGGGATTTAAATATAGAGAAAAAATTTGTTTACCTTTTTACTTATATCCTCATAAAATTTGTATTCTACCTCTACCATGATTTAAACATCCATCTCCCTCAATACACACATATACTTCCTCACATTTTATTTATAGATCACTTTTGATATGTTTTTATTAGAATTAATAAAAAATTTTTAAATTTTATTAACTTTATTTTAAAATTTAATAGGTTTCTATTTTTAGGAAGAAAAAATTTATTTTTTATGATTTTTTATAATATTTAATAAAAATAAAAAAATGAACATAAAAATAGTAAATTATTCTATAAATAAAGCTAAAATTAATTTTTTTTCTTCCTTATAAACAGGACCAGCGTATATATCTACTTTCATACATGTGATTAAAATTTATAAAGGTTCTCTCCCACCAAAAAGTGAGGAAAAAGCTGCAAAAGGTTCAATAAAGTACTAACTATTTAAACTACAAACTATTTAAACTACAAGAGACTTTTGATTATTTCATAAAGATTAAAAAAGTAGTTAAAATTTAAGAGTGATTTATATTGTTAAAATGATAAAAAAAAAAATTACAACTACATTTGGCAAAGTCTACTTCCCGTGGGTAAAAAAAAAAAATTGATCCGTCACTATCTTTAAATTTTTTTTTCTTATATATACATTTTTTATTCAAAAATAGAAAGTATTTGTTAGATAAAATGTTAAGAAACTATAACGCATTTTGGATCTTTAAAAATGCAATTAATGAGATTTTTCTAAAAATACCATAAATTGAGTGATATAATTAATAAAATTTTTTAATTGAGACACCTATGGATAAGTATTTTTAAAGAAAATTAAATAAGACATTGGAAGTCAGTTGAAAAATGACTTGTAATATTGGATGGAAGGATTAATATCTTTCTACACTAAAGTTAATAAGAGTATTTTTAAAAAATAAAAATTTGATACTATTGATTTTTTTTTTGGGGGAAAATGTCACACATTTTATCTAGACTAACATCATCAGATAAAAAATACATTATAATTTATACTCCCTCCTCTCCTTGTTGTAAGGAAATCTTAACTACCTCATCAGAACTAAAGAAAAAAGATAAGTCATAAAATTTGTCTGAAAATATAAATTTTTAATTTCACCCCAATTCAAAAAAAAAATTAAATTTGTAATACATTTTCTTTCATAATTAATAAATTTAAAAATCAGTAATATTGCAAAGATGTAATTAATACCGACACCTTATATTAAGGATAAGAACATCTTTCGAAGAAGCGCCCCTGTAATAAGAAGAGGAGGGAGTATTTTGAAAAAGTGAAAGTACCATTATGGGCTTAAATCTTCCAATAGGAACGAGAGGCTGCAATTAATAATGACAAATATAAAGAAAGTATATATGAATTTACATTTGAGTATACAAGACAAGCACCGCGTTGGATTCCCAACAAATGGTTGGAGTTACAAGAAACTTCGTCAGTCGTATGCACATTATAGCAACTACCATTAAAAAGAGCAAAAGAATAAAGAAAATTAGGGTATGTTTCACCAAACACGGAAACACACCTCATTTTTCACCTCCTTTTATCACTAGATTGATACAAAGACACTTTGATCAGAGACAGATTCAGTAATCTCCCTCTGATCTTCTTCACCATTTTTATCATGAAACAACCAGCCATTGTAACTAAAACTGCTATGGTTCTTCCTCCCACAAGCCCAGAAAGAGCAATTAGAATCAGTACAATGCATTCTGAATTCCCATCATTGTCTGTTCTTGCAGATTCAACAATGGAACAAGTTGTTCCATAGTCAGGCTTTTCTTCATCTTCTTCTATACACTCCAGTTTACTTCTTTGGATCATCTTTTCTTGATCTTCTATCTCAAAACTTGCTGACTTTACTCCTTCTATGGTGGTCAAAGCTTCACTTGTTGACTCCGCCATTTTGTTCTTATTTCTCTTTTCTTTCTTCTCTTTCTTTGGGGCTCTCAACTTCCTAGGCACAAGGATCTTCATCATCTTGGATTTCAATTCAGCCCTGTGTTTACCTTTTCTTTTACCTTCAGAAATTTTACATTCATCAACTACTTTCTTGTTTGAGTCGTTGTCTTCAATTTCTGGACAAACCAATTTCTGGTCTCCGTTGATAGATTTGAGTTCATTATGAATCTCGATCTCACTCTCTGTAGCTTGAACTACTACCTTTTCTTCTTCATGAACCATTGACTCTTGTTCTGAGCCTTCATAACTCTGCATTTTCTTTGCTTGAAACCAAAAGGAACAAGAAAATCTTGAGGCCAGATATTTGAATTCCTTGTTCGTACTCCAGAAAAGCTTCAAATTCAAGCAAGAAGCCGTATGTTTTCCAACATACTCAAAAAATAGCAACACAAATGCCGACAAAATAATCCCAACGCTGAGCTTCTTTACCCACAACATCAAAACCACCACCGCAAACAAATTCAAAATTGCAGCCAGAATCACATTCGGTTCGGTTATGCAAACCCGATCAAGAACCCGACCCGAATTACCGCCTCCGTCGACGTGTTTATGAGCGTCTTTTCGAACCAACCAGCTCGAGTGAGCCTCTGAGTCCCTCGTCTCAACAGAGACCTCCACGATATTTCTTGAATTCGATCGCTTCGTCGATGCTGTCGCATCAGACCGGCTTTGGCATTCGCCGACCGGAATAGAACTGCTACCGCAATACGGACCTCCATCAATATCTTCGTGAACGGCTTTATCACCGAATCTTGCTGGAGAAACCCTCAAACTAGTAGCTAAACTCGACGGCGACGGCGGAGGAGCCGGCAACAGAGGTTGAGGATCGGAGATTTCTAAGGGGAGGTGTTTCTTAGAGCTCCGTCTCTGGAAACGGCTTCGATTCTTGACGAAGAGGTCAATGAGAGAAGTGGGGAAGCCAGTTTCAACCACAAGAGAGCCGCCGTGTTTGGGAGAGTGAAGATCGGCGACGATTTGGGAGATACGAGTGATCTTGGTCTTCCTCCATGGAAGCGGCATGTTGAAGAACAAGAAAACGTATCAAGAATGAAAGAGTGAAAATGGACAGAAGTAAGGAGAAGAAGAAGAAGTAGAAATAGCAACGAAAAGATTTTCAGAAGGGTGGGCAGGATAGCTGACTAATAAAGAACGGTAATGAGAGAGAGAGAGAGAGAGAGAGAGCGAGAGAGCGAGAGCGAGTTGTGCCGGTGAGAAAAAAAGAAGAAGGCGTGAGGAAGGAGAAGGACGAAAAAGAGTCAAGGCGCGTGATAGTTGGGGTGTTGTTGAATTCATCATGCCATTCACAAGGCAGTGGACCATTATGTTTTAAAATAATTTATTTTTTCGCACACATGAAATGATGAAAGCAATCTAAGAAATAAAAATAAATACTTTTTTAAAAAAATTATATTTATTTTAAAAATATTTTAACTCTTTTAAAGAGCACCAAAAAAAGAACCCAAAGCTCAATAAAATATGGAGAAACATAGTTATATTTAAAGTAAATTCTTAAAAATTATTAATATGTATAAAAATTTAACAAATAATCAACTTTGCTCATATTATATATACATATTTTAATAATATATTTTTAACCAATATTTAATTTAATGGAACTTAAAAAAGTATGATAAAAATTTAATACTCTAACTTATAAATAGGTTAAAAAATTAACCTCTCCCTGTTTTATAAACAAAACCAAATAGAGTACTGACAACCAATTTAAATATGGAAACATGGCTAGATGTTTAAAGTTCAAACTTTAAAAAAAATATATATATGAAAGTATGTCTAATTATCCGACAACTCACCAAAACTACAGATATTGCGGCTTATCCACAAGACTTTATGTTTGAGCATTTGCAGATGTGAAAAATGTCTTTGAAAGATTTAGTTTAATTGAACTCAATAATAATCTAATCTAATCTAACTCATAATATTCTATAAATATATAAAAAATATATTACAACTTCTTTTCTCTGAACCACAATAAAAGTTATTTTATCAAAGCTTTACTTGATTCAATATATTAGACATTAGGTAGTTATTATATATTTTTTTCAATTATACATTTAGTTTATCAGATAATTATTGAAAATATTTTGAACAAATCAAATGTTATAATTATTGTATGCAAGGGAACGATGTGAAAATTTTTAAAAATCAATATCTTAAATAATATTTTTAGATACATAAATTTATTAGCAATTAAGTGCGAAAGATTATTGTTTCAGACTTTGTGCAACTCACAGAGGACCGAATAACCTAAAATAATAAAAATTACATGAAAGATGATGAAAGCCCTACATTCATTAGTTATGAATGATTTTTTCTATTCATTCTTGCTATTATAATATTGATTGATGATTGATGATACGGATCCTAGTGTAATGTGCTAATGTTACAAGAAGTGCAAAGAAAAAGAAAAACATATTGACACGAACGAAGTGGGGGGCCCATTTCATTTAGTACATAAATATTGATTTGATATTTCAAAAAATAGATAAACACACTTCTATTAAATATTAAATTGTATGGTCTTCAGTAGTTCAATACATGCATGCACCCAAATTACTTAATGCAAGTAAATTGGATTGAAATTGAGATTATTTGTAGTAATCAAAACCAACTCATCATAAAAGTGTGTATAGGAAAAAGTATTATTAGAAATGAACAGTGAAGCTCACATCAAACTTCATGCAAAGGGTTTCAAATTTTAGCAATAATTTTTCGAATAGCTAATATTATCGTGTTATTAATTAATCTATGTTTAAGTTTTGTTAGTCTTAAAATAAAAGTAGTTCCCTCACGCACTTATTTTTAAAACTAACATCACATTGGAAAAACTAAAATGTGAGTGATATCCAAACCTAAGTAATTGAATACCTACTTATGTATACTTAGAGTCTCCAAAAAGAATTAGGCCAGGCCTTTTGCATTACCTATTTAGGCCCTGCATTTTTAGAACTAGGTTTCAAAAAATAGGACATTTTTGCATTAACAAATCTTTTGAGTTTGGCCTTTATAAACCTTTTAAAAGTAAGCTAGGGCACTAACTAGTCCTTTTAGGCTTGTATTTTTCTCTCTCTGTTTCCGTCTGCATGTAAATTAAATTATTGAAAATTATTTGGATGAAACTGTTGATATTACAAAATGACATGATTAAAATTGTTTTGATTGCTTTTATTCTTTGAATTAATATGTGAAAATCACTCAATTTGTTAAACTGTGTACTAGCATAATTAAAAATTAATATTAAAATAATTTAAAAATATTTATGCAGGTTTTTTGAAACTTATCCCTGTCAATGAATTAAGGTCGAGCTTAAAAAATATGATTAATTTAAAATGTGAGAGTATATGAGTTTAAGTCTTTAAAAGTTGGGTTAACTTTTATTTTGAGCTCTATTTATATTCACACACACTTCCCGCTAATGTATCTTTTTCTTTGGGAAACAAAAGGGGGGAGTCATATTGAATGCTTAGATTATAACTGAATTAAACTAATTAAAAGACAAAGGATATTTAATAAAATTAAGAAACTAACTTATAAATAAATGAAGTTCATAGACGAATAGGACTATCAAAAGAAGCAAGACACAACGACAACAAAAACATTTAACTACATAATATATTAATAATAAATTATAAACCACCTCAATTACAAAAACAAAAGTAAAAAAATTTAGATGTACCAAAATCAACATCCTCTACATGCTTTCTTTTTCAACAACAAACGATGTGACCTCATGAAAACATTATCAGTTTTTTTTTTGCTTTTTATAACCACTATTTTGGCCAAAAAAAAAAACCACTATAATTTTTAAATTCTTGTTAATATACACCATATGTTTATCAATTGAAAAGAAAATGGAATACAGTTGCATTAATGTCACCAATGGGATACATCAAAGGCAAGAGCGAAGGAGTGAAGGTAAACAGACATATTGACTTTGAAGTTATTTGGCTTTTTGTATAAATACACTTGGCGATGATGTTGAACCATGTCTCCTCCTTCTGTCATACTCATCACCCAATTTTCCGTCAAAATTAAATTCAGTAGTTGTTAGAAATCAGTTTAGTTGTAAATTAAATATGCAACTTATAATTATATTTTCACAAAATTATAAATTTTATACAAGGTTGTTCAATGAATTTGATAGATTCAGTCTAACTTGAAATTAGATCATTGAAATTGAACGTGGAGGCAAAACCCACTCCCACCTAATTAAAGGTTTGTGTGTATGCACGAGCGCGCTCTTAATTTATATTATTTTATTTTTTATGAGATTATTTTTCTTGATACATTATAGGTACTAAATTAACCTTGTCATTATCATTTTCATGAAAATTTTCAAGAATTCAATATTTTAATTTTGCTGAAAATTTTCAATCATGTTCTTAATATTGTGTAAAAATAATGCATACTTATAGAGTTTTTATAATTTTAAATAAAGTTACTTTTCATCCCAGTATTACCTTTTCAATGGAATATATTTTAGAGGGAAATAATTATACTTTTATTAAAAGATAAAATTAAATTTTTTTTATTTTCTAATTTTTAAATATGAGACAAGGCTAAACCTGTTATTAATCAATCTATATTTAAGTTATGTTTGGCTTAAAATAAAGTAGTTCCCTCATGCACTTTTCTTTTTTTCAAAAAAAACTAACATCACATGGAAAAACTAAAATGTGAGTGATATCAAAACGCAAGTAATGGAATGCCTACTTACTTATACTTAAAGCATTTGATGAGAATTAGGCCTTTTGCATTACCTATTTAGGCCCTGCATTTTTAGAGCCGGGATTCAAAAAATAGAGCTTTTTTGCATTAGAAAATCTTTTAACCTGGCCTTTATAAATCTTTTTAAAAGTAAGCTGGGGCACCAACTAGTCCTTTTAGGCTTGCAATTTTCTCTCTCTTTTTTCAATCTGCATGTAATTTAAATTATTGAAAATTGTTTGGATGAAATTGTTAATATTATAAAATAATGTGGTTAAAATTGTTTGATTTATTTTAATTTTTGAATTATGTGAAAATTACTTAATTCATTAAACTGTGTATTAACATAATTAAAAATTTATATTAAAATAATAAAAATATATATGTGCAGGTTTTCAGACTTAGCCCTATCAATAAATTAAGGTTAGGCTTGAAAAACATGGTTAGTTCAAAATCTGAGGGTTTATAGGTTTCAATTCTTAAGAGTTGGGTTAATCTTTATTAACGGCTCTATCTACATTCACACACACTTCTCACTTATGTATCTTTTTCTATTCAAAAAGTCAATATTGAATGATTAGATTATAACTCAATTAAGCTAATTAAAAGACAAAGGATATTTAAAAAATTAAGAAACTAAATTATAAATAAATGAAGTTGTTAGGCGAATAGGACTCTCAAAAGAAGCAAGACACAACCAAAAAAAAGTTTTCTCAACTACATAATATGTTAATAATAAATTATAAACCACCTCAATTGCAAAAACAAAAGTAAAAAAAATTAGATGTACCAAAATCAACATCCTCTACATGCTTTCTTTTTCAACAATAAACGATGTGACCCCATGAAAACATTATCATTTTTTTTTTCTCTTTTCGTAACCACTATAATTTTTAAATTCTTGTTAATATACACCATATATTTATCAATTGAAGAGAAAATGGAATACAGTTGCATTAATGTCACCAATGGGATACAGCAAAGGCAAGAGTGAACGAGTGAATATAAATGGAGATATTGACTTTGAAGTTATTTGCCTTTTTGTATAACTTGGCGATGATGTTGAACCATGTCTCCTCCTTCTGTTATACTCATCATCCAATTTTCCGTCAAAATTAAATTTAGTAGTTGTTAAGAATCGGTTTAGTTGTAAATTAAATATGCAACTTATATTTTTACAAAATTATAAGTTTTATATGAGGCTGTTCAACCAATTCAATAGGTTCAGTCTAACTTGACATATTGGTTAGGTCCTTGAAATTGAATGTGGAGGCAAAAGCCGGTCCCATTGAGTGAGATATGTGTGTGTATGTGCTTAATTTATATTACTTTAATTTTTTATTAGGTTATTGATACATCATACGTACTAAATTAACCTTGTCATTATCATTTTCATGAAAATTTTCCTGAATTCAATATTTTAATTTTGCTGAAAATTTTCAATCAAGTTCTTAATATTGCGTAAAAAATAATGCATACTTATAGAGTTTTTATAATTTTAAACGAAGTTACTTTCATCCTAGTATTACTTTTTCAAGGGAATATATTTTAGAGGGAAATAATTAAACTTTTATTAAAAGATAAAATTACTTTTTTTATTTTCTAATTTTTTTAAATTTGGGACAAGGCTAAACCCATTGTTGTATGCCAAGTCGACCTCAGGTCACAAAGGCTAGAAATCTTATGGATAAGATAGTCAACTCCGATCTCACACTATTCTTGTTTAAGAACTTAGTTAAAAAATAATATGTAAATACACTTATAAGCTTTTTTTTTTTTGTATTTTATTGCCAGTATTTTGAAAAACCTAAGGCATTATTATCTTTTATTCAAACTAATTCGAACTCTCACGGCGTGAAAAATAGTGTTAGGAATGAAGATATAAGCATTTCGTAAGGAAAAATTGCTATAAAGTTCTCGCTTGAGAATTTTATTCACTAAAGGACCTTAAATCTTTTTAAACACCAAGGTCCTTTATATGAATAAAGTTTAACTATTCAATGAGCAAACTACCCTTAGCCACTTTAAATAATAGAATTCATGAAATTTTTTTCATGAAACAATAAAATAACCAAATTATCCTGGGTGACTTAAAATGGGAAAAAAAAAAATCATTAAAAGTTTTCATGAAAATCTGCACTTATATTCCAAGAAAAATTAGGGTAACCAAGGTTGTGTATGTTATAATACAAAATTCTTCAAGAAAATCATGGACGTATATATATTCTGAAAAATGGATATAAAATGTACAATTTGTTTTTCGTTTCTACAATCTTTCTTTCATTGTATGCATTTTTCCTCTCATCGGATGCAAGTTTCTTTCATAGATACTAAAAATATTACATGTGCAAGTTCTCAGGAGTTGCAGAACAGCGTACGAGACTAGTAAACCATTAAAAGTTGAGATATCACGTGTTTGACAAGTTTGACCTTTTCAAATCAATAAATTTTACTTACAAATTTTTATTTTAATAATTGCAAATCGTAAAACGAGAGTAATATTTTTTTTTTATGGTATTCATTTTTCATTTTTAAATCTTTTAGTCTTTATTTAAATTTAATGCAATCTTTTGATCGTTTACCTCCATGTCAAAAAGATATTCATATTTCATACCTCCTCCTCGGCTAAAAATCAGACTTGTTTTCATCTGAAAATAATAAATTATTAAACTCAAGATATCTTTATGACATAAAACAGAAAAAAAAAATCATAACCCAAGCGATTTTTTTTAAAAAAAAATAAGTAACTTATTTATATGTTTTAATTATTATCTACCTAATTTATCATAAATTGTATTATTCTATGATATAGCTCATTTTTCGTAATGGCAAGAAAATCATTTTTATAAAGAGTAAGAATCTGTAACTGTCATTTTTTTAATCGTCAACTTACATTCTCCATAATTTCCCCATCACGCGCGTTCTGGTTTTTTTCTTAGGCCAGCCATCACACGCAATCAAAACAAGGTGTAATGTAATAATTGGATTAAACAGGATAATCAATTGAATGGGACCCATTTCATTGTGGATCAAATGACATATAATGGCCTTTTACGCATGCTTCGTAAGAAAGTACTCTTTTTCTCTCTTAAATTATTTTTGGTCTTCTCTCTTTTAAATTCTTTGAAGAATCTGAATGCATAATCGGCAAAATAAAAAATGCAGACTTTAGGAACGGCAGAAAAGTTGTTGGTCAAAAGAACAAAGAATAAAACACAAGAAGACCGGCAGAGGAAAGTGTACAAAGAGCGGAAGGGTTTTTCAGTTTTTTTTTTAAATTAACTTGTGGCATTTTAAAATTAAAAATTTGCTATTTTAGATCAATTTCATTTAATTAGGGTAATACAATCTAAAATGTACATAATATCTCTTAATTTTATTTTTTAAAAAAATTTTAATCTTCAAGTTCTTCTAGTTTTTCATAATTTTAAATTAAATTTTTATAATTTATTTTGTTTTAATCAAACCCTTATAATTGATTGATTAAATATGTTAACCAGTTAAAATCCTTCAATTTTTTTATTTAAAAACATAAAATTAAGATCTTTTGTATTTTATTAAATGATTATATAGTTTTAGAATTAATTAAAAAATTTAAATAATTAGGTTATGCGTTCTGAATAACTTTTATACATATAGAATTTTCATAAATAAATAATAAAAATGTAAATACTGTATTAAATCATTTTTTCTAAATTTTACAAGTATTTTTGTTTTAAAAAAGTTAATCATTTTTTAATAATTTTAAACTTTAAAAACTAACATATTTAATCAATCAAATTATAAAAATTAAATTAAAATAAAACAAACTACAAGTACCTAATTCAAAATCAAGAAAAACTAGAATAACATGCAGATTAATTTTCCCTTTATTTTTCAATTGTATATTGTTTTAATCTAATTCTTTAATATTTTGTTAAAGTTTCATTTTTGTTCCTTGACTTCATTTATTTCTTTGTAGATTTGTAACTTTACTTTAAGTTTTATTGGACTATTTTATTTTGTCCTAATTCGCCTCATTCGAACTGATTTCATTGTATGTAGTCTGTTATTTAGATCTTATTAAACTTAAATTTTAATTAATCATACAAATAAAAAATAGATTGATTCAATTATATCATGAGTGAGGAACGTCGTTTGGAACAAAGGATGCTAATGAGGACACTCTTTGTTGGGCCTTATCATGGCTGCATTATGGTGAGTGTCTGAGTTGGGACAAGATGAAACGTTAAAGACAAGAGACGATGATTCAAGCTTAACATGGGAAACGCGTGGAATCAAATTTTTGTGTCTCGCGCTACCAACAAGTGATTCTTTTTCTGTAGCTTTTTTGACCTTTTCTTGAGAGTTTTCACTGTCTCACATTTGTCATCATTCTGGCCTCCTCAATATAAAATTTGACGGCCAGCAATCATATTCTTTATATATTTTTTATAGGAAAAATTAGTCATTTGCTGTTAAATCTTCAATTTAATTATAATTCAATCCCTCAGTTCCCGAAATTTGGTCAGTTTGAAAATTTCATGCCTACCATTAATGATCAAATTGGACCCCGCTCACAAACAGTGTTAGTTCTGTTAAATATTGCTTTCATGGGCAGCCACATCAGCACCCCATCAGATTTTCATGGTAATAAATTAAAAATAAAAAAGGGGAAAACTGATTTCTAAGATTAAAAAAAGGAAAAATAAAAATTCAAATCTCATAAGACCATTAATTACAATTAAAAATTTTAAATTATTAAAATTTTAATAATAAATTATAATACTTACTTGAAATTAAAAACATAAGTTTAAAATTAAAAAAAGACACTACTAAACTTACTATTATGAATTGTGACTATTGTTAATTTTAATTAAAAAAATCAGGAACCAAACTTAAAAATGAGTTGTTTCTCAATATAAAACTAAAATTTATTTGTAAAACTTTTAAGAAGCACTTGTGAATATATAATAACTATTTAAAATTTTATCAAAGTCACTTCTAAATATAAAATTAATCACTTGTGGACTTTTATACTTGTCATTTGTCACTATATAATTAAATCACTTGAAAAAGAAAAAAAAAAAAAAAGCACTACTAAAATTACCATTATGGCTTGAGGCTATTGTTAATTTTAGTTGAAAAAGCGAGGACCCCAAATATTATGGTTTGGGACTATTATTAATTCTATTTTTAGATGTGAATCTTGATTTTTTTAATTGAAGTTAACAATAATCTTAATTTATAATAGTAATTTTAGTAATATCTTTTCTTGATTTTAAATTTACATGTTTTAAATTTCACATAAAGACTATGATTTATTATTAAGCTTTCAATAATTTAAAATTGAGATTAATAGTTTTATGGGCTTTTTAACTGTCACTCTACTTTAAAAAAGTAGACTGAGGATAGGGTTTAGAAAAATGGAAGAAGCCAAGGAAAAGGAGCAAGAACTTGGCCAAACGCAGGAAATGGAGGACTTCTATAATTGGCTTGACCCACATCATACATATGAATAAGCTAGAGGTCAGATGTGGGATTCACAATACTGGTTATTTGTTGAATAAGTAAATAAATATTTAATTTAGCTTCATTCAATAAATTGACAAGTACCAAAACGATGGGCCTGATGCAGTGGAACGCTTAATCATATTCATAATATATTGATGAAGCGACTGAAGCAAAATGTGGCTCCTTCAATCACTAATTGAAACTGTTGAAGATTCTGGTTGAAGCAAATGCTCTCACTCCGTGGCAGACACTCGCTGTGGCTTCCGCTTTTGGTTGCAGCGTCGGCCGTGGTCCTACTCGTTTTTTTCCTCCTTCTCTTCCATTCTTCTAAACCCCATTCCTTCTTCTGGCCCCTTTTATTATTAGATTAATGGTCTTTCCCTGTCGGCTTTATTTAAAGGATAATTGAACATCTTAAATTTAATTATAAATTAATTCTATCTTTTAATATTAAAATTTCTTTTCTTGTCATCCTATTGTTAACTCACAGTTTATCTATCGCTAGTAGAACTCACATTATATTTTTAATATATTTTATTATAAAATATTTGAGTTCAAAGTGTCCACTAATCTTTTGGAATAAAATTGAGAAGCAAAATGACTATTAATCCAATATTTTTATAATAAAAAATATTAAAATAACAATGTGGACTCACTAATGGTAAAGGAAATAGTAAGTTAACGACATGATGACAAAAGATGAATTCTTTAATTTAAAGGGATATAATTAATCTATAGTTGAGTTCACAATGCTCAGTGACTCTTTGGGTAAAGTTGAGAGGCAAAAATGATCCTTATGTATAGTGTGATATAATTAGTTAAATAATGAATATAATTAGTTAATTTCTTATCCACTCACTTAAATGAAGTTTTATGTATAGTGTGAGGCATATTATAATCATTAGAGATCTCGAGTAGCCATTTAATTAGAGTTGTTACATTGTGTATGTAAGAATAGAAATTGAGTAAAATTACTTTTCTTGCAACATTCATTAAATGCTTATCAAAACACTAAAACACACATGTTTTAAGTTCATTTTTTCTTGGATGAGTAGTGCAGAAAAGCTTAAGTGAGATTATGACTAAAACATGCGAGGAGGCTCTCTAGAACTTGCTTGTTTTAAGAAGGCAAAAGCACAAACTTCTTTAAAAAACTGAAACACACAAGGGACTATTTCAAAACATGCAATGAATGGATACAAGAAATGAATGATTTCTTGAATACACTAAAAAAGGTGTGGGTATGATCTAGAACTCATAAATTTTGTATTTGACAAGTTTTAAACATTTAGGAAGAAATGAACTAGCTCAAGTGTTCAAGACTCAAACTTAGGCAAAACTTAAGTAACATACTAAAACTTATGATGGTCAAAGAAGAATGCACAAGGATGAAAAAGTTTAAGTATCTAAGTTGTGAAATGGGCTCAAAACACGTGATGGTGTGGACTGATCCTAGTGAGGATGAATAGTCTAGAAACAAGCTTAACATTGCACTTTAAAACTCATGAGTTCCACCACTAAAATTTGCATGTTTTGAGTGTAGAGAAAGTTCTTCTCGTCCACACTAAAACTCGCATGTTTCATACCCGAAACTCACGTGTTTGAGTAAAATAATCAAAGTCAAGAGTTAAAAAATAAGAGAAAGCAAATTATTCATTTGTTTCTTACATTTTGATTCAATTAAAACTTAATTATTGAACTTTGGATTAATGCTATTTAGTCTCTATAGTTTTGACTTGATTAAAACTTAATCATTGAACTTCAACTGAGTGCAATTCAATTCTTATAATTTTAATCGTTTAAAACTTTGGTTTTTAATATTCAAGAAATAACTTTGACATTCAAGAAATAACTTTGATTTCTGTAGTTTCATTTTATAAAATGTAAATACTAACATTTTAAATGATTAAAATGATAAAGATAGAGTTACATCGAGTCAAAGTTCAGATATTGAGATTTTAGTAAATTAAAACTAAAGTGATTAAATGATTAATTTTTCTAAAAATTAAAGAAAGCTACTAAAAATCCAAATCATAAAAGTTTTGATTCCAACCAATATTTATAACTTAAATCAATATTCGCGGGTGGTGGTCATTTGTCAATTCCCCTTCATCGTTTGGCCAAACATATAAACAATGGAATATTATACTAACAAAGCCAAGAAACACTAGCAAAGCCGAAGTCCGTGTATGTGATAAGCAGAGCTAGAATCCCATAGGCCTTTTCGATAATGGGCTTTTCCTTTTTTATGGGCCCTACTAATAACCAATGGCATGGATTGCATCGAATTGAAATTTAAATACCAAGTTTTAAGCAATTTAAAATTAAAGGAACTAAATGATAAATTTTTTAAAAAGTTAAAGATAAATATTAAAAAAATATAACTCATAAAAGTTTTGATTCCAACCAAGATCCTTAATCCTTCTAAGAAATTTATAAAATTCATGGTTTTTAACTTAAATCAATATTGTTAGAAGGTCCTCATATGTCAATTTCCCTTCGTCATTAAGCCCAAACATATAAACAGTAGAATGTTGTATTTCCAAGCCTTGAAACATTAGCTAAGCCGAAGTCCATGTATGTGATATGCAGTGCTAGGATCCCACGGGCTTTTTGAAAATGGGCTTTTTATCTTTCGTGGGCCCCACCAGTTGTATGGTCTTTTTGACCCCCGCAATCACTTTATACATTCAAACAAGTAGTTATATCCGGCCAACGAGGGTTAAGTTTAATTGAATATGCTAATTTCTCACAATATGATGAATAAAGGTTCAGGTCCTTATTATAAGAGGTGCCTCCATTCTTAACAATGCCTTAAATATGATTGCTTCCAATGTAGGGATACATGTAAGTAACAAGAAAAATGTAGTTGTGTCTTGTGTGGTACCTTGGAAAAATCAAACAATTGCTTCTCATAGTTTGCACTAAATTTCAAACGAATTCCCGTGGCTCAAGAATTTGTAATACTGTCCTCATAAATTTCAGTGTTTAACTTATTATTACTCAAAATTTCAATTGTTTGAATTTAATTAAATTGCTATGGCGCTCATAAGGTTTGAAGAGGCAAAAGAAATTTAAGATATGGAGGAAGCAGAGGCAATATGCGATGTTGGTGAGGACAAAGAAAACATGTGACAGTTAGGTTTGCAAAGCTTCATAATATGCACAGCTAACAAGCCAACAAAGGCATGGAGTAGATCAAAGGCCAATTTGATTAAATCTAAAGAAAAAATGATTTTAATTAGGGAAAATATAATGTGTAGTTTTTATAATTTTATTGGGTTTCGCTTTTAGTCTTTATAGTTTAAGGACTAAAAAAACTAAAAAAACTGAAATTATAAGAACCTAAAAAACATGGACCAACCAATCTTTCTAAAACTATAAGGATTGAAAAGACTAAAAAAACTATAAGGACTAAAAATAAAATGTGATGAAACTATATAAACCTATGATAGTATTTTCGCTTTTAATTAAGTTGGACAATTAAGTCATTGGGAAAAAAAATTAAACTAATAATTATCATAATGTGACAAATTAAGGTTGTGGAGGTATGTCAATATTTAGTATCAGATTGTGTGTTGAATATGATTGCTTTTAATAGAAAGATACATTTACACAATAAAAAAACAAAGCTAATCACAAAAGTCTTGTTGGAAAAAAAAAATCTATTTTTAGGTTGCTTTTTATACATTATTCCAAATGAAATAACTTGCCGTAAAAACCTTTTTTTTTTTGCCTTAAATTCACTTCCCATATTCACTTTCCCACAGAGAGACACAGGTTTCTTCTTATTAGAAAGTTTCTTCTTATTAGAAAGTAGTCATGTTTGAAATATACTCAAATACTAAATATAGACACTCCTTTCAAGAATGATTTAAATATTAATTCATCATATTGTGAGAACTAACCTTTTTATTAGATCTAATCCTATTGATAAATCACTTAGCATTATTGACATTAAGACTTAAGCTTGATCTGTCTGGTTGCATGGTCATGGAACTCATGGATGCCATCAAACGCTCAGCTTAATGGGGCACCACTAAAACCAAGACCTCCTCTTAATTACAATGAGGGAAAATTTTTACTTGCCGTTCCAAATAATTGTCATTTGCCACCTTAAAAGTTGCTCTTGCTTCACTTAAGTTGTAAAAATTCCAATGTTCATCACTTGAACATTTTCTCCATTGTTCGACCAAGAAAATTAATGCTATTTTGTACTGTCAATTTTGTAGGAGGTATAAATATTAATGTTTTGAATAATTAATAAAAATATTGGTTCCTTGATGATGATGATCCTTTACTTTATTAATAATTGGGCATAACAAATATTGGTTCGTATTACAAAATAGCATATAAGAATACAATAAAATATTTTTTTCAACATCTCAAATAAAATATTTATTATTTTTGGTTAAATTATACATAATTTTTCTAAACTTTAAATTATGTACGTATAACGTCTTTAACTTTTGAAATCTTATAATGAACCTCCTCAATTCTTATATTTATGCAAATAACTCTACATGATTAATTTTATATATTAATTATCTATATATAACTTAAAAGTTAGAGAGTCATCCATACATCAATCAAACTTTGAGCTTAAATTAATGCACATAAAAATAAGGTTTAAGGGTATATAACCAATGTTTAATGGTTATTTTCATAAATTTAGAAGCTCAAAAAGGTTTATTATTAAGTTTTAAAAGTTAAGGAAGTTATTTGTAGATATTTCAAAGTTTAGGGGAGTTGTGTGCAATTTAGCCTTTATTTTTTTATATTAAAATAGGAAAAATGACAATTAAAGACCCTCTAAGAATATTAATCCTGATTAAGGACTATAACATTTTGAAATTTCAAGAAGCGATTCACTAACACCATTTGGAGATTTACTAACCTAACTTGAGAAAATTGCTAATGTATCTTGTAAAAATATAAAACCCCATTTATGAATCGATTGTTTAACAAAAAGCGTCACTTGAAAATTCACTAATTCAATTTGAAGATTTTTTTAACATATATTGTGAAAACATAAAATCTCATTTAGAAATCAATTGTTTAATAAAAAACATCACTTAAAAATTCAATAACCAGACTTGAAAAATTTTTGTAGCATATATTGTGAAAAAATGAAACCCCACCTGAGAATTGATTGTTTAATAAAAAATGACTTGTCCAAAGTAGAGTTTTTTGTTAAATAATTGATTATGAAGTGAGGTTTCATATTTTCATAATATACATTAATTTTTTTAAATTTGGTTAGTGAATTATCAAGTAGCGCTTTTTGTTAAACAATTAATTCCTAAGTGGTGTTTCATATTTTCACAATATACAAACAATTTTCTTAAGTGAGATTAGTGAATTTTCAAGTAATGTTAGTAAATCTCATCTCACAAACTATATTTTTTATCCCAATTAAGAACCATAATATTTTAAAATGTTATGATCCTTAATTGAAATTAATGTTCTTTGAGGGTTCTTAATTATCATTTTCCCTTGAAAATATTCATCTTAAAAGAATGAGACACTTTTCATCTTTAAAAAAAGTGCATGATACTAATAGCTAATACTTATTGTAGAATAATAAATTTTGCTTGTATTAAGATAATTTTATTTTAAGCTAGTATTTTTTTATAGTTGTTTTATTTTTTCCTTATGTATTTAATTTTAATAATTTTATTATTATATTAATTTAATAAACGTTTAAATTATATGTTTAAAATATTAAATTTTTATTTGGCATAAATTTTTCCTTCATTAATAAATTTTTCTCCATCACTGGATTCCATGAACATTAGCTTGCTAGCATGATGGTGAATTTTGGATTTGAAGGCCTCTTATGGATCTCAAGCATGCATGTATTCTGTTTTCTTTTTCTGGTAAGGAGAAACAAAAAATAGATAGTTGAATCCTGAAAACTCACCAAGACCAGTGTGTATACCTTCATCTCAAAGAATGCTTATAAGTTTTCATATTCACATTGATATTTGAATTCACAACCTTATCTGTGATGAATCCAGTTTTTATTAACTATATCAATTTTTATTAATGGCACCGGAGTTGCACATTTTTTCACCAAGAAGTATGATGTGATTGATTTTCTGTGGTTTGTTGTGTTTGGGCCTCGCTTTTTTGCATCTGTATGGACCTTTCGTAAACCTTCTATTAACATGATGTGGCTCGAATCTATTTTTAATATTATATTATTTTAATTAACTAAAATTTTACACGTCATCATTTTTAATAATTTTATTTTTATAATAAAATATTTTTTTTTAATTTCTTATCTTCCACTCTTTATTATCATCTATGATAAAATTAATTTATTTTTAATTTTTTATAACTATTTTATATGACATCTTTTTACTGAATAATATATAAATGATATGGTTTATGGATCCATGCAAGATTTTCTCATGTATGGTGCTATTTATGAGATTTAGAAAAGCTCATCAAAATAATAAAAATATTGTTTAGATAAATTTTTTTAAAAAATATATCTTTTAATCCTTACACTTTGCTTATGTTTTGTTACAAGTACCTGCATTTTTTTTAGTGTTTTAAATTTCTATATTTTTATTTTTGATATTTTATGTTCATTTAAGATATCTATACTTTATTCATTTTATTCATTTTGAAACTATAATATTTAAAAATAAAAATTTAAAATATTTTAAAAAAATAAAAATTTATAATAAAACATGAGTATATGAATACACTTTTCTTAAAATTTTATTGAGAAGCTCGTTGGAAGGAACCACGGAAAGTAGCTTTGAAATGCGGCGGTGAAGAAAATGACTAAATGAGAGAGAAGAGAGAGAAAACCACGTTGAACTGATGTCATGCAACCTAGTTGCACAGATACACACCCTTCGATTAAATTTGTTCAATATTGAGTGTTTTTCTTTTATTGAATAAGTTTTCGTTTCCTTAATGCAAGGATATTTTTTTTTCCTAATAAATTTATGGCACTAGATGTGAATTTAATGCTTTATTTTAAAATAATATAATTTATTTTTATATTAAATTAGATGAGGTTAATTCATTGGTACTATTATAATTTTTTAACTTTATGTATAAATTTGAATTAGGATGACTGTTAGTTTAATTTAATATTTTGTAATTTATCATTTTATTCTACTTTCTTACAATTTACTCTCTCCGTTTAAAAATATAAGGCGTTTTTTAAAAATTAAATATTAAAAATGTAGGACATTTTTAATCTTTTGAGGTATAATTATTATATTTTTTTAAAAAATACCCCCATTGATAATAATTTTATATTTATTGTAAAATATTTAATAGAGATAACTATAAAAAGATAGGGTTAATTTGAAAGTATGTAACTATTTTATTATGAGTAATTTTTGATTTAAAATACTTTATTTTTTTAAATGAAGGGAGTAAGTTTCTCTAATTTATCAACTTATTTTATCTTTTTAAATTGAATATTTTATAATCTATTATTTTATTTTATCTTTTATAATAAAATATTTTGTAATTTATCATTTCATTCTATCTTTTTTAAAAATTTGAAATTTAAAAATTTTTTATTTTTAAAAAATATTAAATGAGTCACAAAAATATATATTATAAAATTAATGTTTTTTTGTCATTATACATCTATTTCAAATCAAATAATCTAAATAAATTTTAATTTACTTAATTGACTTTTAAAAAATATACCTAAAAATAAATTAGATTGCAATCACATATTTGTATTCCTAACCTCAATTTGTTAATTTCAATTAATTCTAACTTCAAGTGAGAATTTTTTTAATCCAAACATACCCTATTTTTTTAAAAGAAAAAATAATTTTGCATCCTTACATTTTATTTGTATTTTACTCCAAATTTCAGTATTTTTTTTTTTGGTATTCTGAATTCCTCCAAGATCCCTTACATTTTGTCATTTAAGGATCATAATGTTAAAAGATAAAAATATAGAAATTTAAAATATTAAAAAAATACTAAATTTATAATGAAATGAGAGAAAAGTGTAGGAATTTAAAATTATATTTTTTTTTAATGCCAAATTTCCAGCCAGTGACTCAGACAAGATAAGCAGGAGGTTGGTTGGATCAAATTTAAGTGATGTTGGTGACTGGCTTGTAAAGCAACTTGGCCAACAGCTTACATTGCACTCATCAAATTCGGAGGAAATCGACATTATGTTCCCCTTGGTCCCAAAAAACAAAAACAAAAACAAAAACAAAAACAGAGAAAGACATTATGTTCTCTGCGGGCCCCACGCCAAGCACGGACTTATCTATTATTACTCTGCAATCTATATATTCTACATAGGATCGGATTGCGACTGCCCTGAAGCCTATATAGTTTTCATCATTTCTCTTTAATTCTTTCTTAGTACGTCATATATCCTTTCGTTTTCAATCTACAGTACCTTTGTTTCGTGAGAGAATGACGTGTGAGGACCCCATTTCATGGAAATGGGTTACTTCCTTTGATGTTCCTCGGTCCTTCTGTGATATAAGTTGCTTTTGGGAACTGGCCATAAACAAGTGATAATTGATTTTTTCCAAATTTGTTTTCTCAGTCTACAAATTTATCAATCTTTGGAGTTAAATGACTATAATGATTAAGGTAATGGCTTCTTTTGTTGTCCATAATGACAAAAAACATTTAACCAACAATTATTTTATCTCTAAAAGTTTAATAATAAATTAAAACCTTATTTGATTGGAGAAAAAAAAAAGAAAGAAAATGGAGATATGAGTGACAGGAATTGGGGATCCCCCCAATTCAAGGGGGCGTGAAGAGGTTTTGGAGGATAGAAAAAATTTTTAAAATTTTCTTTTTCCTTCACCTTATCAAGCTCCCCTCTTCTTATTTGGATAGAATAAGGGGAGGCAAAAGGCTCTCCTCCCTTTATTTGGTAAGGTGGAGGAGAAGAGAAATTTTTTATAATTTTTTCTCCTCTCCTTCTAATCAAACTGGCCTTAATAATTTTTTGATTATTGGAGCTCAACAAGCAAGCAGTTGGAGTTTGAGTGACTGGGGATGGTGAAATTTGTCTTTTTTTAAAAATAGTTAATATGATTATTTTTTAAAAAATTATGTTTAAAAAATGACCTAGAGACTTTAGAAGAATTAAGATAAATGAGAAAATTATCCCTAAACTTTAAATCTAATAATACTATAGATTTTAAATTTATTTATTATACAAATTATTCTTTCAATTTTTAAAAATGGTGTAATCTAATCTTATCATTAACATAAGTTAGCTTTGACTATTAGTTTATCAAAAAATGATAAAAAAGAACTTCACAAATTACATAAAAGACCAAAAATTACAATAACGAACTCAAAAATTATAAACAATAATCTAAATTTTTTTTAGATTCTTTTATATCATTTTTTAGTCAATTAACGATTAAAATAACTTTTGTTAATAGCAGGGACAAGATTGTACTGTTTTTAAAAGTTAAGGGAGCAAATTATACAATAAATGAGTTCAAGATTTATAATATTATTAGACATAAAGTTCAGAAAATAATTTGCTCATATAAGGCTTAACCCATTTCATGGTCTTTTCATGTAATATGCCTATTTAAAGGTCATCACAAGTCATTTTTTCAATAAATTTTTTGTTTTAAGTTTCTCCCACTCAATTCTAGAGCCATCAGTAAAAATGAATTCTTTTTGACTACTTGTTCAGGTCCTATATTTTTTGAGGGCTGGGCATGAAAAATAAAAATTCTTATTGCATAAAAGAACTTTTAGATTCAACCCTTATAAGTCTTTTAAAAATAAATTTAGGCTTGAGTTTGAACTAGTTCTTTTTGGGCTTTGTATTTTTTCTCTATTTTTAAGCCATTATGTGTTTGAAATTGTTAATATTGCAAAATAAAATGGTTTAATTATTTTATTTATTTTAATTTTTGAATTAATATATGAAAATTACACTATTTTTTAAATAGTGCATTAGCATAATTAATATATATATACCCTATATTAAAAAATGTAAGACATTTTTAATTGAATCTCACTCACCAATAAAATAATTATCTACTTTCAAACTAACCTTATCTTTTTATATTTGTCCTTATTAAACATCCTATAATAAATATAAAGTCATTATTAATAAGAGAGTATTTTTGAAAAAAGACAATAATTGCATCTTGAAAGATTAAAAATGTCTTATATTTTTTAACATTTAATTCCTTAAAAAATACCTTATATTTTTTAACAGAGAGAGTATATATTTTAGGTTCTTTATTTGGAGGAAAAATTTATACGAGACTGATAATGATGTTGATCACTTGGCAATATAGAAATTAATGATTGAAGGCCGAAAATTTTGCTACTTAAAAAATTATTGTCTTGCCATATTATTGTTGAAATAATAATGTTTCAACGGGTATTGAAATAAAATTATGAGAAAACGTTACAATATGCTTAGAAGCCATGCAGACAAATGTACGCCCAATTGAAATTGATTATAAAGTCAAAAGAGCAATAAGATATTAAAAAAATAAAAAGTACTTATAAAATCAACAAAACCACAAGTTATGAAGAAAATACTCGAAAAAGTTATTGTAAAGAAAAGATGAAATAATTATAATTAAGCCTGAAAGATAATATGACGTTCAAACTTGAAAGGATATGTGGTGTTTAAATCCAAAGATTATGTCCAAAACCTATAAAGTATTCAATTGTTATTAGTGTTTAAAATTATTTCCATTAATTTTGTGAGATTAAATATTAAAAATATTTGACATTGATTTAATCTTGAAATAATTTTATGTAGTGTTTGGATTAGTGGATTTAGATTTTTGATTTTAAATCTCACAATTAAAATTTAGATATTTAAAATTTTTTGTTTGGATAATTTAAAAATTTTCTAACAAAGAAGAGAGGCAAATTGCAATTCAAAGTGAAAAAACAAGTCATAAACTTACATCCGTCTTTCAATTGATGAAATGAAAAGTATTAATAGTGAAAATGTGAAGAAAATGAGATGTACAAAGTGACTAAAATTTTAAATGACTAATGTATTAAAAAAAATTACAAAGAAATTATAATAAAAAATGAATTTATAGATTTTTGTGCATTCAAATGAGAAATTTTGTTCAAGTTCAAATCTAAATTCCTATTGATCCAAACTCGACATAAAAAAAATTATCAAACACCCTTGTCATATGCGTAAAATTGTGTCTATATTTCTAGCATATTTTATGAAGAATTGAATATGAAATGATTTATGAATAACTTTAAATTTTTTTATATATAAAATCAAAATTTAATATAAATATAATGTACAGGAAAAACTCATAAAACTAAAGTATTACAAAATAATCAAGGAGAGAAGCTAAATATAAAATAAAATAAATCTTCTTGGACGACTTGGAAGTGATGGTGCCAAAATTTATGCAGCAAATGATTAATGTTCAAAACCAGAGAATGCTGTTGGAGAAAAGTGTAGTTTATGAATTATGTTAATTTGAATTGTAGTGTTAGATAGATCATGATGAGCATAAAAGGAATTTATCAATCAAAGAGCAACTCTCAAGCAAAGCAAAGGAAATTGAGGTACATCTTGAATTTGTTTCATCATCAACTTTCTTTAATAAATTGAGAATTAAGGCAGATTACAAAAAAGTAGAAAAGTTGTTTGTCCTTTTTAAATTTCTTGAGCCAGATTGTCCATGAATCACAGTTGGAAAAAAAAAAAAATAGGATGAGCTACAACCAATTGTAAACTTGACAAAGAGGACCTTGGTACCAAAGAAGAAGGATGGCAGTAAATATGGTCAAGAAAGTAATATTGACTCTTGAAATTCCCTAACAGAAGAGTTGAGTTGGGAGCTCAACCTTGATGGATGATAGAATTCCTCAACAACCATAACTAATTGATTAAAATGATGATGTGTTGAATCAAATCAAAATGATGATCCTTGAAAAGTTGCTTGAAAGTGAACATTAACCAAGAGATCAAACTACCATCTTGGAAGGTTGCAGTCTAGATGCTCAAACCATTAAACCAAAGGGATCGAGCAAGTGCACAATGAGAAAAGACATGATCAATAGTTTCCTCACATTCACAACCAAAAGGACACAAATTAATGTTAGTAAAGTGATGCTCTCTAAGAATTTTACCAAGTGGAAGAGCTCTATGAAGTAATTTCTACACAAATATAACGTGTTTTAAAGGGAGGTGTAATTGCCAAATATATTTCCAGCAAGAAAAATTCATCAATGAAGCTGGATTTCTATGTTAGGAAGCTAACACTTCAAAACCTTTCTTAGCAAGATATTCTCCTGTCTTAGAAATAGTCCAGCACAATTGATCCTCTTATTGATAGAAAGAAAGAGGAGTGTTTAAAATTAAATCTAACACCCTATGATCATAAAGAGATCAAATAAATTGTGAATTCTACTTTTTAGCTAACCAACCACTAGAATGGTAAAAAATGAAATCTTGGACATGACGCGATGTAGGATCAGAGGTGGAAAAAGAAGAAAGAGTAGATAGAGAATTTAGTTTAAACTAGAAGGTATCATTTAGAGAGATGTTTGAGCCAGAACCCATTTTCCATTGTAAATTTGATGTAGTAAAGTTAGTAGAAGAGCATATTCCTTTCCATAACCAAGGAGAATTGTGAGGCTTTTTTAATGATGGTTGTAGAGTTTAAATTTATATGTTTGACCTTCAGAGTAGTAGATAGCAAACAATTAGCATCAGCATTCATAACTCTCCAAACTTGAGTTGTGCGCCGAAGACCCAAACTACCTTAATTAATAGGCAGAAATAGAATATTCTTATTTTTTAGGTGCAGACACCTAGAGTTCTCATTATAGCCCTAAAAAAAATCAATGCAAGCAGCATTTATAGCCTAAAAATAGATTTTGGGAGCTTGACACATGCATGAGATAAATATTGAAGGCTGAAAGAATAGATTTGGTTAAAGTCAACCTTGAAGCCTATGAAAGCATTTTGCGTCTCCAAGAATTTATTCTACTTTTAACATAGTTGAGATCTTGGGAATAAATAATTGACTAATTTCTCTTAACATCTATCCAACTTCAAAGCTATTTTCCTAATTCATTTGAAAGATTAACTCCTAAATAAACCGCCATATTAGATTTAAATTGAGGGGAAACATTTGGGCTACAAATGAGAAAAGATTGATGGCCTGGCCCAACCATTTACAGTAAGTGTTTAACACATCCTTAACCCCAAAAAAAGTATTAACCTCAAAAAATAATACCAAATCATCAGCATATAGTAAATGAGAAATGCGAGAAGAGTCAACACAAATTTTGATGCCATTGATCATCCTAGAGGCCTTGATTGGGCAGTGAGACAAGATAAAACATTAGCAGTCAAAATATATAAATAAGGTGAAAGTGGATCTTCTTGTCTAAGACCCTTATAGGGAAAAATAGGTATAGAAAAATTACCACTAAACCTTAATTATTAAGGGACTATTGTAAGGCATTGCATAATGAGATTGATCCATTTCCTGGGAAATCTCATTTTAATCATGACAGCTTCAATGAAAATCTAAGACAATTGATCAAATGCTTTTGAGAAATCAACTTTCAAGGTAGCCAATTTTTTCCTTCAAGAATTAGATATGTGAATTTGGTGCATAAGATTAGCCACAAGTAAGATATTATCATAAATAAGTTGTTTTGGGAGAAAAGCACTTTGGTGAGGAGATATTACAGAATGAAGGATCTCTTTGAATCTAATACAAATAATCTTAGATAATGTGAGTTTTGTTGAGACATTACAAGGACTTGTTGGTCTTAAGTCTTTGATTATTGCATATTAAGACCCTTTGAAATGAGAACAATGTGAGTTTTATTGAGGCTATAAAGAAGAAATTTAGAGTTCCAAAAATGAAAGTCATAAGTATCCTTACCTATAAGTGACCAGAATTTTGAAAAAAAAAAATGTGCATGAAAACTATCTAGACTCAAGGCACTATATTTAGCTAGGCTAAAAACTACTTGTCTGATTTCATCAAAAGAGGGGAGAGTCATAAGCTGAGTAGCTTGGGCATCATAAATCATGGACAACTGTAGCAAGTTCATTTCAACTAAAACTTCATCAGTACTACAATGATCATGATCACAAAAGAGACTAGAATAGTAGGACCAAATTAATTGTTACAACTCCTATTGATTGTCAATCCAATTATCGTCATAATCATTCCTGAGACTTTGAATAAAATTCCTAGCAGATCGCTTAGATACCACATCATGAAAATATTTAATATTTCTTTTTCCCTCAACTTTCCATTTGAGTTTTGCCCTTTGATCCCAAAAACTATTTTGACAATCACCAATATGGGTTTGAATTGAAATATGTTGATTCTCCAAATATTATAAAATTAATTAGTTCTTGAAAAACTAAATTAAATGTTTCTTATTCAAATTAGCATGTCAAAAGCGCAAATATTTAACAAAATTTGATAAATACATCTTACAGATGGTTATATGTATTATTCTTATTAGTTTATAACCTAAAACGTGTAAAATCATTTGCATAAATCATTATGCAAAGTGTACAATTTTCAAATTATGTAATCTTGACAATTCTAATTGAAAAAGTTAGTGAATTTATACCTAAGGCTTTTCAATGATTATTAAATGCTTACAAGAAAAATAGTTGAAAAGCCTATTTAAAAGTATAATCTAGCAAAATCATTCATCAAATCCTCTTCTACAAATAATTAGATCAACATTTATGAGAACAAAATTCCCATTTTCAAATTAGGATATTTGAGTTTGATATCTACAACTCTGCATATATTAAACTAATAAAGTATTGTTGATCATCTTTGCAAGTGTATGAGATCGACAAAGTAATAAATTTCAAAGTATTTCAAGAGTTGAATCCAAAGGAAAACAATTATATTTGTAATTTAAAAAAAACAAAAAAGATTTTTTGGAAAATATTTAATAGTTAAATAAACAAAATCGATAAAAGTGATGAGAACGATGGACCAACCTATCAAATAAGCACCAAGGATTAAGATTCACCTATCATGATGGATTATCATAATTCAATTAATTATATTTCCTTCTTTTATAGTGACAACTGTTTATAAAGTGTCCTAATTATCTTTTAATATATTAGGATATATTTAATCAGAGTTAGATTTAGCTTTCACTAAATTCTACTCTCTAACTAAACCATGAAACTACAATCTAAGCCACCACAAAAACTTAAATTATTTTTAATTTAGTTATTTGCATCTATCTTTCTAGATTTAAGTAAATTTTTCACCCTTCAGTTTATTTAACTACCCACAGACACTTTATATATTGGCCACATATATAAAAAATGATTAAAATGAGAGAGACAAATACAAAAGCAAACATAAATTTTTATTTAATGGAAAAATAATCAAAACTAAATAAAGAAAAAAATTCATCCCAACCAAACTGCTTCCTACCTTGACTAGGAATTTAGTAAGAACTCATAAAGTTAAAACTACAATTCCAAATAAAAGGCATACATAGAATTTAGAAAAGAAGAGTCATCTAGCATTGCATGTGCCTAATTTCTTGGATTATCTGAAACCACCTTAAGCCCTCCACTTTGTGTCCTTTTGCTTTCCTTTGTTTCCTTTGTTTTTGTTTGTTTCCTTTGTATATATATAAAAAAAAGAATCTAAAAAAGAAGAAAAAA
The DNA here is from genome assembly GCF_029017545.1 of Prosopis cineraria. Classification (NCBI taxonomy): domain Eukaryota; kingdom Viridiplantae; phylum Streptophyta; class Magnoliopsida; order Fabales; family Fabaceae; genus Prosopis; species Prosopis cineraria. Next base: position 4,979,442 of record NW_026555334.1, on the reverse strand, counting down.
AAGAAAACTCCTAGCTTGAAAGACTCTTTCAAACTTTGCAATATGCCTCTTAACTTTCATATATGAGATTAGATGTCTTGAAAGGCTTTCAAGAGGTCTATTTATAACAAATCTAACCTCATAGGCTTAGAATCCATCTAGATCACACATTATCTCACTAGATATAATGATATCTAATTTCAAATATTTAAATCATATTTTTTTTGCTTATTTTCTCTCATTTGCACATGGATGAATGCTTCACAGTCTTGTCAGCATGCAGTCTAGTGTTAGATAGCTTAGAATCTTCGATGTAAGTTACATCTACGTGTGGATGAAGGCTTCATGATCTTGTCTGTGGGTGGATAAGACTTTTCGTTTTGATTTCTTGGTCTTTGACTTTGGATTACCATTAGACAAATAGGTTACAGGCCAGCCTACGTGGTCTGGCATTTTTGTCGATTGGGTTGGGCCAGCTTGTCAGATAAAATGAGTCGGAAAACCCAACCCAAATTATTTTCTAGTTGGCTAGTTTGCCCGTGGGCTGGCTTGCAAAAATTTACTAGAATTTTTTTTAACAATTTAAAATTTATATAATATAAATATATATATATTTATTCACATTTTAAGGCAAATTAGCAATTAAGAACTTGTAAATAAATAAAATAAATATAGAATTCAATCAAGCAGATTTATTTTGCCAGATTTTTACTATTAATCATCTCCTCACCTAGCCACCTAGGTGTATTATCTTTTCCATTAAGAAAGAAAATTTAAATATAAACCCATATTATTTTTTCAATAAATTTATATTTTTAATTTCAATCAATAGATTTTATGAAGTTAACAAATAATATATATATATATATATATTTAAAATATTTTTATAAAAACTAAGAAATCATTGATTTACAAACTATAATAAAAATTTCATTTGCAAATTGTAAGAAAGATTTACATTATCTTTCACATGTAAAGAATATATTTGAGATTCATAAATTATATATTTAAAAAATATTATTATTATTGTAGATTTATAAAAAATATAATGTGATTAAAAAATAAAAAATTATTTTTTAAAAAATATGCTAGCCCGCAGGCCTGCTCGTTTTTATAGACTAATTTTGTGAGTTAAGCTAGCCTAGCTCGTTTTGAAAAAATGGGTCAATTTATTCAACCCAACCTGTCAAATTTGACAGGTTAAACAAGCTAGCCTATGAAATCAACCCGTTTTTCTGGTTCTACTTTGGACTTCCCATTTTAAAGCCTTTTTCATGCTATTTTGTTTCCTTTTCCCAAAAATAAACCAAAATTTTTGGATGAGATATTTTATTTTATTTTATATTTAATTCATGTATTAAATAATTAATTTAAGAATAGAAATAATATATAAATATGCTTATAATACCCACTTATCAATTTTCAATCATTCTCATTAAAATTGGCTTTTGATCAAGAGCTAGATATATGCCATCTTAGATTTTTGAATGGCCCGCCAAACTGTTCATAGATGAATATAAAAAAAAATTGCGATATATGTAGGGTAAAAATCTCTTCATTTTTATTTGTCTTCAAACGAAACAAAAAAACAAAAAAGTTTCTAAAGGCAGTAAATGAGTTTAGGACACTTATATTGCATAATTAGTTATTGGACAAAGGAAAAGAAAATATATGAAATGCATTATTATTATCTTTTTTAGATCCTCACATATAGCAAAATGAACAAAAAGTTCATCAAATATATCATTCATAAAATATTAAAAAAGAATTTGCCAAAATACAATCACTAACTTGAATGAGAATTATTAAATTTCTTGTTCCAACTAAAAATATTTCAATTAAAATAAATGAAAATTAGACATGCTTGAAGTATGAGAGATCAATCAATTCCAAATATAAATTTCTCATAAAAGAGGCAAATAATCAAGATTATATATTAAGGGGTAGACACTCCATGAGAGGGACGAGACATAACAAATTGTAAAAATTTTAGTAGAAATTTAGGTACATGAAAAGTAATAAAAAAATCTCAACAAGTTATGTTATAACAAGAAAAATAGAATTGAAAAGGAAAAGACAGAATTGCCGACAATATTTTTGATAAAAAAAATATTACATAATCAAATGAGGATCTAATACAAAAATATGACATAAAAAGTTAACATGAATATGATAGACCAAAACAAAATGAAAAGAAAACTAAATAAAGATGTGATGCGAGTAGAACTACATTTTTTTAATATATGAAAATTATAAACCTCTTGAGACTAAATATTTGAAGTATAAAGTTATCATAAATATGTGAGTTATGTGATAATAGAATAAGAAGTCATTGGAGACGAAGCATGAATGAATTGTAAGGATTTTAATTTTACAAAAGTACAACATTGATTATGATGAATTATATTATTAATGGTGGATATATATATATATATACACACACACACACTTCCCCTGGTCCATTTATTAGTCGCTTTCTAAAAGATAAAGTGGTCCAGTTTATAAGTCACTGAATTAACAGTGATATTTTATTTCAAATAAAATGTTTAAACTACCTTTAAAAAGTAAGAGAGAGAAAAATATAAAAATAATATTATATAGTCTATTTACTTTTGGAGGGTTATGTTTGAAATTTCACTAATTTTTATTCTTATACTTTTGTTGTATTGATATTAATGAAATTGATAGAAATAACTTATAAATAAGATTGGAGAGAATATATATTATTAGTTTGATAGTTTATGAAAATAAAGTGTGTGTCAATAGAATATTGTCAACGCGCAATAAATAGTAAAATTTATATAATAACCCTTGAAGGATTTAAAATACCAAAAGCATGTAAAAATTTTCAAGAAAATTATTCAATACACATTTATATGAGTCGTTAAAATGGGTTAAGGTAATCTAAACATATATATATATATATTTAATACTCAAATGGTTTTAAAAGCATTATACTATTTTTATTTTGTCTATGAGAATATACTAAATTAATTGGTTTGGAAGTACCATATATTACTACTAAAAAATTAAAATTAGTGATAAACAAATTTGTCACTACTAAACAAAATTTGTCATTAATTTTGGATTTAGTTAAGGATTATCAATCACTAATTTCCATGGGAAATATGGCATTTTAGTTACAGTAGCAATCTTCTTAATATGTGTTTGGTTTTTAGTTTACCAAAACTTCATTTCCTGAAAGTTTATTTGACAAAAATCAATTCAATAAAAATTAGTTATTATAATAAAATTTATATTTTGATATATTTTTTTAAAAGTCATTGGTAAATTACAAGTTGTTTCGATTATGATAGTAAATGTGCTTTTGAATATATAATTATTAAAAAAGACATTAATTTATAATGAGTTATAATTTTTGTTATATAAATGTAATAGATTTAAAAGTTTTTTAAAATGTGATAAATAGCATAAAATTTAATTTGTTAAATAAAAGTTTGATGCACTAAAGTTTTCTACACATCGAGGGCAAATTTAAGAGTTTGTTATTATTTTATTGCATTGATTAAATTTTTTATAATCTAATATAATATAACTAGATCAATATGAAATTAAAAAAACTATGTGAATACTTATTAATGCAATTTTTTTAAAATTTATTATTTATCCATAGATATAAGAGGAATACAAAAGGTTGAATACGTATAGTTAAAAAAGAGAGGGGAAGGAGAGAAATATAGAAGGAAAAGGGGCAGTATGGTAAAATAAAAAATTAAGTATACATTTGACTTTATTATTTAATATTTAATACCCAAACCCAAATGTGAGTTTTAAAAACTCCCAAAAGTTATATTATCAAAATTCACATTCACCTATTTTTAAGAAGCACATTCAAAAAGTTCATTTCTCCTATTAAAACATGTTTAAACAACTTTTCACATCTCAAAAATATTTTTAAAAGTGAAAAAATACTTTTGAGATGTGAAAAATTAACAAACTAAATGAACCCTTAGTAATTTATTTTATAATTGAAATTTATTTTGCAGGTCACACCTCTACCATGTCATCATGCACATCATATCATTGCTGTTTAGACTTCCAAGCCACGTCATTGCCAAATTTGCAACCTCTTTTAATTTTTTCTACATGTGATATTGTTCAACTCAAATCCAAAGACTACTCTATTGATACATGAAGTTTTCATCTCTCGCATTTAACCTTGTATTTCACACCAAGGGATCCCCATGAAACTTTTCAAACTCAAAATGTAGTTATGGTATAATTAAACATATAATAATGTCTTTCCAAAAAATTCACTATAACAAAATACTACATTTTGTTACCTTTCATGATGAAACCTCTATCTTTCTTGAGAGTGAAAAGCTTGCCCTTGGAGAAGTTGTTTGTCCATTTAATAAGCTCTAGTTTATATTTACACATAGCGGTTAATGAGTTATCATTAATTACTAATAGCAATTAATAAATCCTTAATTGTGATTACAGCTTAACCTTTAGTTTTGTATTGTTGAGCATATTTTAGCTCCAAAATTAATTTCCTTTAATTTATTTGACCCCTAATAAGCCAAATAATCATTGCCAACAACACTCATTAACCAAAATTTAATTATTTAATATTAGAGTTAACTCTCAACCTCTTTTTTAATGGCATTAACTGTAGTCAACTTTTAGAATATGGATATAGGAACATTAAATAATCCCACAACAACCCATTTAATTCACTTTGGTGAGTGTAATTTAGCCACAAATTTGGGCATCAATTTCCAAAGGATATAAATTAGAAAAGCAAGGTGAAAAGAGGTAGGAGAAGAAGTAATAAGGCTTACCTAAGGTTGTAAAGCTTCAAAACAACCCTATGGTCCACCAATATAAAACCCTAGCAAAGCTCAAGTATTTTCCTCTTGGTCTAACTCTCAAATTCTGTCTTAAAAAACTTAGATTGCGTTTTGTGAGTTTTGATGCGCTCATCACGATGAACAAGCCCAAATAGACAACTTCACTAATTTCAAGAATCTAGGCCCAATTTGGCCCATCAGTCTCTAACACCCTATTTTAAGCTTTCCTAAGGGCTCAATAGGCCTAAATAGTCATTCTAACCAAATTATTAACCCTTAATTAACCCAATTAATTTAATGAAATCTTTGAATTAGTTATTCTACTTGCCACATAATTTCTAACATAATTTTTGAGATATTACATGTTTTTCATAAATAAATTACTTTATATTTATTTTAAAGTAAAACATTCAATTAAATAGGAATAAATATGAAAAGATAATATTAGTTTAAAGATGACTAATTAGTTTATTGCAGGGTGTGATTTAATTAAAAATACTTTATATATTTTAACGGAGAGAGTAAATGAATATATATTATTAATATAAATATATTATTTAATGTCAATTAATACTCCCTCCGTTAAAAAATATAAGACATTTTTTGAAGAGTTGAATGTTAAAAAATATAAAGCATTTTTAATTTTTTAAAGTGTAATCATTACCTTTTTTTTAAAAAATGTCCCTATTGATAGGAACTTTATATTTATTGTAGGGTATTTAATAAGAATAAATATGAAAAGATAGGGTCAGTTTAAAAGTAGGTAACTATTTTATTGGGGGATGAGATTTTGTTAAAAATACCTTATATTTTTGAATGGAGGGAGTATATATTATTCAAATACATATTTATGTATATAATTTTATATCATCTGCATTATAATTAAAAAATTTTTGTGTGATAAAAATTTTATTTTAATATGTAAATTAACAAATTTTTTATTCATAATAAAGGAAAGAAATTATGTGTAATTGAAAATTTAGCTTAGAATTTTGAAGATGTTTTCATGTGAATCACTTTCAATCTATGTTGATTTTTTTTATTTTTATAAAATATTTAGGGCACATTTTACTAATTATTTTAATTAAAAATATTTGTCACTAATATAAAGATTTAGTGATAAAAATTAATGATATGTTTAAACCTATTAGTAAATTTGTCCGGTTTGACAAAAATGTGACAATATTTTGTATCTATCACTAATTTATGTAATTAGACAATTAGTGACATATTTCAATCGATCATAAATTTTTCATCATTAATGTCTATGATTAATGATGGATTTAAAATCCATCCTTAAATATCTATCATTAATTTTAATTTTTCTAGTAGTGTATTTATCAAGGTACTAAAAATAAGACTTGTTATTGAATTGGTCAAAATATTGATTTAAGAATTAATGATTTTAAAATTATAGTTGAACCATGATCAAACCAATCATAAATAAAGCATTTTATTAAATTAGTTAAGACATTAGTTTAATAATTTACTAGTTGAATCAGCAGGTTAACTCGGATGTCCATACTATAATATTTATTAATCTTTATATATCTTGCCAATATTATATTTGTTTGATTTTATTATCAAGTTTCAGTTCCTAATGAACAAATATATATTAGAATAGATATTTGATGTCATGAGAAATTGTTTTATAAAGCATATGCAAAATATATCATAATATTATTTAGAAAAACTTTTGTTGGTACCTTTGCATATGATAAGTGAACAGTATATTGATCATTCAATATTCAAAAGATAGAGCAGAGCCACATTAACTTGAGGGGTGCACTTTGGTAAAAATTACAAGTAAAGCATATAAATCTTGCAAATTTATACCCTCTATTTTTGATATTTTGCACATTTTAAATTAAATAAAAGATATTTGAGTTCAAAAATTTATTAGATATATAATATTTTAATAATTTAGATAAAGTATGGAAATTATATTTACAATAAATTAAAAGACTATATTAACCTATTTAATATAAATTTTTAAAATAAAAAATAATGATAAATTTATTTATGTTATTATAATTCTAGTTCTAGCATAATTATTATTTTTAAAAATATTAATTTTTTATTAAATTGTTCTTCACCCCTGACTCCGCTATTGGAATATATTTTCAAAACTTATACTATAACAATGCACCTCGTATGGTTCAACCAAAAATGTAAATAATGCAAACAATGATGTTACGAGGGAGAGTAAATTGCATATTAAAGAATGACATATTCTTCTTTTTTTTGCTAGGCTTTTATCCCCCTAAGTTTTTTTTTTTGTCAAATTGAAGATTTTTAATGGGGTACTTTTTTTAAACAATGGACGTTCAAAGAACAGTGTTATAAATCTCAATCCATCTCCCTTAATGTTTTCATCTTATCTCAAATAAACTCCCACTATGTTACTATTCAAGAGATTTATTTTCCTAATCACATTTTTGGACTTTATTCTCTCTGTTTTTTTTTTTTTGGGTCCTTCTTGTCTGCCAATTTGACAATTCGAACTTAATGTCCAGAAGAGTAGTGTGGAGAATACTAACCACCAATGTACAAGTCTTCATGGCTTTACGGACTTTATTACCTACTGTGTTACTTAACATGGTGATGCCTTTGATATGTAAGATTATGCTTATAAATAAGCATGTCATTTATAATGAGATGTTCAATAATATAACAAATTATTTCTTTTGTTTCTAACGCCCTCTCTTGTCTGGTTCTCTATTGTTTTATTTGCTTTATTTTATAATACAAACAAGTCCATAGATTTTGGTTTTGGTGTTCTTTGAAAGGAAGCTATTTCACTTATTTTAGTGTTGCCAATATTTGTGAATACTTTGTCACTATTTTCATTGTTTTGGTAATAATTTTTAAAGAGAATCACATTAAAAGAACCTGGCAAAAAACTTATTCTCAAACAAGGATCATTATAAATATATTTTTGTTAAATTAAAAATATGAACTTGTTTTTTTTAAATGGGATTTATTATTTATACTCATCTACAAATATATTTCTTATTAGGTTCTTAAATGTAATTCTTTTTAATTTTTATTAGTTAGATGAATGTCCATGTATATTACGTGAAATTAAATTAGACGACGTAAGTTCATTTTTGCCCATATACAGATATACTCTTTTTGTTAAAAAATATAAAATATTTTTAATCAAATCTTATCCCTAATAAAATAGTTATATACTTTGAAACTAATCCTATTTTTTCATATTTATTCCTGTTAAACATCCTATAATAAATATAAAGTCACTGTCAATAGAGATATTTTTTTAAAAAGATAATGATTATATATCGAAAGATTAAAAATATTTTATATATTTAAATATTTAACTCCTCAAAAAATATTTTATATTTTTAAACGGAGAGAGTACTTATATTTTTTTTAAATTTTTTTATCCATATATTTGTTAATGCGTGGTGGATGATTATCAAAAGCTGTACTTCTATTTTTTCTCAAAACGTTGTCCTACCTCCCCCTCGGAGCGCCGCTGGTGCTGCATCCATTGCAAACTAGATTCTTTCATGTGAACAATTCGAATTCGAATCAGATCAAATGTTAAATTTTCTATTTTCAATCCACTCTAATATAATATTTTTAAATTTAGAATATTTTTATTATATATTTTTAAAATTGAAGAAAAATAAATTTTAAAGTTTTGCCTATTTAAATGAATGATTAATTAAATAAGCTACTCAATCAAAAGATTCATTTTGCATTCTCCCAGAGATATTAATTAATTAACAATTATTAATTAGTGGATTTTTTTAAAAGAAAAGAAATCAGTGGACTTTTTTTTTTTAAAAAGATTTTTCCGTTTCAACGGCCGGAGGGAATTTATTTAGAATTTGGAACAAACAGTAAACCACCCTCATAATTCAGACAAAAATAAACCTAAAGATTCATAATAATACAAAACCACAAAGAATAATGCCAATCTGGCTCAGATGGTCAGATCCTCTGTTTCCAAAATTCTTTTACAATTCATTACCACCAATAATTTCTAAACGAATCACAAACAACACCAACGTTGGCCGTCCTTTTCCTAAATTACCCCTCAGAACGCCCTTAATTACGTGTAGAACCCTCTTTAAATACTCGTCACTCCTTGCTTCCCCCTTTCAATCTCTTACCGCCACTGAACAGAGGCTTGTTCGTCCTCACCCCTCGTCCCTCTTTCCCTCTCAGATCTTCCCTTGATTTTCCGTCACTTTCCTGAGAAAATGAGAGAGATCCTTCACATCCAGGGTGGTCAATGTGGTAATCAGATCGGCGCCAAGTTCTGGGAGGTTATCTGCGACGAGCATGGCATTGACCATACCGGCAAGTACAGCGGCGATTCTGAACTCCAGCTCGAGCGCATCAATGTCTATTACAACGAGGCCAGCGGAGGCAGGTATGTTCCGCGCGCCGTTCTTATGGATCTGGAGCCTGGTACCATGGATTCTGTTAGATCCGGTCCATTTGGTCAGATCTTCCGCCCGGATAACTTCGTCTTTGGGCAATCTGGTGCTGGAAACAACTGGGCTAAGGGTCATTACACCGAGGGAGCTGAGCTAATCGATTCGGTATTGGATGTTGTGAGAAAGGAAGCCGAGAATTGTGATTGCTTGCAGGGTAATGAGTTCATCGATTCATCTTTTAGGTTTCCATGTTTCTTTTTCAAATAATTTTCGATTTGATGCAGAATTTTTATAGTGGAATTAAAATAGACATGTTCGGATTCCATTATGATTTTACAGTTTGCTGGTCCTTGATTGTATGCATGTATTTTAGGGTGTCAATGCCGTGATTTTATTTTGGTATTGTTAAATTCTTATTTGCGATGCTTTATGATCTTAGGTTCCTGTTAATTTGTTTCTATTGGTGATAGGAAGGGTATGGTGGTTTTGTAGCCATTTTTTTATTTGTCTGATTAGGCATTATCTTGATTGATTGTAGCAAATTAATTCTCTTGATAGTGGAGGCTTTCCTTTTCTTTTCTTCCCCTGCACCTGGGAGTTTCTTTGTAGTCATCTATGAACTTGCTTGATGATTTTGCATCGTAAGTTGGAAACATATCTGGTTTTGGCAGTCAACCTTTGTTGTTTGTTGTAGTTTGTACATTTCCAAAATCTTAAAAACTGCAATCTTTCATTTCCGATTTGTTTTGTTTTTGCTGTTAGTCTCAGTACTTTACGGACTTTAGCTCAAGTATAAGACTGCAATTATGCAATTCTTTTTTTGATCTCTTCTACTAAAAGTCAATCTATTCAAAATTTCAGATACTGCTTTTATGCTAACAGAATGAAATTAATTCTAAATCTTAATATTTTGTGACCAGGATTTCAGGTCTGCCACTCTTTGGGGGGAGGAACTGGCTCTGGCATGGGAACGCTTCTCATTTCAAAGATCCGGGAAGAGTATCCAGATCGGATGATGTTGACCTTTTCTGTCTTTCCCTCCCCAAAGGTTTCCGACACAGTTGTAGAGCCCTACAATGCCACACTTTCTGTGCATCAGCTTGTCGAAAATGCTGATGAATGCATGGTCTTGGACAACGAGGCTCTCTATGACATCTGCTTCCGAACTTTGAAGCTTGCCACCCCAACTTGTAAGTTTTTTATTGTTTACGGGTTTTAGTAGGTTAGTGCAACTTTTCTGCTTTTTCCCCTTGTTGATGCCGAGTATCATTTGGTATACCTTTTGATCCACTATCTAGTGGTGATTTGATATCCTTCTAGGTCATGTGTCTCACTCATAGTGGTTGTGCTTGTTGAGCTTTTGTCATCATTTGGTTTTTAGTCAGTTCCTTAGGAAGGAAGGCATTAGATTTTACTCTCATTATAGATAGAAATTATTAATCTCATCTGTTTTATTTTCTTGTCTTGTTGCAGTTGGTGACCTTAACCACCTCATCTCTGCTACCATGAGCGGTGTTACTTGCTGCTTACGATTCCCTGGGCAGCTGAACTCTGATCTTCGAAAACTTGCTGTGAATCTTATCCCATTCCCTCGTCTCCACTTCTTTATGGTTGGATTTGCACCTTTAACGTCAAGAGGATCCCAGCAGTACCGTGCCTTGACAGTGCCTGAGTTGACACAGCAAATGTGGGATGCTAAGAACATGATGTGTGCTGCAGATCCACGCCACGGTCGCTATTTGACTGCGTCAGCAATGTTCCGTGGTAAAATGAGCACCAAGGAGGTGGATGAACAGATGATCAATGTCCAAAACAAGAACTCTTCTTACTTCGTTGAGTGGATTCCTAACAATGTCAAGTCTAGCGTGTGTGACATCCCACCTAAGGGCCTTAAGATGGCTTCTACTTTTATTGGAAACTCAACATCAATTCAGGAGATGTTTAGGAGAGTCAGTGAGCAATTCACTGCTATGTTCAGGCGTAAGGCTTTCTTGCACTGGTACACGGGTGAGGGAATGGACGAAATGGAGTTCACGGAAGCCGAGAGTAACATGAACGATCTGGTGGCTGAGTATCAGCAATACCAGGATGCTACCGTTGATGAGGAAGAGTATGAGGAGGAGGAGGAGGAAGAGGGGATTGCTGTCTGAGGAGTGCCTGTGAGTTCTCAAGGTTGTATGAAATTTCATTATGGTTGGCTTTGAGCGAGTGGTCAAGTTGTATGCTATTGTCTGAATTGTGGATCATTGTATAATCTTGGTTTGTTGACAACGCTTCTGTTTTTTGCAATTTAATCTTGAATGTCTGTAGTAGCGAAGTAGGTAGATAATTCTTATACATCTTTGCAGTTTTCGTTTTTGTATAATCCTTTGTCTTTCTATTTTCTTTTTTATATATCAATTTTCTTTTTATATATCAACTCTTGTTCAAATGTTTTTTGGTTTGGCATGTTTCTGCCTTCAACCTCGCGTCTTTTATGGTTGTTGTCTGCTTTTGTTTAATTAATCTAATTCTATCCTTGTACCTGTTTCAAATGAATCTATGCCAGGTTAAAAAACTATGATTTGCCTGCCTTGTTCATTTGTCGGATTATGATAAATAACGTAACGATAAAATGGAATAGATAAATAAAATTACTTTTCTGCCGAGCCGAAGTAAAGCACGAGTTGTTGCCAGCTGAAAATACTTGTACAACTGTATCGTAATGTCATAAATTGAAAACTTGGATGCTTGGTTAATTTTGTTATATAGGACACTGTTAATCAAATGATATCCCAAATGACATAGTTAATTATCTTCAAAATTATATATATTTTTTTATGTTTGCTTTTATTTGACAGTTGTCTTTATTTAGAAAATGCTCTTGTTTATAATTTTTATTAATTACACTCTCTGACATGTTAAAAGATTCAAAATATTTTATATTTTTTAATGTGATATTTTAAAAAAAATATCTTATAATATTGAATGGATAGAGTAACTTTTATTATTTTGAATGAGCAATTATATTTTTTCAAAAAATAATCAGTAACTTATAATTCATTTTCAACATAAAAGAACTAAAATAAAATATTGGGCATTGTATGAAAATAAATAAATTAAATTAATCTAAATTTAAATGACCATTTTGGTCCATTAATTTTATTTAAAACTTTCAATTCAGTTGGCTCAATATAGTTTAAAAGTCAGCTTAATTAACAACAATTCGGTTGATTTGTTTAATAATTTATAACAGGCAGAAAATTTTTAAGAAAAAGATGAATAAATGCACACCGTATATATCATTATAGCCTTGGATTCTTCAATTCTTCCCCCTACCTTCGAAATCCATAACCTAATCCAAAATTCAACCTAATCTTGATCCATCATCAAAACCTAATTCAAATCAAAAGCTATAACCTTTGAATCCAACATTTCTACCAATTAATTTTTAAATTAGATCAACGGAGTAAATAGATGATAAAATTGAGCCTAGACTCTCATAGATAGATCATATTAGAACCTGACCTAGGTTTAAGAACACCAAAATCCCCAAATCTAGTCAGTGAAAAGTGAAGAAATCCTCATTCAATCAGTAGATTTAGGATCTAAGACACTCATGTTGATCAAGTCTAGCCTCAAAGGGATGAAACAATGCTCCATAAAGATAAGGTTCAAATGTCATAACACACACACACACACACACACACAAACTAAAACAATGCTCCTTTCGACTCTCAGTTCCCTCTTCTTCCTTCACAAACCCTTGTAGAGGGATGAAACAATGCTCCATAAAGATAAGGTTCAAATGTCATAACACACACACACACACACACACAAAACTAAAACAATGCTCCTTTCGTCTCTCAGTTCCCTCTTCTTCCTTCACGCACAGAAACGTTCGACCAGCGCCCCTTCTCTGTCACGGCATCAGCCGTCGTCGCGCAGCTTCGCTGAGGGCCATCGCGTCAGTTTATCTGTGAAGCTGATGCGTCGGATCGTCCGCATCTTGGTCTTCAGATGTGTGCAGATCTAAGCTGCTGCAGCGCTGTCGCCGCTCCTTCACCGTAAGCCGTCACCGTCGCACTGCCTCTCCAACGCCAAGCTGCTGTTCTGCACTGTCCCTTCTTTCTCTATCTCTTCTGCGTCAAGCTCTTTTGTAAGTGTAGTTTTTCTTCATTTTCTTAATTAATATTGTTTGCTGTTCGTTGAAGCAATCCCAAGTAAGTATTTAAGGTTTCTTCGGGGTGGATTTTATCTAGTTCGGTTCCCAAATACTGCATAAAGTAAGTCATCGTTCTTACCTTGCCTCAATCTACACCGTCAAATTTCCATCACTCACGTTTTCTTATTTGCATAAAACAAAAAATACGGGATTTCGGCCAAAAATGCGACAAGGAAAGATATCAAAAGGGGATGGTTTCTAGTTCGCACCAAGCATCCTTCTTGACTTATTATATGAAACTCTGGTGCTTGAGCACTTGAGCCTTGAGCTTCTCCAAACCATCTCTATGTATATATTTATAATACAAAATCTTTAAAACTCTGCTTTAGCATCTCCAAAGGATGAAGTGTTTATTTGAATTATATCCTTTTCCATGCTTTAGCTCTTCATTAATAATGTTAAAGTAGTATGTGGTCTTAATGGTTCTAATCATATTAAGCATTTTGTTTACTTCGTTTCTTTCCATGAAGGTGGTGTCTTATCAATTTATTCTGGTAGTACTATTTCTTCTACAGTTCTACTTAATTAACTAACCTTGCTTTGATACATTTTGATGCTAGACATGTAATCTTAGGACTTCCACTATTGTACTTAGGTTCCTGTACTTGTTGCATTTACTGTCAAATTTAACAATTATAGTGATGACCAACTTACAGTGTATGTTTTTCAAGTTCTGGAATTGTGATATCAAGTTCTCGATTTGTTAATGCTGTCAGATATTGTGTGGTCGTTAGAACTCAAAGAAATTATCCTTTTCGTATAGTGTATCGTGTGATCTTGTAATGTGAGATATAACTTATATATTACTTGAACTCTCTATAGGTGAAGTGAGACCCAATTTCACTTTCTGTGTAGTACTTATCAAAATTAATCCCTTAGTACTATACTGGCAACGCCACTCGCTTTCTAGAATCCAAATATACAAAATTAAAGTTGCAATGATTTTTTTGTAAATCTGGTATGGAAATGCAATGACTTTAGAACCAATGACATTTTTTTTATTAGTCTCTTTAGATTCAGATTAATGTTTCCTTTAGTTAATGCATGATGTTAAACAAAACTACAGGGAGAAAGTCTTGACATAGGTTACAGATCTCCCCAAACTTGTTAATTGATCAAGTTCTGAGGTCTGTGATTTTTTCAAATAGTTCTGCTATGTTTAATCTAATCAGCTTTGCTATGCTCTGTTATGCTTCAGCTTGTTTATTTCATGAATTGATGCTGGTTTTCCTAGATGAAGAAGACTTCAATTGTGTCTCTAACTCTTGGGTATGTTAAATTCTTACTTTTTTGTTCTTATTTTTGCAGGAACCTGTATTACTATTTTGTTGTATCAGAAAACAAACCTTTCGAAGATCCTATGGTTCTTTGGTGATGGCTTTATATATGAGCATGTTTTTGTTACAAAATGCAACGTAATTTTTTCCTAATTAATATTGCATGTGAAAGGAGGTGTAAGATTGACAGGCGTAAGATTGACGTGAAGTTGGTATTGTGTAAATAACAATAAAAAATTAGGATGCCATATTTAGGAATCTCATGGTAAATAAAAAAGGGAGACAAGACAAAGAAAATGCTTACAAACTCTTAAGCTGTAAATCTACATTATAGTTATGTAAATTGCAACATTCAGATGTTGAAATTTTGTATATCGTAAAATTGTATATTAACTAATGAAATTATGTTATTATGCTTAATTTGCTATAAAGCACTGTGTATTTAAATTCTATTAAAAAAGTATGCTATGAAATTTAAAACAAAAATGAAGCATATATGCATTGTGCTTTAAAAATGAATTTATTTTTTTTAAAAATGGCATGTGCTACTGTATGCTTTTATGTAGAGTGCTCCTTGAGAGTAGTTTAGAGTGGCCCTTACCCATAAGTGCTCCCTGTAGGACTATCCATGAATTTTGTGACCTCATTAAGATGCTTCCGGGAGTGCTTCCCCCAAAACCGCTCCCATAGGCCACTGCTGAAGCTATAAAAACAAGTACTTCAAAGAATGTCTTTTGTAGTAATGTTTGCTCTAATTCATGTGTTAAGTCTTAAACTTAGCATGATAATTAATAGGGATTTGTTTGCAACTTGTTTTAGGAATAGTCTTTTATTCTTCAAAACAAAAGAAAAAACAAAAAAGTTTGTTTAGTAACATATTTTCAAAATATATTTTGGAGAACAAAAAATATTATTTTAAAAAATAAAAAAATGAATTTTTTTTGTGTTTTAAAATTATTGTTCTGAAAAATAAGAAAGAATGAAAAAAAACATTTATTTTCATTTTTTTATTTTCAAAATATGTTATATAAAATATAAAAATAATAAAATAAAAATAGTTTCAAGTATACTATAAACTTCCTTGTTCTTTTCACTTTTGAGCAAATTTCTACTTAATCCATTAACCCCCTATACTTGACACATTAGCTACCTTGTTGTTTTCATTATATTTTTGCTCTCAATTGTTTTTTTACAAAACATCAATTCTTAAAACAATAAAACCAAAAAAGTTTTAAACAAACCATAAGCTTCCTTGTTCTTTTCACTCTTAAGCAAATTTCTACTTAACCCGTTAACCCTCTATACTTAATACGTTAACCAGCTTTTGCCCCAAATTAAACCATCGAAGAACTTTACACTATGTTGATGTGTTGATTATTCCTTTTAATTAATGTGTGAAGTTCAAATCCAGAAACACATTACTCTTGGGAAAATTCCTTAACGCGTTAGTCTCCCAACTTAACATTTTAATGGATGCGTTTCAAGTCTTTGCTTTGATTTCACTTGTTATCCCAATTAATATGTTAACTCTTTCTACTTAACGTTAGAATGAGACGTTGAGGAGCCAAAGTTCTATGTTTTCTACTATACTTAATGCGTCAAAGAGTCTAATTAACATAAGCTTTTATTTATTGTAATAAAGCACTTTTTCTGAATAACGTCTCCTTTGCATGTTCTAGCTTTTAAAATAACTATAATCTTATTTTTAATTACTAGAACTCTTGTAGAAACTATAAATACCAGCATATTTATATTGGCTGGTAAGAGTTTCAAACACTTACAAGTGTTCTAACATTTATGGCATTAAATTATGTTTTAAAAATCTCTCCTATACCCTGTCCTAGGTTTTCATTGTATACATCTACTCTTTGAAAGAGATTTAGTCTTGTTTTTCATCTTTTCTATATGCTCTTTGAGATAGAGTGTTGTGTCAAAGCCCTTTTTGCCCTACACTTACTGCATATGATTAGTCATTATTATAATCTACATATATAAATTACAAATATCCCTTAATTAAATATCTAAAATGGAAAAAACATAATTTTTGATCTCTATATATAGTTTCATCAGGTTTTGTTTTTAGTCCATATAGTTTTTTTTAATGTTTTCAATCTTTATAGGGATTGAAAATACTGAAAAATTAAAAATGTAGGAACTTAAAAAACCAAAGCTATCAAATCTTTTTGAAAATATATGAACTAAAAATACAAAAAACTATAGAGACTAAAAAGAAAATTTGATGAAATTATAGGGACTGATAGTTGTGTTTTTCATTTAAAATATAAATATTATTTAGTCATTATTATCATCCATTTTCACTTAAAAATAAAATATTAGACCATTCAATGGGAGATATACCTGGAGGAGGTGATGCTATTTAAACAAACTTACTAATTTTATTTTATCACCTAAAATAAATATTTAACAAATTGTGTTGTTCTCATATATTAATTCAAAATTTCAAGTAAATTATATAAAAAAAATTTTCACAAAATAATTGCAAGGACTTAAGGGCTAGCTCAAGCCAATTTTTGCAGGGTTTCTAAGGGTAGGGCTTGATAAAGTCCTTTTATACCAAAATCCTTTATTTTTTAACTTGGCTCTCAAAAAATATAGGGTTTAAAAAGGTAGTCTACTAGGCTTAGCTCTTATTGATAGTTCTAATCAATGTAAGGCATCCCTAGAGTAATATTTAAGAGTGAGGGTATCCCTTGAGACAAAGAAGTTGTCTATACAGAAAAGAAACTGTAAGGGCTCATAATTGTCCGGTTTGAACTTGTAATTTTTAATGGACAAAATCTTAAAAATCTTATAGGGATTGAAATAGAATAAATCTTTATTTGAAGTCTCTATATCTCTTATGTCTCTTTATATTTCTAGCATATTTACTCATACTCTATTCTTCCGAAAACTTAGATGTTTGAATATATTCTAAAAATCTTCAATTTTTAACTTGTTTTATATCTCTCTATTTTCTCAAGACTGTGAAAGATTTTTTAATTTCTCATGCAAACATGATTTTAAACTTGAATTCTTTTGATCTATTCATTCTTATACTCTGTTTCTCAAGAAAATTAAACTTTCTAAAAGTTGAAAAATTTTTTAAACACCTAATTTACCCCTCAAAAACCCCCACCTTTGCTAGTTCTTTCAAGGAAATGATGTGGAAAGTTGAATTTAAGGAAAAGCTATGGCATTCACATCAAATGGCATGAAAATAATATGCTCAAGTGCATTACGATCTGGTTGAGGAAAAGAGAATTTGATGTGGCATTCATTTCGATTATTAGGTGTCAAAACTAAATGACAATGATGGTAGGCAATCTTTTAAGTTATCAAGATAAGGAAATGATACTAACATTCATATTTAATTATTCTTTCATTTGTCTTAAATCTTTGATGAATTAAATGAACATTTCATTTGGTCTTATTCTCCATTTCACTTGAATGATAAGTGGAGTACATGTGTAATCAAAATAAATAAATAAACGGTGGCAAGTGGTTAATCAATAAACAGTTAGCAATACTACCCTTCTCTTGTACGCATGTTTATTTCTTGAGTCATATTAATGCTTGCATGAGTTAATATTTTATGAAATGACTTGGTATGAATGGAATATTAATTTGTTGGAATATCTTATGAATTGTAGATTTACATTAATTAATCATGAGTTTAAGTAAAAAAGTTTGGTTAATTATTGAGCTCAAAATTTTGTCTTTATAATTTTGAGTAGACTATGATAGATAAACTATAGAAGAGTGAGTCTATTGAATATATAAACCCAACCTATAATTCTGTAGCAGTACATTATTTTTTTTTATCTTTTAGTTGACTAAGTTAAGAAGTTTTGAGAGAGTTGATATAACCAATTCATTTTGAGGCAATTACTAACATGATCTTCTACCCAATTGAAATATCATCCGTTAAGTTTGAAAATTTGAAAACTCAAGTATCGCACGATATAAGAGATGATCATTCTCAATGACCTCTACATATCTTTCCTCTCTCAGTTCTCTCTCTAGTATCTCTAAATAACTATAGGAGCCCCTAATAGGTTGTGAGTCTAGCTACTCTCTTAGTAATTGAGATCATAAGCTGAAGTTATAACATTTCTAGATCAATGGATTCCTGACCAGGTTACACGCACAATAAACTCTTTCATGTTTATTTTGATAAATTAATGAGATATTTTTAGAAATATTTTCAAGTGCCCTTAAGTAGGTCCCTTTATGGCAAGATGAAGGGCAAGGGGCGATTCTTCTAAAGCCATGTGAGGGACTGGACGTAGTGATCCATTCCCAAACTAGGCTATATACAAAATGCATAAAGTCGAGACTTCACTACTCTTCTTCAAATTTTGCAGAAAAAGCTATGAATTACGATGGATCTACAGGAGAATTATATCAAAAAAACATGTCGAGTACCTCCTTAAATAAATCACTCATATACCAAGTGCTTCTTCAAAGTGTCGTACGGTCTTTGAAAATTATTGGTAAAATTCCGTAAGACGATGCTTCAGTGACTGGTAAAGTTATGAGGACACTAGACCAATGGAATAAGCTTCCCTAACCCATATTCTCTTTTGTCTGTGATTAACGGATCTTTCACAGTAAGTCAACTGCCTAACCCGTATTCTGGCGTGTTGATTAAGCTTCATTGTTTTTGTGACAGAGACATATCATGAGATACATCAAATTCACTTTAAGAGACATGGAATCTGAAAAATGAGTAATTATTTGGCATAATTTTATTTGTAACTTTGTGAGGTTGTGCTGGATCACCATCTTCTGATTCCATGTGAGATGAAGAACTCATTGTGTGTAGTCTCTCAGAGGCTATATAAAGCCACTGATATTCTAGGTTTTCTCATAGGGAAATGAGGTATATAACACATTATCATTTTATGTTTCTCTGTCTCATGAGAGGCTTACAATATTGTGGCCTTGGGTCCTTTGTTGAGGCCTCTTTTGAAACTCGAGAAGCCTTTCAAGTAATCTGAGGGGCTTAGTTTTTGATCAGGTGATCACTATGTCTGCACGCATTTATTGGTAACTATTTATGTTTTTCATTAGCTAAGTAATTCTTTAAATTTTCTTTGTATACAAAAGAAACTTGGTGTGAATTAAAGTTGATTTCATTGTTATCATGAAAGTTTAAATACACCCATAGAAAGATATATCATATATAGTTTAATTGCTTCATTGTGTTCTAGCGAGTTAATTCATTAAAGTTTTAGTGCCTGATTTTGAGTTTATGATGGTAATTTTATTTTCTTTGTTATCTATTAGTCGAAGTATAATTTTTATTTCACTTTCAAATCCTAATAAGGCATTAACCATGAATCATGATCAAACGTATAGTAATACAGCATTATCCTCCAAATTAATATAGACAATTCAAAGATATCTATCATGATTATAAGTTCAAAGGGAGAGTCCTTTTCAAAAGACCAGTTTGTTAGATGGGAGAGCCCTTACACTTATTATAAACCTCACTCAATTTGTGAGGCTCCCTGATGTGAGACTCATTACAACGCTACCTAGTCGAGAGTTGACATCCCTAGTGGCTTTACTCTATAGCACTTTACTTAGCCTTTTTTCGGTTAGAACTCTCTTTGGATAGCCCTTTTCATGACGTTGGGCTTTTAATAAAAGCATTAGTATCATGAGCACAAGTTTAAAAGGAGAGCCTTTTCCCAAAAAACTAAGCTGTTGGATTGAAGAGCCTCTTATACTTATAAATTTCATTTAACTTGTGAGGCTCCTTGATGTGGGAATCATTATAATATCTTAGTATTTGGATTGTAATTGATATTTTTGTTTTTTTTACCATAAAGACCCTTTTTTCTTGTGTGTTTTCCAATGTTGTTCCCGGATCATTACTTCCAAATTAACCATAGTAAATTAGTAGGACAATTATAGATTGTTATTTATTTATTCATTTTTTCACTGCATGATAATTCAAGAACTTTTTGAAATGAAAGTTCATTTTATGTACGGTAATAATAAGTTTGTTTTGATTAAAGTGGAAAATATATATATTGTTTTTATATCAGGGATTTATTCTATATATTTTTCTGATTTTTTCATAGGAAAGTTTTCCCATGAATTGATGATCCCCTCATCAATAATTAAGCTAGAAGCAAGAATATAAAGATTTAATATTTGTTTTGTGTATTGAGCTTATTGTTCATAAAATGAAAGGAAAATATTACTATGCCAATAGTCATCCAAACAAGTGTGTGTGTGTGATGTGTTGTGATGTGATGTGTGTTGACAGCAATAAGTAGTTTTAAGTTTGAGTTGTGTGAAAGGACACTGTTCGTAAGAACTATTTCACTATATTAATTTGTTTGCTATATTAGTTTGTTCACATGGCAACTCATTTTGCAAAATAGTCAGGGCTAGTGAACAACATAAGCTAGCAGAAATAAACTCGGGCAGTGCAATATAGTATTAAAGAGCAGGAGAGAATTGACTCAAAAATTCAAGAATCTAGCATTGCTTTCACAGGGCTCCTCCATATTTATAAGCACAAAGCAGCTGCACTCTTAGCCTCAACATACAATTAAAGAGTGGTTTTAGAAATATAAAGCCACATAATGTGAATTTACTTGGAGGTTTTTGAACATTAGAATATTAAAACAATTAAAGAAATCGGTTTTAGCTTTTTAATTCAAAAAATGAACATTAAAATAGTTAAAGATTTTCGGATAAGCATATTTTAAAAAATTAATTTTACAATTTTGAAAAAATAATCTCTATAAAAAGAACCCAAGGCCTCTTTAACTCACATGCAGGGGGCGAATTAGCTATTTTCAATTGCAGTTGTCTTGTATAGGCTTGTCTGGTGCATATGAGCTCGTTTCTCCTTCAAGCCTATTTACTAACCCATTTTTATTCCTTAGTATATACTCTCTTCGAACTATAATATAATAAATTTTTTGAAAATCTTAGTTGATCCAAAATATAAGGCATTAGCTAACTTTTATATTTTTTTAATTATATCTATACTTCATTTATTACTCTTTTTGAAAAAAAATTATGTATTAGAATTTTAATTACTATTATAAAGGCTTTTATAAAGGGTATTTAATGAAAGTATAAATGAAAAGATATGAAATTTTTAAGAATTTAAGGTTTTAATTTAACATTTTTCATATATTGTGGATTAATTAATTATGACTCATATTGTGGTTTGGAGGGAGTATACCTTAAGGGTTTGTTTGGTTAGAGGTGAATGGAAGGGAGGGGAGGGGAGGGGAGCCAAGCCCCTCCCCTTATTATGGATCCCTCCAAATTGGGGGTTTTTTTAAGGAGGAGCTAAATTTGTTGACTAATTTACCCTTATTATTTCTATGATATTCCCATATTGCCCTTGGAACACCTTGACTAATCTACCACGCTGGCTTCCTTTCCTCACAGATCTCAATCTATCTTGGCTTTCTTTGAGTTTTTAGAGCTGGTCTGCTTTAGAGTGTTTGAAGCCTCGTCGTGCGTCTTATCTGGAGTGGTCGGAGCTCTCGCTGTGCATTGTCTCGTCGGGTCAGACTCCTTGAAGCTCTTACCGTGTGTCATCGATCAGATTCTTCCTTGCAGATGCTTGGTCTATCTTTGCTTTGAATCGATTTACTTGATTTGTGTTTGATTTGAGCTTCATCCTGGTTTTCTTCACCGTGTTTGATTTGTGGTTTTCTTCTTTGTTCCATTCTAATTTATCTTTTCCTGTTCTGAGATTCATGCGCTTCGAAGCTTCTGAGATTCATCTTCTTTGAACCTTTCTTGCCTTTTCCTGTTCTGAGATTTATCCTCTTTTGAGATTTATTAAGTATGAAATCAGGAAAATGAAATGAAAATGAGCAGAGAATAGCGAGTAATCTTTGAAGCTTATATGATATTTGCTCATTCTAAGAATAGTAGAGAATAGCAAGCAGAAAATGATCATTGTTCTGAGATTTGTGCTGGTAGAACCCGAATGAGAGTATATTGATATTTATTGATGTTTAAATATAAAAGTGTATTGATCTGTGCTCGTAGAACCCGACTAGATGTTTATTGATGTATATTGATCTGTGCTTGTAGCATTGTTCAAAGATACTTTTCCTTGTTCTAAGCAAGATAACTGGAGTACTTGACTTATATATATATATATATATATTTTAGATGTCCTTTGAATCCTGTACCCCACTTGATCCATGTTTTGGTCAAGTAAGTTTTGCAAACTTGTTATGCAATTCCAAGTGGTGCTGTTGCATAAGTGTTATTTGTTTGCTTGGATAAAGCTTGTTGTTGAATTATTGAGCCTTGCTATTGATCATCCGTTTCGCCAATCTTTATTTCAACACTATTTTTTCCCATATGCTGAGCATACAAGAATCTCTTCCTTTTTTGGTTCTACCATTCTAGGTTGATATTTTGGAAGGAAATTAACAATGAAGTCTATGTTAATCTCTATTCTTCCTTTAGAGTTAGTAAGACTAAGAATCAAATTGAAAATTTTCTTCTGCCTTAGATGGCGTAAAGCTTGATTAAATTCTTAGCCATTTTTTCTTTAATACAAGTTGAATGTATCCCTAGATATAAAATTAGATTGAAAGCATTTCCTCTTTTAGCTGAGCATGTAATATGTATATATATGATTATTGTTTTCTGCTAATGAAACTGAATCTTTTGCTATTATTTATGATAATTGTGGCTTGTTTATTGATTTCTATTATTCTTCTTGGTTACTTTGTTAGATGAGTAAGGAATCTGAATATCCTTTACTAGTGCAATATTGCTTTAAATTGCATCGAAGAGCACTAGCTCTTCTTGCTTGTGTCCTTGTAAAAGTATGTGCAAGCGAGATGTGTTTGAAAAAAATAAGTTACAGTTTGAGTGGTAAGAGAGAAATGGTGTATGATGAAATAATGAGCCGAATTAGTGATTGTCCATCTAGTCGAAATATCATTAGAATGACTCCTAGAACTTTTTTAGAATTATATGGTATATTAGAAAGAGAGGCTGGCTTGCAACCCATGTGATAGTCAAGTATGGAAGAAATGGTTGCAAAAACTCTATATATATTGACACATAATGCAAAAAATCGTGAAGTGAATTTTTGGTTTAGGCATTCTGGTGAGACAGTTAGTTGCCATTTTCATCAAGTTTTGACAGCTATCATTGACTTAGAAAAAAAATTTCTTATTCAACCTAATGGCTCAACATCCCTCTTGAAATTGAAAAAGATAAGAAATTCTTCCCATATTTTAAAGATTGTGTCGGTGCTATTGATAGAATACATATACGAGTCAAGGTGCCTTCTTTAATGCTCTTAGATACCATGGTAGGAAGGAATTTCTGACATAGAATGTGTTTGCAGCATGTACATTTGATCTAAAATTCACTTATATGCTCCTTAGATGGGAAGGTACTGCATTTGATTCAAGAATCATTAAAAATGCATTAACACGAGAAGATAGGCTTATAATTCCTGAAGGTAAATATTTTACCAATTTTGATAAAGTTTATATTTGTGATTGTAAAATTATTATAGTAATTATTTTCCTTTATGATAGGTAAATATTACCTTGTCGATGTTGGATTCATGTTAATAAGAGGACTTATAACACCTTACTGGGGAGTCAGCTATCATCTGAAAAAATATTCAAAATGGAATCCTCCCTAAATTATAGAGAGTTATTTAATCTTTGACATGTAAAGTTACGCAATGCCATTGAACGTGCTTTTGGTGTTTTGAAAAAAAGATTTTCCATTCTATCCAATGCAACCGAACCTACATATGGAATCAAAGCCCAAAAAATGATAATATATGTATGTTGCATTCTTCATAACTTCCTTGTGAATATGGACCCTATTGAAGATCTTTTAATGGAAGTTGATGCTGTCCTTACAAGAAAAAACCATTCAAATGATAATAACCGTACTCAAAGAGGGGACAATAATGAGGCTGCTTGAGGTGAACTTATTAGAGAAAATATAGCCAATCATATGTGGGCAGATTATCAGGGACATCTGGATGCTCTTGAGGATGAACTTGATGCTTGAAATTTTATTTTCTTAATAAGTTAGAATCTATTGTATTATTACAGACTGTTGTATTATTACATTGACTTATATTGAGTTTAATTGAGGTTTGATCAGACATTAAAATTTGTTATTTTATTGACTTTTATTTGCTTTGTATTATTTGTTTAGTTTGATATTAAAATTTGATTAGCTTTTCATATTGGGATTGGTATTATGTGATTATGTTGTTATGTGATAGGATGGCACCAAACAATAATAAGGAGATATTGAAATAGACAAGATTAATGGATGACGCTCTCATTGATGCTTTCATGAATGAATATAATGAGGGTCACAAAGTTAATGGCACTTTTACCACTATAGCTTATGATAACATATGTAAATATTTGAGTGCTTTGTTCAGTAAACAAATTGACAATGAAAAGGTGAAACATCGATGGAAGACTTTAAAGAGAAACATTTTAGATGTTTATGACATTTTCAAAAGTTTAAGTGGGTTTGCTTGGAATCCAATAACTCAAGTATGAGATGTTGAGCCTGAAGTTTGGGATACATTAATTGAGGTAAATTTTTTACATATGCATTGATTATATTATTCTTTTGTAATTTCCTACATATTCATAGCTATACTTGTTTAATGGTCTTTGAAAATGGAAAAGTGTGCATTTGCAATTGAATTGCTTTTGTAATTTCACTTGCTTCAGGCTAAACCTAAAGCAGCATTGTGGAGAACTACTCCTTTTCTAAACTATGAAAAAATGATGATATTACATGGAGTAGATAGAACTAATAGAGATGAGAGTGAGACAGCATGTGAGTAGAGAAAGAGACATCAATCTCAGGAAGAAGTCACTGAAACTGTCAATGATATTAACAATATTGTCTCACAAAATAGAGCCACAATTAATGTTGAGCTTGATGGACAAGAAAACTCATTGGGATAAGAAAACTCACCTGACCAAGAGCACTCACCCACTATTAATAGTGCATGTAGCAAGAAGACAAAGAGGGTGTTTAAGGAGAAGGAGGCTAGTTTAAATGTGTTGACAGGAGCAGTGTTAGCTGTGGCTGAGGCAATTCAACAAGAAAATGTGATGATAGGACAAAGTTTCAAGAAGGTGCCACAATTGTCAGGTGAAGAAATTTGGAACATGCTTGAAGAGTATGGGATTGATGCTGCAAGATTACTTGACATATATTAGTTTCTTATGGCTGATAATGATAGGCTTAGAGCAACAGCTCAATGTCCAGCAGCAATATGGAAGGAAGTGATAATGAGGATGTTTTATAATTCTAATTAGATGATGACTTTTATTGATAATTTTTGTATATTTTGTTAGCTAGATGCTCAAAATGTGGTTCTTAAGCACGATCAATATCTTAGATGCTCTTGCCTAATATATTTTGTTATTAATGATGATAATTATTGCTCAATTATTATTAAGGACTAGCATTGTCTTGTGCAATTATTGGGGGTATAAAATTATTAGTTTCATTGATTTTTTTCACAAAGTCTTGTTTAATATCTAGATTAATTTACAAATAAGATTATTTAATAGTATTATTTCATTTAAGATTATTTAATAGTATTATTTAATTTACTTATTTGGGGTGAAGAAGTAAAAAAAAAATGATAAGATTAGTGTAATTTTTAAGAAAAAAATTATACAATTTGAGTTTATATGTAAAATTGATTTGTGTGATAAAAGGTTAAAAAAATAAAAATATTTTTGTACAAGGATATAATGGTAATTTAATTATTACCTCCCCTCCCCTCCCCTCCCCTCCCCTCCTAAATCAAATAAAGGATCATTAAAAACTCCTCCCTTTCCCTTCCCTTTAATCAAACCAAATAAGGTATTTTAAAAACCCTCCCCTCCCCCCTCCCCTCCCTTCAAACCAAACATAGCTTAAGAGCTCTCCTCATATGGGTAATGTGAAACTTCTCCTTTTTACACACTTATACAGTAATTATAACAATGTGTGCTTGTCCTCCCAAATTCTAATCTGTTTAGTTTTTGAGATTCATCGGTTTACTGCTCGAGCGACAAATACTGGAGGGATTCATGATGTCTTGTTTTACAATGCTGAACATAATAAAAAAATATATAAACATGCTTGATGTACCATTTCTTAACTCAAAAATTCAAAACATTTGAGATGAACATTTTCAGAACAATAGCTTTGTTTATATTTGGTTGATTTCATTTCCAGCACTAGATATTTGGCGCTATGAAATTTGAAATGTAAGGTATATTTTATCGTTCTTGAAATGCATGTGATCTTTCTGGTTATTGTCTGATTTACAGTCACTTTCTGTAGAAATGGATTTGAAATGCAAGGTTCCCTAATTTATGAACTTCTGATTCAATTTTAATTAGATTATCTAAATCTTATTTATTTTAAATTAAACTTTCATTTTTAGGTAAAGCATGATATGAAATAAAACTAACATTCTAACTATAATCTTATTTAAAACTGACTATTCAAATTTAAATTGAAAAAATAAATATTTAAACTGTCCAAATTTAGTTTGGATGACAACAAATGCAACGGTCCACATGTAGTTTGTATCTATTGGGCTTTGGAATGAGATACATAAGTAGGTTTGAATATAACACCTTCGTCCAAAATCATGAGGCATTAAATCTTAACATTTTTCACATATATATCATTAATTTCTTATCTAATTTTATCGAATTTGAGATTTTATTTTTGTATGGTTGATTCGGCCAACAATGTCTCTTAGCTTCTTTGCACATGCCAAGTTCATTTGCTCTCTCATCCACTTAGATTTAATGTAATTCATAAGAAAATGTGCATATAAAATTATGAAATGATTCCAAAAGAATTTAAATAAAATTCTCATGAATTTATATTTTATCCTAATGAAAATTAAAGTCTCCATATATTCTTAATAACATTTAGGCATAAAGTTATCTTCCCTAAAATTTCATGAAGTTCTCTTTCGTTTTTCCACTTCTATATTATGTTTTACTGTTTTTAAGTCAGACTTTGCCTTCAATCATTGAACTCCTATCTCATGAACTTCCCCAAAACAAAATCAATTATAAACCCAAAATGATGATCTATAAAATAAAATTTACATAATTATTGAATAAATTGAAAATTGTAATAATAATATCTTATTAATTAACTATGATTTTGAGTTCATAATTAATTTTGGTATGTATATATGGAGATGTTTGGATATCTTTAAGAAAATTATGATTTGAGATTTATAATTAATTTTAACATGAAATATGGGTGTTTAAATATTTTTAAGAAAATTATAGTTTTGGGTTATAATTCATTTTAACATATATAGAAGTATTTGTATATACTTTCATACACAAAACCATGATTTTACTTTATTTTTAATTTTTCTTTTCAATTATACTCAAAATCAATGTTATTAATTAATTTTATAAATCAATTATACTATAAAACATACTCAATTGTCTTCAAAATCAGTCATGAATAAAATGTCACCTCTCTTCTATTATTTTTATTAAAAAAAGTACAAGAGGTCGTCCTTCCCCTCTTAGCAATTTTTTTAAAAATAATTTAGGGACTTTTATAGATGCAGCCCATGTTATAAGACCAAACTAAGTAAATAGTCTAACATTTATATATTTTATATTATGACTTGTTTATTATTTTTGTCAATGGTATATCATTGTATATCAATGATAAATTTCTTATAAATTTTTAATGATAGACCTTTCATATATTAATGATAAACTTCTTATATATCAATGTGAATTGGCCACACTCTCAAATTTTCAAAAAATTGGTCCATATTTTTTGGGTATAAGATTTTTTTTTTCCAGCTAGTAAGCCAATTTTTCCAATAATTTAAGGGGTGATATTTTTTTATAAAAAAAATTCATGAGAAGGCCTTTAATTTATTGAGAAAAAGAAACGTCATGATTTTATAAAAAAAAATTTTAAAAATTTCTAGCGGTGGTGTTTCTTTTTGGAGGTGAAGGAAATCCTATCTCTAACCAATTAGTTTTTTTAAAATAATTATAGAGATGTCATTTTCTTGAATAAATGCCACCATTAGTGCTAGTTTCTTATAACATTTCATTAATTAATGAAACATCACCTCATACTTTAGATAGCTTTGAGAATTGTAATGTTTTATAAACATTACTAAATTAAAATTTTAAATGTCACCAAAATCTTTTATTGTTGTAGTGTATAGATATTTGATGCAAGCCAAAATTTAACAGGGGATTAGACATTAGCTAAAGATTACCCTTTTTCATTTAAGTCGATAAGCAATTCAAATTAAGAGTGATCAATGTGAAAATAGAGTTAAACGCTGGAAGCACTGTTTCTTTCCTTTTCCTTTATTTTTTTTTTTCCTAACGAGAAACTTAGAAATATTGTTCCAACAGCTACAACTATCATATATAATAGCCTAGATCAACTAATTAATCCTCTTTTGATTAGTTCAAAGAACATGTAATTAATTATCTAATTAAATGTACTCAATAGTAGTTTGTTACCCTCGAGCATGCATTGATGACTATAAAATGTCTTCTAAATTATTTACATCCCTCCTTTAATTAAAAAATGTCATTTCTGACATAATTATTCAAGAGGCCAGGTAAAAGTTAAATATCACTCAAGGATTATATAGGTTCATTAAGTATACATGCATATATGTGTCTATCCTAATGGAATATTAGAACAAATTCTAATCCCGTATTAACCATCCTAATGTCCGATTGTGATATACCTTTTTTCCAAAGCAAATTCTAATCTCTAAATTTATATTCAATGATGGCCAAAATTAAATATATAAGAAAATACATGCATGATTGTGTAAAAAAAATTAATATAATATTAATTAAGCACAAATAATTAGTCAAGACATGTTTTAATCCATGAATTAGTTCTTGAATACTCTAAGTTAAGAGAAAATTATCCAAACATAGCTCAAATAAACACTATTATATAAAGTTCCTACAGTGCGCTTATTTTAGACCTTGAATTTGGGAGATTTTTTGAATTCTCCTAGGTTTGAAGCTTTTATGAAAAGCTTCTATAAGTACCACCTATGGGAGCCTTTTTAATGCAAAAATTCTCCCATTGGTATAACCGAGGGGAGCATTTCTGAGATAGAAATGCTCCCATACATGTATGAGTCTTCCTTTAAAAAAAAAAAAATAAAGAAACAATCCTTATGTCACTTTTTTATTGAAAAAAATTAAGAGGGTACAAAAACACCATACTATAAAAGTACTTATTTTTTGAAAAAGTGTTCTAATACATTTTAAATTTACTTTTTTAAAGCGCTTTTTAATTAAACGCTCCTAAAGACCCTCTCTAGAATATGTATTTTGTAGTAATAATATTAATTAAGCACAAACAATTAGTCAAGGCATGTTTTAATCCATGAATTAGTTCATGACTATTCTAGGTTAAGAGAAAATTATCGAAACATAGCTCAAATAAACACTATTATATAAAGTACCTACAGTGCGCTTATTTTGGACCTTTAATTTGGGAGAGTTTTTGAATTGTTCTCACAGGTTGAAGCTTTTCTGAAAAGCTTCTATAAGTACCACCAATGAGAGAGTTTTTTATGCAAAAATTCTCCCATTAGTATCACCGAGGGGAGCATTTCTGAGATAGAAACGGTCCCATACATATATGAGTCTTCCTTTTTTATAAAAAAAAATAAAGAAACAATCCTGATGTCACTTTTTTATTGAAAAAAAATTAGAAAAAAGAGGGTACGGAAACACCAAAATACAAAAGAGCAGAAATTTATTCCTCAAAGTCAGTTTCAGTTGTACATTCATAAAAAAGTGCACAAAAATGTCAAAAATTCAACTGAATAAAATGCAAAGAAATAATAAAAATCAGTTGATTAATACAAATATTCCACATAGCCATTTTCAATCACAAATTCATCAAAAACAGAACGATAAAAATTCCAAGATTTAATTAAAAAAAGAGCTGTATTCTTCTTCTTTTTCTTCTTCAGAATGACCCATCACATCTCGATGATAGAACCATGGAAGATTAGAATTTGAAACTTGGACAGTGTAGTGTTCAAAACTAGATTCAAACATATTGGAGAAGAACTGAAGAAGACGTACCTTGACACTGATCAAAATTGGAGGTGGAGGTGGACCAATCAATTCTAAAAGTGGCTCAATCAATCCCTCAAACACCAAATAAACAAGCATAATGTAACCAATCAATCCTAAAATCATCAAAATCAAACTATTTTCAACTCAATCTCTTTCTGATCTTACACATTAGATTTTTAACAGATTGACCCTTAGTTTGGAAGGAGAAAAAAAAATGGAAAAGAGAGAAATCTAGAAGAAAAAATTTCTAAAAATAGTAATTTTTTTATAATATTTTTAGAAATTTCTTCTAGTTTTCTCTCCTCTTTATTTTCTTATTATTTTCCCCTCCATTCAAACCAAGCTATCTTGGATGACTAAAATTGTCCAAAAAAATGTATGGAATATTAGGAGTCATCAGTATATTGTCGAGTAAAAGTACTAGAGATCTGTGTTCAAATTAACTTATAATGCAAAAAAGAAGTTTAGATATTACAGTTAAGAAGTCAATTGATCAATACAAAAAAAACAGTAGATTAGCGATGGGCTAAATTTCTGTTGCTAAGCTATCACAAATTTTATCGCTAAATTAGCAATGGAATATTCTGTCATTAAAATTTTATTATTATTTCATTGCTAATTCATCAGAGATTATTTGCCAATGGAATTTACTAATAAAAAATTTTATCGCTAATGGTCAAGATAATTTATTTCCATTTGGTGATGAAATTTGCGATGGAAAATTCGGTCACAAAGCTTTCTATCATAATTCCATCACAAATTATTTTTAATTTAATTTTATTATTTATAATATATATTTATATATAATTTATTTGATAACTTATAATTATACTATAAATAAATAATTTAAAAATTATAGTTTAAAATAATTTATTATTTTAAATTATTTTTATATTATTAATAATAATTTAAATTGTATACTTAATTATTCTTATTTAAAAATAAAAATAAAATAATTAAAAAATAAAAATTTAACATATTATATATTATATAGATACAAATTATAATATAATATATAATGATAATAAAATATTTTTCAATTTAATATTAAATTTATTATCAAAAATAATTTTTTAAATAAAATATAATAGAAAAAATTATTATATATAAATCAATTTTTCCTTATTACTAAATAAATATATTGTTAAAAAATAAGTAAATTTAAATACTATATTTAATAATAATTTAAATAATATATTTATTAATATTTGTGTATGTGGTTAAGTATTATATATTTAATTTATTAATTAAGATTGAAGATTTCTTTCAACTCAATTGGCAACAAGGTGGACGCAAAGGTACTAGGGAGCGTGAGGTTGTAAGTTCGAACCTAGCTAAGGCACAATTGAAGGTAATAATATTTGACATGAACATGGCTATGACGTGGTGGTAAGGTGGCACTGATACGTGGTGGTGAGGTGGCATTGATTCACTGGGTGACTAAGATGTGATAATGACATGGCAGTGAGATGACACTGGTTAAGGTGGCAAAGTCAGAATAGCTTATCCTTATTTAGTAACAGAAAATTTTTATCGCTATTCCGTACTAATTAGCGATGAAATGCAATTCTGTCACTAATTTCGTCACTAATTAGCATTGGAATTGCAAATTTTATCGATAATGAATTAGTGATGGTGTTTTTACTGACAGAAATATTTCGTTGCTAGTTTGTTTAATGATGAAATTTTCATTAATTAGCGACAGAATTTTTGGACGAAATTTTCATGAACAATTTTTCATACAATAACAAAAACCTTCCCATTGAGTCTTAGCTTAACATGAAAAGGGGGAATCCATTTTTCAAGATCAATAAAACTCAAGATCTCCAAAGAAAATCCACCGAATAAAATTCAATATATGTCAGAGGAAATTTCTTTCGAGCACAACATTTGTAGAAGATAGATAGAGACATAAATGAATATCAACACTTGCTCATAATCTAAACCAGAAGCAAGATCTTTATGTGCGCGCGCGCGCGCAAAAGCTTCTCTAGTTTCAGAAATGACCCCTAATTGGGGCCATGGGCCCACAATATTGAAGCCATTGATTTAACACAGAAGCTTTGAGGGTTAATGATGTATAACTCATTGCCCTGTGAAGCTTGGGAGAAACGAAGGCTACTAGTGTCCTTATATAGAGACTACCACTTATTGATCTCAGACGAATCTCATGTTGAGCAGTACCAGGCAATGTTAAAAACAAAAATATGCTATATATTGACTATTCTTTTTTCAGATTCGATTATCCTTACAATAATCTCAATTTTAGTTTGTGATTTGTCTTTGTCATATATAGTCAATCGCAATAGAATATATTCAATCTAGTAGTTGAGTTTCTATGACTTCCCACTAGCTAAATGCAGGAATAAAGATGATTTTTTAATTTTTTTATTGAAAAAGAAACTCCTTAAAAGTTGTTCTCTAACAACTTAAGCTTTTTGCTGTAAGATTCATTATAAAAACAATTCATCATATGGGTGTGGAGTTATGGCAAAGAAATAGGTTGCCAAGAAGTTAAAAATTGGTAATAGTATTTGTGAACTCTGATATGATTTGTTATAATGGAACTAATTAAAAAAGGGTGTTCTCGGTTATGATGCAAAATTATCATGACAAAAACGATTGTTTTATTTACTCAAGAACTGTTGTTAACACACACACACACTCTCACTCAAGGACTAAATTCTAAAACGACGAGTTTTCGTACACTACTTTCTATTGGGTGTTAACCTCAAATTCTTATGATTGACCAATCAGCAATCAAGTGTATTCGTTAGGGAAAAAACAAAACTACGGATTCACTGTGAAACATTGAGAATGAAACTGTCTCTTGAATTTTCCTTGACTAATTACCATGACCAATAAAAAAAAAAAACATGTGGCTCGGTAAACTTATATAGTGAATAATCATTTACATTTGACATCTTTCATCTTTTTCTAAGTCTAATTGGATTGAGTTAGGGCATATTGCAACAGTTCATGTAACATTGCCTTTAATTCTTCACATGTCAAATAGATTATATATATATATATATAAACGCCAAATCTTCTCTTCTTGTGAAAGTTACTTTTTTACATTAGCAAAAAAATCATAATGATTGTGAAACTTTGTGCTATTGCTCAAACCCATAATCAGCGTATTTTCTATATGAACAATTGATAGTTGAATCCAGTTTTTTTTTTAATTATTTTTGTATACATAGTAGTGTGAAATGAAAAAAAAAAAAAAAATCGACCCCGTGTTGTATACATAGTTTCGTTGAGTTATTCAGCTCTTTTGCTGTAGGAGCAAAAAGTTCTATTTATTGATTATATATAGGGAAACTGACAACTAAGAACCTCATAAGAAAATTAATATCAATTTAAGATCTCATCATAACTTAAATTTCCAAATTCAATACTCATCTTCCAACCTTTTAGCATTGTAAAATATATCTAATCATGATCATCCTAAGGAATAGAATTGGGAATATGGCGCATAAGGGCTTGAAAAATCAAATAATTTTAGGGTTGTTGGACTTTGAAGTCTGATAAAAAGGAGCTCAGGCTCAAGCATGACTCATGAAACCCATATTTTATTTTATTTTTAAGAATGTGCAATGCACAGCTTTGCCTATCTCCCAGTGATCATGACTCACTGGTCTCCCCCTCTTCGTTCATCAACAGCATTTCTCTCTATTGCCTCTCGATGATTGCATTAGGGAATGCTATTTGTATTTGCATTATAAATGTGTTCACCTCTCTTTAACATTGTTGATTTTTTTTTTTTGGGTAAGTGGTCCTTCTACTTCTTCTGACATTGAACTACTAGGCTTTGTTTTTCTATAAGGATGAAAGATTCAAGATGTTCTGGGACACTTTTAGAAAGATTTCGAAGGTGGGGTTTCCGCAAAGAATTAATCAGGGTGAGTTGTTGCTTGTAATTAACCTGCTAGAATTATTTCTTCTATGTGAAGGCTTACAAAGTCAAGCGTTCTTATGTTAGGTAAATAGCCCATTCTAATAAGGGCAAAATTTGGTGGATATGGATAATTATTACTTGTGCATAAGCCCTCTCCTGTTTGATCTCATCCAAAGTTCTTGTCAAAATACGCCCAACTGTTCATGAACATAACTGGAGGTACATTCACTCTACAATAAGGGGCTGGCAAAAGTGATTGAACTAGTAGTTAAATTGATTGTATGTGAGGTTTTATGACCTACCCTTGCATGATTTTTAATTTATGATTTTTATTTTTGGATTTTGTCGAAATATATAATGTATTACAAACAAGCTAGGCAAGGAGATGTTGTACATTCTTCAGTTGCAACTCATTTATCAGGACTTGGACAAAATTCTGCTAGATCCTCGTGTCAATTAAATTCTTTTTTATGAGCTAATTTTCTTAATGCACATGCAAAATCCTATGTTTTCGTTGTGGCTGGAGCGTCGCATTCCTTGCGTGAACCAAGCATGCAAAAGGAGCTTTGTCCTGTGGGTGAATCAGCTATTGTAAGTCTTCAAGGTTTTTCACCACAATTTACTTGGAGTTCCTAAGACGTCAAGATTCTTAGGAAATGAAAAACAGTTGCAAGGAAGTAACCATCCATTGTTGGGAAATGAGTATAAATTCTGGAAAAAGTAGAGGCTTCGATAAACAGAACGAGAAGCAACGTAATGAATCTAGATGGCATAGATCGGATATAAGGTTCACGCAGGGTAAGGTTTGTCTTGACTAAGACTTTGTTGTGTTGATTAGAGTTCAAGAGAGACTCTGAGTGCCACCCTCTGCCTTTTATACTTTCAAGCAATTACTTTTTCGATCTTAAATTTACCGACCTAAGTGTAGGGCCATAACTGTTTGTGTCATCTATAGGGCCGGGCACTCCATGATGAGAGAAAATGTGTTCTAGTATGCGTTCCAAGTTTTTTGCGAACATGCTTGTATGGCCAGGACCTAGTTGCCACTCCCTAAAAATGCAGTGTTCCACCTCTCTTGCATGCCGGCTTACTTTATACGTTATTTTGTATTTCATGATTTTGCTCTATTTCTTTCTTTCTTATTTTACATTACTATAAAAAGACATTTTTACTACCCTAATTCACGTCCCATTTTAAAAATTATATTTAAAAATAACACAATCTACTTCACCTAAATAAAAAGATGATGTGAATTAAAAAAAATTATTTTTTAAATTTTAATAAGTTATGTCCCCTTACTGTTTGGGAGGATGTGGCTCTATTAGAATCCATGTACTCCTCCTCTTGAGGGACGTGGATTCTGAAGAAGCCATGTCCCCTTATCTTGAGAGACATGGTTTCGGCAGAAGCCACGACCCCCCTTGAGGAAGGAGACGTGGCTTCTAACAAGAGAAATTAACATTTAAGACAAAATTTAATATCAATAGTTACATGTCAAATAATATAATATTGTTAGTGTCACACCATCATCTTTTTGTACATATTTGAAAAACTAATGTTGAAGATAAGAAAAATTATAAGAACCTAGAGTAATAAAAACAAAAAAATATAAAGAATAATAATAAAAC
Source organism: Prosopis cineraria (assembly GCF_029017545.1). Lineage (NCBI taxonomy): Eukaryota > Viridiplantae > Streptophyta > Magnoliopsida > Fabales > Fabaceae > Prosopis > Prosopis cineraria. The sequence goes on along the minus strand of NW_026555334.1, from coordinate 4,943,085 downwards.
ATGATAAAAATATATATGAATTATTATTATTTTTCCTCTTGTTGTTTGAACTTTGCCAATGCAGCTCTTGTCTATGATTGGGCCTCACTGGTTAGAGTTGTTGAGTTTCAAATGCTATAGGCTCAATGGATGGTATTGTGGGATCCCATTTGTTTAAACTAAACAAGTTTTGTTCTAGGGAGGATTCAATTAATGATCATAGATGAGACTTAATTACTAGTGGTTAAAAAAAGTTTTGAAACTTCAATTCAATCTAGGAGAACTGAATGGAAATAATTTTAACAGTAAAAAGATCAAAGTATCCTTTCCTTATTATATAGAATTATTAGTTGTTAATTTTTTTATTTCACTTGTTAATTTACTAATATGAGTTGTAAATTATATCAATTATTAATTTGATAACTCTCTAATTTACTAACATTAGTTTTTTTAGTAATTGGAGCCCTCCCTTCACCACCCCTATGGGGATGGTTTATAAGGTTTATAACTACTTTTTTATTTACCATAGGACGCTTACCTAGCCAACATTGTTGTTTGTAATTGAATAACTTAGGTCCAGTCTTTGTAGAATTAGTGACATGTCAATTATATAATTTACAACTCATATTAGTAAATTAATAAGGGAAGTAAGAAAATTAGCAACAAATGATTCTGCATAACAAGTGAAGTGTATTTTGACTTTTTTCACCTTGAAATTATTTCCATTTAAATCCTATAGATTGAACTGAAGTTTGAATTTTTTTTTTTTGGGATCCACTAGTAATTAAGTCCAATTCATGGTACTTAATTGAAATTCTCCCTTTGTTCTATTGTGTTGAAAAATAATGTGTTGTGTTTTTGGGGTTGTTAAACTTTCCAAGACTTCAAATATCATTTTGAGTCAGAGAACAAGTTTGAAAAGATTGGATCCAACTTCAAGATAGGTCAAATTCAAGATCAAACTCTCAAAAATCTCCTACAAGTAAGGCAAATTAAAATATCATAAACTAGCCATTCTCAAGGCTTGGCTTCCACTTGTTCCTTTTGCTCATTTGTTCTTTGATTAAGACATTTATCTTGCAAACACATCTTAACAATTTTGTTATCATCAAAATTTTGCAAATCCAACAGTTATCTGATGAGCTTGTCAAAACCATTTGTTGTGACTGAGTATCTTGAGGATTTTTTTAGGGAAATGGATGTGCTTTTCTTTGTTTCTTTTTCGGCCCTCTTATAATCTTATCTCTCTCTAATTCGAAAGTTTGAGGAAGTTGATACTGTGTTAGTAGCTAATTTTTTATTTTTCAACATTTCATTAGAACTCTCCTCTTAAAGTAATTAGCTCGATCGATTCAAAATGGTAATCCAATTAAAGTTAGTTAATAGGGAAAAAAAAAAGAATTCAAGAATCGACTATCTCTATCAAACCCCTTTATTGATTATATCCAAGAAATCCCTATAGAACACAATTGTAATGATTCATTCATTGTCTCTCTTGGAAATATAATCTACCAATTGAACAAAACAAAAGAAAACATCTAACTAAGGGCTTGTTGCATTTTTATTTTTAAAAACCATTTTCTATTTTTAAAAATAATAAAAAAATTGTTTAGATGAGTGTTTTAGATTTAAATGTTTTTAAAATTGTTCTCATTTTTTATTTTTAAAAAATAAAAAATGAAAGTATTTTATAGTTGCTTTCATTTTTTTTAAAGCACACTACATTTGACTATTGTAAACTATCTTTATTTATGACCAACCATTATCATAGGTCACTACTATTAACTATTGGCGACCACCTACTACTATTGGCCAATATTTTACATCTAATGTTTTTCTTTCAAATTAACATAATTAAACAGATTTTTTTGAAAAACAATATTAAAAAATTGGTTTTTAAAAATAAAAAATAGAACAAAACCAAACAAACCCAAAGTTTCAATATGGCTTCGTCTTCATTTGTTACCGATTTTATTCAAATAAACTATCAGTTAGGAATGGAGAGCAATCCCCTAAAAATAAGGGAGAGAGCAACTAGATGAAGAGTAGTGTGGAAAACACCAAATCTTAACTTTGAGCAAATGAACAATGAGGTGGAGAGAGAGAGAACAACTTTGAGAAAAGAAGTGAAAAACATCACATTTTAACTAAGAACAAATGGCCAATGAGGATTGAGTGGAAAGACAACATTCTAACTTAAAAGTTAAAACATTAAGACTTAAGTTTATGCATTTTTTTTTCACTTTATTGCATACATACATACATATATACATATAATTAAGCTCAACTTCATACAATGTGAGATTTTTTACTTAGAAAGGAGATTGTCAGAGTATTTAAGTGTGAGGGAGTAGGTCCGATGTGGGACTTCTAACTTGAGGAGGAGATTATCAGGATGCCTAAGTGTGAATTAATAGACTTGACTTGTCCCCTATAAGCTTTTCATACTGAAGACACTTCAAACACTAATGACATTAATTCATTACTTCCACAATCAGGACTAGTTAGGTGAAATTTGGTTCTGATATCACTAGTTAAGAATGAAAAGCCACCTCCTAGAAAGGAATGAGACAACAATTGTGTGAAGAGTAGTGGAGAACACTACATCTTAAGTTAAAAGAAATGGACAACAAGGGTGAAATATAAGAATATCACATCTTAATTCAAAAACCTTAAAGATCAAGTTTATGTGTCTTTCACTTTATTATATATAAGTTAATTATTAAATCCAACTTTATCCAATCTAAGACTTTTTACATGACCTAAGTCTACTTGTCCTTGGACAAACTCAACATTATCCATTCAACCTGAGCACGCTTAGCATAAGTTATTACTCAATAACAAAAACCTCCCAACTGAGATCGTAGCTATACATATGACAAAAAGAACATTGGAATGGTTTAATTATCTTCAGCGGTTCACCCAAAGAAAGAGCTAAACAAAGAGGGAAACCATTTTAAGACCAATAGAACTCTCCAAATTAAAGAAAATTATGATTCAGGTTAAATTTCCTACTGTACACAATATTTGGAAAAGATAATCGGTAGAGACATATGAATGAATATATCAATACTTGCGGATGATCTGAACCAGAAATAAGGTCTTCGTGATTACAAAAGCTTCTCTAGTTTCACTAATGGCCCCAAATTGGGGCCACGGGCCCACAATATTGGAAGCCATTGATGAAACATAGAAGCTTCAACCAATTCCATGATTCAAATCAAAGAGGTTTCGAGTGTTGATGTGCATCTCATTGCCTCATGATTTGTGAGAAACGAACACTACTAGGGGCTTTATATAGAGATCAGAGACAACCAGTCCTCAATGACGATTTTCATAATTTGCAGCACGAGACAATGTCAAAATTCTGCTAATTAAATATTCACTACTCTTTTTTCCAGATGCGATTATGCTTATAATCTGAAAATCAGTTTATGATTCGTCTTTATCACAAATATAAACGAAGTTTATCGCAAAGGAATATATATAATCTAGGGGTGGACTTTTGCTGAGTTCTCAGTAATGCAGGAATAAAGATGATTGGGTTGATTTGTTTTGTTTTAAAATGAATTATTTCAGACAAAAAAAAGCTACTAAAAATTGTGATTTAGCAAAGTTTAGCGAGCGATATATTTTTTATTCTTCTATAAAAGATTAAATTAGCGAGGAATTACCATTTCGTTGCCATACATATTATTAATTAGCAAGATACATCATATTCCCCGCTAAAAATAAAAAAATGAGTGAGGCACTTAGCTGGGGACAATTTTGACAACTCCAGAGTTTCGTTTAGCATGAAAAATTAGCAAGAGATTTATTTTCTCAAAAAATTGGTTTTTTCTCGTAGTGAAATCTTGAAAATTTTAATAACAACTTTTTTATATTGTAAGATTTATCAGAAAACTATTTAATCATTTTTATGGTTGGGGAATTATTAAAAAGAACTAGGTGGCAAAACAGTAATTAGGAAATAATACTTGCGAGGGCAATACAGAGATAAGCATTAAAAAAAGACAAAAGGTTAATTATATCTAAGAACATCTTACTTTGAAATGTTAATTTGATATGGGGTGAATTTTCCTTTACTAAGAAACATGTAGCTCGGGAAACTTATATAGTGACTAATCAATTGCATTTGGCATCTTTATGTTCCTTTCCTTTTTCAAGCCTGATTGCTTTGGGTATATTGGAACCGTTCAAGTGAGATTGCCCTTAGTCTTCACATGTCAAATAGAATATTGTATTTATATTTACACACACACACACAAGCCAAATCTTCTTCATCGAAAAACTACTTTCTGGATCAGTAAAATCACAACGGTTTTGTGAAACCATGAGTGCTTGAATCTATGATCAATTTTATTTCCCATCAGTATGAGCACTTGACAATCAAATCCAACTTTTTTCAATATTTTTTGTATGCAAAATAGTGTGAAAAGAAAAGAAGTCTGTACTCTCAGTTGTTCAACAATGGTGTCACTCAAAGCATGCCTGTTCTCCTCTCCTTTCCCTTCCCCTTCTCTTCCTTTTATAACTATTAAGATCTTTTTACAATGTCAATGGTTAGTTGTCCTGACGACAACGCCACCTCCCTCTTCAAGAAGAGGTCCTAGGTTTGAATTTAGTGATGACATGATCAATGCGTGCGAGACTGCATGTGTCTCTCTTTCTTATTTTAAATAGTTTAGATTTAATATTTTTATAAAATATATCTTTTTATTTGGTTTTTACTATAGCTTTAAGCTATATTCAAATTAAAGTGTAGTAAGTTCAATTTGATTATTTATATTTTCTTATCATTTAACATTTTAATAATTTTATACAACATCAAATATGAACCAACCAAATCTTGATCCAATGGTTAAAAAAGGAGAAGAATGGATGAGGATGGAAAGGAAATATGATTAGAGAACCCTAGCCCTCCTCTCTCCATCCAGGATTTGAATTTGGTGAATGTCTTTGGTCCACCACTCAATGAGTGTATCATGTGGTATGACAACAATGGTTTGATTTAATTAAATAGTAATAAAAGATTTTTTTCATATAATCTAAACAAAATATTAAATTTCAAATTTTTGGAGGGGACAACATAAGTTAGAAGCATTCTGGTCATGAGGATTGTCTTGAAGTTTTGGAGGGAATAATATTTTGATAATTTTTAAATATTGATAAAATTTAATGGCTGTAATTGAGACATTAATTGAGTAAGTATATTTAGGATACTCATTGAATCCAAATCCCTCCACTTACGCATCAGATTATTTTCAAAAGTTATTTAAAGTAATTTCTCAAAATAATTAAAAATGTTTATTTTTAATTATGATTATTTTCAAAAGTTACAAACCATAATAAAATTTTTAAAAAATAGATTTTTTAAAAAAAAGTGAATTTTTTATGGAAAAATAGCTTACACTAGCATGCCTTTTATAAAAAGATATTGGGAAAAGTACATCTAGGTTCCAAATAAGAAAATTTATTATCAAGAGGTCCCATACAATTTACAAATTACTCTCAAGTTCCAAATCCTCAGTATTTACAATTTGATTAAAAGCATTGACAGATGGATAATGGTCATTTACAACTTGCTATAACTAGTTGTAAATTTTCAATGTCCTTAGTCAAGTTGTAAATACATAGGATTTAGGACTTAAGAATATTTTATAAATTTTATGAGCCCTCTTGATAATAAATTCTCTTCTGTGGGAGGTAAATATAATTTTCTCAAAGATATTTATTTTGTAGAGGATTTAGTAAAAAAATATTATTTTATATTTAATTACAATAATAAATAGTGATATGATTATTATTTAATAATTTTTAAATTTTATGATATCTACATATATCTCCTCTTATAAATGTGATTTATTATAATTAATTATTTTAAAATTTTGTCATGTGTCTGTGTGTGTTCACGTGTCTCGTTATTTTTATGATATTCTCTTTTATCTATTACATAATATTATTTTCATAAGTTATTTAGAGTAGTTTTTTAAAATAATAAAAAATTTTCTTTCTTTTTTATTCTAATTATTTTTAAAAATTTAAACAAATATCATAAAAGTTTTTTAAAAATAGTTTTTTTTAAAAGTCATTTTTTTGATAAAAAAAAACTTAAACAAATGTGCCTATATTATGTCTACAGTGTTCAAATATGTGTGACATGACATTAGACAAGACTTGATTATTAACAAAGCACAATAATAATAAAGCATCCGATAATTTGAATTATATGTATATCTGTGTAAATGTCTCTTTTGTAGCGGTAAAAGTAGGGAGGAGAGAAAAATTATTGAACTAATCAACATTTCTTTTCAAACCCTAGTTATATCAACCATAATTTATTATATAATCAGGCAATCACATATGGAAAACATAATAACTCTAAATACATGCAAGTCTAAGTAATGTGAGTTATATGTACTTGTACTTATTGGATTAATTGAAATAATTAGTTCATGATGAATAATAAAGAAGAGTCAAGACTATTTGAATAAAGTAAAATTTTATCTTTATAATTTGAAATAATTATACATTCAAAACCCAGCGATCTCCCTCACATAAATTGTTTTTTTCCTTCAATGAGACTTGTTATTACTCATTATTTATAAATAATTTTCTTGAGTGGTTTTTGAGTGTAATTCTCCTTTGTGCACGTTAATGGGCTCAGCATATAAATTAAATAATATTAGATATTTGACACATAAGACTAGATTTAAGGAAAGTAAAGTAAATCTTATTGATCCATTTCAATTGTTAATTACTATGAGTGTGATTTCTAAGCATTTATGCTCACTAGAATTAATCATCGATTCAATCCTATCCTTAACTTTTAGCTTTAATTACTTTGAAGGTGTACTATTGAATAAGTGTTTGAAGATAATAAAAGATAAAAAGGCCAAAAACTATATTAGATAAAGAGTAGATTTTGCGGATTGAAAAGATTATTTCTTTAACTATTCAAATAAGTGTTTGCCAACTAAATTGTTATATATACATTAGGATTCAAACCTTTAATTATTTGTTTAAATGATGAGAGCCCATGCCACGTGCACTAATTTTAATTAGTTATAGTCGCCAAGCTTTCTTTTTTAACATGTGATACACTGAATCTGTTATGCTTTTTCAATACTTTTTTTTCCTTCAAATGTTTTTGGTGAAATTCTGCATATAAATGTTTGAATTATGCATAAAAAAGACAAGAACCAAATGGGTGAAATGCGTTGAATCATCTTCATGTTCTTTCTTTCAAGGGTTAGATATATTTCGTTTAAATTTCAACTGCTTCATTCATTGTGACAAAAACATGGACTAAGAAGTTAGATTAGTGGAGAATCAAATCTAAAAAGTGATTCCATAATATTAATCACTATATATTGATTGTAACTTTCTTGTGGTGTTATAGAAAAGAGATTTGATCTCTTACTGGGATCAAGGAGTGATACTATGACACTATATATATATATATATATATAGGATTAAAGGGAAAATCTATACATAAAATAGTCAACCAGGGGCACCCAGTATCATAAAGTGAAGAAGGGGGTTATAAATACCTATAATGTTATATGAGCTGGTGCAAAAGTAATTAAACTATTAACTTTGTCCCAACAGTGTTAGTTTTTAGTGTTAAATGTTGACTATGTATGTCACATGTTAGTTTTCACTAATATGGACTATATAAAAGAGGCAAAAATACCTACGAAGCGGTCAGTTAGAGGTATCTAGTAGTCTAAAGTGAAAAGAATAAAAATACCCATAATATTACTAAAGTTATTATAAAAGTGACTAATTTATCAAATCTCTTAACTGTTTAACTAACATTTAGGTAAAAGTTGATCATTTTTTTGCTAACGTGGACAAAAAAATTCTTAGGTGAAATTATATAGAGGTCAATCATCCATTGTACAAATATTATGTGAAAAAATATCATTTTGACTGAACATCAAATTAAATCACTCTCTTCTTTGCAGTAGTGACATTATGGGTGCTCATACGATGATTGATCAACCCCTTTAGAAATTCACCTGAAATATCTTTTGTCTACATCAATGAAAAAATGGTCAACTTCTACTTAGATGTCAACTAAATGATCAACATTTGGGAGATTTGATGAAGTGATCACTTTTGCATCAATTCTAGTAACATTATGAGTATTTTTCCTTTTTTTCTTACTTGAGGCTATTGAATGCCCCTGTTTGACTACTTCGTGAGTATTTTTGCTTCATTTTTAGTTCACGTTAGTGAAGATTGACATGTGGCATACACAATTAGCATTTAACACTACAAACCAATGTCGTTAGGGTAAAGTTTGTAGTTTGGTCATTTTTGCACCCATTCATGTAACATTATGGATATTTATGCCTCCTTCCTCACTTTATGATATTGGGTGCCCTTGGCTGACTACTTTATGTATAGATTTTTCCTTTAACCCTATATATATATATATATATAAAGCCACTGATAGTCTTGGTTCACAAGGCAATGAATGAGATAACATATTAACACTCAAATTCTTTTGTCGAATAATATTAATGGAAGATGTTTCCAAATCTCACCAAAGTCTTCTAATACTGTGGCTCCACAATATTGGTTGACTAGGATGAAGTTTGAGTAGCTTATTATCAAGTGATTTGGGAGCTTAAGTTCAGATTAACAAGCATTAATGATGTATCTATTACGTGTTGTGCTAATAAAGTGAGAGAGAGAACGGTGGTGATTGTATGATTAAATATAATAGTGGAGGAAATAAAGATTGGGTCTAGTAGAAGGGATTAGTTTCTCACAAGGTGACGAACTAAAATTTAAATCTCTATTGGAAAATGCGTTCAGTCCTCGACTGTACATCAAATAAAGTTTTCTCTAATAGGAAGATACTTATGATAAATTAAAAAAAAAAGGACAATAGTGGAGGCTTGAATCATTTTTCTGGCTGATGAGGAATTGAAGCTTACCGGGTGTGGTGATAGATGAGGCTATTCCAGGATGAATCAATAATCAAAGTCATGGTTCTGATGCCATGTTAGTAAGTGAGAGAGGAAGAGAATAGGAAGGGGGCAGGGGAGCAATGCAATAGTTAGACTCATTACTACAAAAACAAAAGTTTGTAAAAGCACTTATTTTTAATTACCCTATAGATATATTTTTGGAATGCTATGTTAGGATAGGAGAGCACTTAGGCTCAGACACACCGTAAATTACTGGCCATTAATTTTTATAATGATGATACATGAGCATTTTTGCTCAAAAGTTCTTCCACAGGCTATTCATCAAAGTTCTAATATGGATGTCCCTGTAGGTTTTTTTTTTCTTTTTGTAGTATTGACTTATAATTACAACTACTAAGCTAGTTACATCCAATTACAACTAATAATCACTTGGATCCTAAAGTATTCCCTTTATATAGTGTGTGTTAGCGAGCTTAAGGCCTCTAATATCTATAGCCCCCCAGTGGTAGGAATATTATATATATATATATATAATAGAGTTAAAGTCTATTATTGGCAATTCACACTTTAGCATTAGATGATTTTTGTGTTTATATAGATTAGTTCTGGGTTGAGATTTGTTCTACTTGTTTCTCTTTATTAGTAACTCTATGGCTTTTTGCCTATTCATATTTTTGTGCTCATGTGTTGCTGAGGCAAAGGGAAGAGAGGCGTAGTAATTTCTTTTAAATCTGAGGCATTTGCTGATGTGGATGCAAGCAGGGTGCTTTTAGTATAAAAAAATTATTTAACGGTCAAAGTTAACCTCAAGTGATGGTAGGGGCAAAAATTATTTGGTTTTGAAAGTTTAAGAGAACAAGAATGAACTAAAAAATGTATAGGACACTAAGTGCTCCTGAGAATATACTTTAAGAGCAAAAATAAACTTTGACCCTATATGATATTATAAATAATATTATTATATAACAACAACGACAATATTCTCCCTCTATATAATATTCCATTGTTCAATACTTCTCCTTTATTGAATATTTCTTTACTGATTTTTAATGTTCTGTGTTTTGTGATTTCGACTCACAAATTGTGTTAGTGTTTAGTTTTCATGAAGTTATCTATGGATTGTGCATCAAAACACACACACACACACACACACACACACACACACACACACACACACACACACACACACACACACACACACACACACACACACACACACGTGTGTTTAGTTTTCATGAAGTTATTTATGGATTATGCATTAAAACACACACACACACACACACAAAATCAGAAAAGTAGTTCTTTTTCAAATTACATTTTGATAATTGCATTTTGAATAAAAGAAATAAGAGTTTTACATTGATTTGAGTGATTGGAAGCAAATTTCTTCGTGAAAATTAAAGCTTTAGACATTGAACAATTCATAGAAATTGGGAATTAGTGCCAAACATATAACATTGTCATGTTTGGAGCCAAAGTAGCAGGCTTTGTTACTTCTACAAATATTAAAGTAATATTTGTAACATTCAGAAAAATTTAATCCTGGTTTATTAATCTAATAAGAGTAATTAATGAGTTAATGAGGTGTGTAGCTAGAGAGACTTAACTTGGTGTATTTGTGGTGATTTTAGCCCTAAAAGTGGTTCCGAATCGATGGCGGGCCACTCGGGCAAGGAAAGAGAAAGAAAAAGTAAAGAATTATCCTCTGTGCCATAGAGATGAATTTGAACACAATAGACTCCTTTGTGCCATATGCCACGGCAGAGGGTAGCGTGACTCGTAGCGCATGGCCAAAAATCTGATATATCAAATTCATATCAGTGTAAGAAAAACAAAAAAAGGGAAGGAGAAACCGAAGAGCTTTTCTTTTGCTCTGCTAAGGCACATTGTGGGATCACAGTGAGGCTAGATTGAAGCTCTTAAACATTCAAGGTAAGTAACCTTAGCCTTATTCTTCCTTTCTCTCCCTCATTTATGATGAGTTATGGTAGGATTTGAGTTAGAAGATGGATTTTCGGTCCATAGGAGTATGGATCCAATTTCATTGGTTAAAAGGAGTATAATAGGAGTTGTTTAATGTATTGAAATATCATATTGATGATTTTAGAAGTGGTTGGTCTATAGGAGCATTTAATATCCAAAAATTAACATAAATATAATAGTTGGGAGGGGTTTATGTACATTAATAATGATTTAAGGTATTATTAGTGATAATGTACATTAATAAAACCTAAAGAGCCCATTAGGTATGAATGGGTAGTGACTATAGGTTGTTAAAATAGAGTGTGTGGAGTTATGTATTGATAGATTTTTAAGAGTTAGACAATAATGATATTCTTGTGGTATGGATGTAGTGAGGTTTGTTTTTGGCACCATTCAAGCTTGGGAGAAGCTTAGGAAGTTGGTATAGGAAAGGATAAATCTTAGACCTCTCAAAGGTTTGAGGTAACCGGAGAAAACTTAATATTTATAGTTGAATGTTAATTGTATTTGTGAAATGTGATTTATAATTTAAGTCAATGATGCATATTGGCAATGTATTTGACTTGCGAAATGGTTTTGGAAAGATAACCTTAATTATGTCACCCTTTGTGTTTTACAAAATTGATTGTGATTTGTTATTACGGGTAAAAAATTGTGATGTATTATGTATTGAGTTTGCGGAGTATTTGAGTTTATGTGAATTCTTGTACCATGAATTGATTGTTAAAATACATATTATGTGAGAAATGTGTATAGCATGATTATTGGTGAGAGTTTGCTTAGGGAGAGGAGTAGATTGGTTGAAATCCACGTGGTATTGGCAGTGACCATTAGAATCGGAAACTAACCTTAGCACCAATCATAGGAATTGAGAGGTAGTCCTTGTCCCATGGTTGATTCAAGATTGTTCCACTTATTTTATGAGGGACTTGAACCTAAACAGTCTCCACCGATTCATGAAGAGGCTAGATTAGGGGTACGACACCTCATAGTTATTACACTACAACAAAACAACGTTTTTCTTACAGCATAAATTTGTGAGAAATCACTTAAATTTCTGTGAGAAATAATTTTCTCACAGCATTTCTCACGCCAAAAGGTTTGTCACTAAACCTATCGAAGGAAAAAACATTTCACACGAATGGAATCGTGAGAATCATTTCTCACAACCTTATCCGGAAGAAGTTCTTATTGAGATGGAATCCATAAGAAGTTCTTGCGGAAACTTTGTGAGAGTATTTCCTTTAATATAAATTTGTGACAACTTCTCACATATTATTGGCATGAGAAATTCTCTCATATAAGGATGTTGTGAGAATTTCCTATGATAATATTCTATTAGAAATTCTCATGCATAATAAAGCTGAGAGAATTTCTTTTAAAATAATGCTACGAGAAATGTAACACAAATTCTTATATACGACATCCATGAGAAATTCTCTCATAACAATACACCATGAGAAATGCTAACAGTTTGTTTAATTGTTTTTCTCACTAATTTGATGAATTAATTTTCATGAGAAATTTATTCTCACAAAATTTTATTACAAGAAATTTTATGAGAACTCTATATTATTATCATTATTTATTTGATGATTTAAAAATTATATTATAAACCTGTTAAAATATTTCTCAAATTATAGATAACAACTAAAAAAAGTTGACATATAAGCACAAATGTCACAATTGAACTATCAGAAAATTGCATTATTTCATACTGTTTATAGCAAAGTTCATAATACTATGCAATAAAAGTCATAACACATAAAACATGAAATCACATAAATTCATTCTCACTGAACTCATCATCCTCATCATCTTCTTCATCATCAGAACCATCTTCTTGTGAGTCATTCTCCAAATCACCACAAACCTCCTCATCACTGGTTTTAGAAGGACCACCTTTTTCAAATTTGCTTATCCATGCCATAATCATTGCCTATTTTTGATCCATTCTTTCTTCCCTAACATGAAATTCTTCCTCCCTTCTTTCTTCCCTAGCGCAAAATTCTTCCTCCCTTACTTGCAAAGATTCAACAACCTTTTCAAATCTATCCTTATAAAATTTTTTCTGTTCTTCTAGTTGTTTTTTTAAGAGTGCAATCTCACTACATGTATTGGCACATTGAGTTCCATTAGAATTAAGAAGCCCTGCCTGTGTTCCAAGCCCATAAACTCGACCCCTCTTATTTTTCCCCCCAACCACCTAAAGCCATAAAGCAAAATTGGAAATACTAGCATCGGATTCTTGACATTCTTTTAATCGCTCAAACTCATTCTGCATTAAAACAAAATAATGTTAAAATGTATGCCTAAAAACAAAAAAAAATAAAAGAATAAAGACTTAAATAACATAATGTTGAATTTTCTTGAAAACCTCAGGATATTCACAAGGCCTTCCCAATTCAACTTCCTACATGATTTATAAAAAATGATAGGATTAACTCAATAATTAAAGAATGAAAAAATACATACATATTTGAATAATTCTTACCATTCTTCTTCTATGCTTTGCAAATGTTATTCGTCCACCTCTATGCATGCATCCTCCTGTGTTAGTTGCTCGATTTTTTTTTTATTTTTCTTAGATTTGGCTTTAAATTCATCACTTTCTCAATATTTTTCAAGCTCCTTTCGAGGTCCAGGCATTAACCATTCACCTTTTGTCTTACCAATTCGAATGTCCCTCAAAGAGGAGCGAATTACCCTACTGCATTTCTTCTTCCATATTTTATGAACATCACCATCTAAAGTTGGGTCCCAGGCACATCTTAGCTACATATAAAAATATGAAAATGTCAAGTGCTACAAAATAAAATATTTGTATCAATAAGTTATAAAGAATTAGTAAATTAGCTCACTTTGAATTCATTAAACCATAAATTTTTAACATTTTCAAGGACTTTACTAAATGCAGGCCATCCACTCTCATACTTTGAATGGATTATTCTAGATAAGATTGACACTAATTCAACTGAAGGAAGTAACCTACAAAAAGAACAAGAATTAGTATATAACAAGCAACAAATGATAACATAAAAATTCCAATAAAAGATACTTACTCCTCATTACCCTCAGGTCGAATCACCAGGCGACCATCACTTAATCTAGACTCGGCATCACATGTTTGATTGGACAAGCCATCTATATCTATACTCAATCTAGAAGAATCAACCTCGGATCTTGGTGATCGATTGCTAGCAACTTGCGGTTGAGTTCGTGGTAATTGTGTGACCAATGGTGATTGGGGTGGCAAAGGATGTGTCTCAGGCGGTGATAGTCGTGTATAAGGTAGTGATGGCTGTGTATTAGGTAGTGATGGCTGTGTCTGAGGTATTAAAAAAGTAGCAAGTGATTGGGATTGTGATGATTTCATTGTCTTAGCCTTCTTCTTCTTCTTCTTAGATATCACTATATCTTTTTGTGAAGACGTCATCTAAAGTTAATTAAATAAATAAATAAGTAGATAACTAAATAAAATAAAATTTTATAATAACAAACTAACTAACAAGCATAATAAACAACATAATAACAATTACTTTACCAATTATAATCAATCATTAGCTAAATAATAATCAGAAGGAGGATCTTCTTTTGTCTCAGATGAATCAATAGGTAGTATATCTTTATTCAAATTTTCATCACTTGATTGTGAATGATCATCAATATCCTCTTCATTTAAATTTTTTTAATTATTTAATAATTAACTTGTTAAAAAGAAAAAATTATATGCTTAATCTTTTTTGGATAAATTGGCCCACTGGCCAAAAAAAAAATTTATGTCTATAAAAAATATTGACCAAATTTTTAAAATTTTGAGAGTATGGCCAATTCACATTGACATACAAAGGGTTTATTATTTATATAAATGTAGTTTATTATTAAAATTTTGAAAAATTATAAAAGGTTTATCACTGATATACAATGATATATTGTTGACAAAAAAATAAATCAGTCATAATGTAAAATAAAATAAAATTTGAATTATTTACTTGGTTTGATCTTATAACTTAGGCGATATCTACAAAAGCTCCTTTTTTTGGGTCAGTGTAGAATATCCCAAAGCTTTTTCGCTAAGAGCTATTTGTATCCTTAATTAAGTCAATAATGGTGCATGGATTGGAACCAAACTTGAATCCATATAGGCTTAGCCTAAGCACTTGAATTCTTTTATTATTATTAATATTTAAAATTGAAGTTAGATAAAAATTAAAATTGACTAGCAAAAACAAAATAATATTTAACAATTTAGTTATTTGGTTTAGCCTAATAGCTTGAGATGTTAGGGTCAAGTTTAGCTATATAGCCTCTATTATAAAGTTAATAAGTAATATTTATATATCATTGTTGACTTAGGACATATACCAAAAACTCTGAGATAAAAAATTCCTAAGTATTTTTGCACTTTATATTTTATTTCTTTTTCTTAATGATCAATGTTAACCAACATGAAGCAAATTTAACAAGATAGGGAATATGCTCTCACAAAAAAAAAATGTTTATGAATACTCATGTACAATCATTTGACATAAAAATATTGATAACTAAACCCTTATGGTTTGGGTTAGGTTGGAATTTCTTGCCTATATTAAAAGGGGTTATGGCCAACCCAACTCAGTTCCCTCTCCCAACCCATGTGAGATGTGTTGGCCCATATTTTCACCTCTAGTTTGAGCATTAATAGAAAATAAATATTATATAAATTATTTTTAATTAATTAATAATCAACTTCATATAATGTGTTGGCCCATATTTCCACCTCTAGTTTGAGCATTAATAGAAAATTAATATTATATAAATTATTTTTAATTAATTAATAATCAACTTCATATAAAATAAAAAATATACACTTAATTAAGTTTTCCATATAACTAATTTTTTTAGTTAATTAATATCATCTAATAAAATTATTATTAAAATTAATATACACTTAAATAACTTCCTCACATACACTCCTTATTAATAAGACTTTTTCACATCTAATAAACTGTGTAAAATTGTTCATAATAACACTTTCTCACGGTAGTAAATTGAGAGAGGTTGTCATGACATATAGACTGTGAGAAAACTTTACATATACTTTATTTTATTATATTTGTTATTAATTTTATTTGTAGTAAAAATAAACTATTTCTATGCTTAATAATCAATTTCATATAAAAATAGAAAAGTATATACTAAAATAATTTTTCATAAAAATAATTTTTAATTAATTAATATTATTTAACAAAATTAATGAAAAAAGAAATATACATTTAAATAATTTTCTTACAATGATTGTCAAGGACAATTTCTCACAACTAATAAATTATGAGAAACATTCTAAATACTAATTTCTCACACATACTAAATTGAGAGAAATTTTGTTGACATAAATTTTTTGAGAAATACTTGAAAAGATTAAGACTTTCTCATGGAAAAAACTTGAAGAGAGGTTCTCATAGTATACGAGTCATGAGAAATGTCTGCTCAGAAGACTTTTCCGTGAAAAATATTTGAAGAGAATTTCTCACGGTGTACAACCCATGAGAATTACTTATGGGCACCAATTCCGTGAGAATTTCTCATAGACAAAAAGTGAAGGAACTCTATCATTTAGAAATGTTTCTCACAAACACAAATTTTGTGAGAATTTCTTTTACATATATTGTTTGTGAGAAGTTGTTTTTATTATATTTTGACAACATTTCTTTTGTTTTCTCACGACTACCAACTGTGAGAAAATTGGCGCCAAAATTGGTGCCATAACGCGCTATAGTTCTTGCAAATTTTCTCATGCAATTCTCACAAATATTTCTTTTATATCATAGTCATGAGAAAAAGGTGTGAGAAAGGATGCATAAATTAATTTTCCATGAGAAAGTTTGCAAGAAATTCTCATGTTTCAACTGTTGTGAGAAATTTCCTTGAGAAAAAGACTGTTTTCTTGTAGTGTTAGTATTGGGGAAAACTAGATTACATAAGTGAGTGAATTCACCCTGGCCTGGTAGCTCCTCACAAGTGAAATGCTGAGTTAGTTTGTGAAAGATGTAGTCACGTGATAGCCACCAGTTTCGTGTCGAAGGATACAAGGTTGGCATATGATCATGCATATAAGTCTGGCCATATAGTTGTTTGTTTTGTGGTCCGACATATGTTGAGGGCACATGGTTGTTATTTTTACTACCCCGTGTTATGTTTTGTGAAATAACATGATAAAGTGTTTTTATGGCAAGCCCGATCACATGTGTTAGTTTTGTGAACCGTGGCTGAGTGTTATATGTTATCTATGCTTATATGCTTAAGTTCATCTATTTACAATTAACATGCAACTGTATGGGTTAAGTGAAACTTAGTCACTGAGTGGTTGTCCTGACCCCTCAATTCTTAATATTTTCAGAACCTAACTCATCGGATCCAAATTGAGAAAAACACACAGAGGCCTAAGATTGTGGAGTAATTCCCTTTATGCCTCTTTTTATTACTTTCATGTGTACTTATTGATGTAATTTCCAACTAAGTTCATTTGTCATGATTTATGCGCTACTTGCATGATTTTATATATAACAAGTGTATTTTGTGCCTTGGGTTAGTGAGTTTTAATTGTAAACCTGTGGATAGGGCCAAAATAGTTGTGTAAGTAGAAACATATGTATTTTGAAAAATTCGAAATAAAATTGAGAATTTTGTGCAACATTCCCTCCCCCTAAATGTCTTGTAAAAATTGGGATTGAGTGGTGATTTTATGATATAAGTGTTTTTGATTGTTAGAGTCTATTAAGTGTGGTCAGATAGTTGGGGTGAGCTATTGGCACATGTGGTTGAGTTGGAATGCCCCATTTGTGCAATTTTGTAAAAAAAAGTGGTCAAAATGGGTTTTGGTGTTCAACTTTTTATAAAAAATGAGTTTGAGTGTGAAACTAGTGCCATTAGCTAGAGCTAGGAGAAAGCTTTGTGTAGATACTGAAACCACCTCAATTGAAAGTCGGATGGAGATTTGGGATACGTTGAAAGTTTACTGTGTTGTCAAATTTGTGTAATACGCCGCGGTGCACATGCCATAAGCCACAGCGCATATGTCATTTTCTGCACAAAATCTATTTTTGAGTTTTAAAACTCATTATTTGGGTCCCATTTGACTTTTTAGCTTTCGCTTTACTTTTAAAACTCTAATATGGGCTTATTAAGTAATGTTTGAGATTTGAATTATTGAAATTGGGATTCCTTTGAAAGAGTTTGAGAAATTTCCTTTGTAAAACTTTACAATTTGATAATCTTTTGATGGTTAAACCTTAGATTGCCATGATTTGGAGTTAAATATGGTTTAGTAAGGGAGTCCATATAGTTTGGTCTCTTGGTTCTTATAATTTTACCATCTGTGTGGATGGGAGGAAAGAAAATGGGAGAAGAGAAAGTGAAAAAAAAAAACTGAAAAGAAAATGTTAGTACTCCTCTTATTTGTATGGATAGGAGAGGAAAGAAAATGATTAAATATCATAATGAGTATAATATACTTATGTCAGAATACACCAAATTTCACGTAAAATTAAATTATTTTTGAATCCATTTTTTCCATTATTTTTGTCTACGCAATAGTGCAGAATGACTTCAAGTTGTTTAAGAATATAGTGATTAGTTTATCAACTCTTTTGCCTTTAATTAGACATTCTATTTCTTCATGGGGTGTGTGTGTGTGTGTGTGTGTGAACTGAAGATATTATATATGTGTGTGTGTCAACTGGGGTGTGCGTGTGTACCTCAGTGTTCGAGCATAAGAAGTGAAATATGAGCTGCTAAGTGAAAAAAGAAAATCCAAGAAAAATATCTTTGAGTATTATTAACTTTGGATTTTTTCCCCTTTCTGAATTGCCCATGATCACCAGAAGTTTAATTTTCATATAGTTAATTAATTTCTTTATTCTTATTATGAACTTCGAATTCACTTGCGATGATAAATGCTACGTTATTAATATTCGCAGTCTAGATTGTAACCGTTATATATATATATATATATATTTCCATTGTAGAGAATCATCTTCAAATAATTATTACTTTCATATTAATTGCATGTCATTATCCTTCCATTCGATTCTAGCTTCCATGCATGGTTTTTATTCTTTCTAGTGAAGCGTCACATATAAATTTTGAAATATGCCAGGAAAAAAATTAATTATGGCCCAAAAATGGCATTTTTCACAGAATTCTTGTACTTTTGATTTGGTGAGAAATGCTTTCTCACGGAAAACAATCATGAAAGAAAAAATAGAAAAAACACAAACCCTATAGTTTCATTTAGTTTTAATTTTAATCCCCACAATTTATTTTTAGTATTTTTAATCTTTATAATTTCAACAAGATTTGGTAACATTTGTTACTCAAGTTTCTATAAAAACTGAAAAAAAATATGAAGATTAAAAATAAAATTTGATAAAATTATAGGATCCAATGAGAATGTTTTTCAATAAAAAAAAACCCAAAATCTTTATAGAAATTCCCATATGTAAAAGATCTTTTTTTTTGCTGAGGATTCTGCTTCCTGCACATAGAAAGACTTGTAACCACCTTATGGAATCAACTTATGTTGCAAATAGCACCCCAGATATTCAAATCGAATTGATGCCTTTAATTTGAACAAGAAAGCAAATATGCCAAACTACACACACACACGTACGTTCATACACTTTTTTTATTGGCCAATAGTTCATAATATATACACATAGCAACATTGTCATTCCAATTCAGAATTGCTTTAAATGTTCTACTTTCCTATTTCCTTATGGCATGTGAAGAAAAATACAAGAATTTGTTCTCTGTACTACAGTGCAACTTTAAGCAAATTGATTTTCGTTCGCAGATTTAAACATTCTTGAACAGGATTATGAACAACTTGCTTTTTTCACTGTTGGTTTTATACGTTGAATCCTTTTTCGGAAGATGTGTTTACTAACAAGACCAAACTGTTATATTTGTTAGTCATGAAAGTTAATGATATCTTTGATAATAAATTAAGGAAAAGCATATAAATATTCTCAGCCATTATTAATTGATTGTCAACTGCAGAGAATAAAACAGGCAAGAGACAGCATGCATCCTTCCGCTTGTTAGTTACATTCTCATACGGAGAAAGCATATTAAGTGAACATTATGATGACCACTTGGATTATTTGATTTCAAATTTCTAGAGATGAATTAAGTAAACTCATATATAATCATCGAAATGAAACATATATATATATATATATATAGATTTAAGAAAAGTAAATCATATTCCATTTGCCTTGTAAAGCATGGAAGTGTGATTTCCAAGCATTTATATTTACCAGAGTGAATCATAGATTCAATCCTATCTCAAATTGATAAATTTTTGTAATGACTTGATATATCACATCATCCATGATCGATTCAATAAAAACATAACATGTATGAGTGTGAATATAAATTAATTTTGTCATTGATAATAATAGGAAATATTAAAGATAAGAAATTACAGAGGCATTTTATTTTAAAAATAAAGTTATTAAAAACAATGATACATAACATTCTATTTGATTAAGTTGGTGCAATAATTGGATAGAGCATGGATAACCACTTGGTCCATCCAAAAATTTCTCTCTTAATTAACCTTTGGCTTTACATAAAGGACAATGCAAATTTGAATGGTGCCAACTTATTCAAATGGCATGTGAATAAGTGTTTGGAGAAGAAAAGGAAAAGCAAAATGCCAAAACAAAAAACCATATTTAGACTCACGAAGCTTTAACGTGTGATCTATATAAAATTACTGTTTGTAATCAAATATGCGTTAAAAAAAAAAAAGACTATTAACAAGGGGAGAATTTCATCTAAGGATCATCAAAATCAAATTAGGCCAAAAATAACATGAAATTTTTGCAGAATCTTGGGCCGAAATTGAAATAAAATTTTAAAACAAAATGACTAAAATATCCTTCTTCAATATATTGAAGCATAACAAAAGTAACACAAAGGAATTAACAAGTAAAATAAAAAATTTAACAAGTAATATTATAATTATTTAACAATAGAAATTCATGTTGCTATTTAAATCTGTTATTTGTTAAACCATTATTATAACTTCTAAAAACTAACTACAGTATTTGTTAAAAGCTTAATTAATTTTACTAGCTTGTTAATTTTCTTGTATTACTTATCACGTCCAGTATGCTACAACTACATGATTATTGATCCTTAAGAAAACTTGTTAACTCCTTAACATTATATGTTCATTCCCTTACATTACTTGCTAATTCCATAACTTCACTCGCAAATCTATGTAGGGATTTAAATCATACTTGTTAAATAGATAGCATAACTTGTAAAATGAACTATATTAATTACTTGTTAAAAGTTTTACTTTGTTTATTAATTCTTTTGTGTCACTTGTTATGCTGCAACATGTTGGAAGAAGGAAATTTTAGTCATTTTATTTTACAATTTTATTTCAGTTCAAACCTAACATCTTGCAATGAAATTTTAGGTTTTGTTCGTCTAATTTGAAAATATGTCACATTTGTGGTCCATAGATGAAATTCTCCCATTAACAAAATATGTGAGTGGTGACAAATAATGAGTGAAATGCTTCAAATCTTCATTTTCATGCTTTAAAGCTGTATGCATTTCTCCGAAAAGTCAACCACTTCAAATATGGAAAGAAACTGGAAATTTTGATTAATGGAGAATCGAATCAACCGGAAAGAGAGTCAATAATTAATATTTAGCACTATTTTGTGTCTAATTAACACTTTGTGGAGTTGAGAAAAATGCGATTCGATCTCTCTGGGAGATAAGATAAAGGAGTGAATACTATGCAGTCTCTCTCTCTCTCTATATATATAAAGCAACTCATAAGGCAATGAATGAGATAACATACTTTCTCATTTCTTTCACTTCTGACTTCTTTCATCAACTACATAGTAGCGATAGAGGTTTCCAAATCTCATCAAAGTCTTCCAATATTGTGGCTCTACAATATTGGTTGACTGGGATGAAGTTTGAGAAGCTTATGATCAAGTAATTATGTTGTTTCTGGTTCAGATGTGTGAGAGAGAGACAGAGATAGAGAGAGCCTATGTATTTATATTAATTATTGCTTCTTTTAAGTTTTCTACACGAAAGAAAGTCCATTTCAGTTCTTAATTACGATATCATGCATGTGTGTGTGTGTGTGGATGGACGCGTCAAAATACTCTGTAACCTCACCAATTGATTGTTATTATTATTGATAGAAATTAAATTACTCTTACTCATATCTTTATTTTTTTCCGTTCATTTAGAATGTCTCCCTATTTTTTTATTTGAAAAAAGTGTGATTGATCATATGATTCACTGTCCATTTGCAATATAAAGGCTCTGCAATCCAAATTGAATGGAAAGTCCAAATATAACTTGGTGATATATAGTTAATGTTCGAAATGGAAACACACTAAACTGAATGTTTATCAAAATTTCAGATCTTCAAAACTTTTTCACAGTAAATTTGATTCAAGAAAAATGACCAAAGATAAAAATCATGATTTTAAAAAATATATATCTCACCATTTTTTTAGAACTAATATGTATGTTTTAATTTGAAATGTTTTGAGTTGATACTACATATCTATATCAATGAGTTTAACATAAAGATTCTAACTTATAGTGATTATATCTATCAAATAAAAGGCTTTTAAAGTGTATGGTGTATCCAAGTTTCAAGTCTCCACATTCTCTTTAAACTCTCCTTGAATTATCCTTTTTTTCATCTTTATATTCTTCTATATTGAGTGAAGAATGCTAAAGGAATCTTCAAGTATATTTCTTTTTCTTGATCCTCACTTTTTCTTCATTTTAGGTGACCCTTTAAAGATAAGTCATGAATAAAGGAGTTAATCCAAATATCAATATACACTAGAGCAAATATATAAATTATTGTGTTATACATATATGAAAAGTCTTTTACTAATTTGTATATATCCAAGCTCTATAAAAATAGCATTTGAGCGCTATTGGATATATAAGCATCGGATCTAGTCTTTAAGAGAAAATATGAATTAATCAAGTATACAATATATTTAATGAGCATAAATATTCCAAGATATATGGAGTAATACAAGGGACAATTTTTTTAAAAACACTTTATTCTATAATCATAGTTAACTACTCAATTCGGCATCACCAATACTTAATCAAAAAACAAACTATAAAACACTTATTTTAATGTTTGTCATCATCAAAACTTGTATTAAATATGTCATAAGCTATTATGTCTAGGAGTTACAATACTCTTTCTGAAGTTTAATAATCCTTAATTTTGAATTGGTGATCTTGACTCGTTCAATCCCCATGAGTTTTTTTTTAATAATATTTAGATTTAGAAATGTATCGGTGTTCCCTATGAGCACAAGTAATATTCAAAAGAGTTACCATTGTTTTCCACCGTTGTTTTCCTTAATTTCTCGGAAAACTAAAGGAAAAATTTTATGCTAATAAGGAAAAATGCATTTTTATTCAACTTTTCTCTCCTCATTTTTACCATCTCCTTTCATTTCCAAACGGAGGGTCAATAAACGTTTACAAATGTATGTCGCGTTCATGAGATCATCCAAAGTGATGGTGAACATGGTCTCCTTCGCTATCTATAGTGCAATATAATATTTAGAGATTACTTGTTTTCAGCTAATTTTGTACAATGGCGAGAACGCGAGAGAGAAAAAAAAAATGGTCAGGGAAAATGTCGAAAGGGTTCGGCTACTGACAAGTGAGAGTTAGGCAAAGGATTTTTTTTCCCCCCATGTGTCAGACAATTGCAGGGAATGAATATCCAGTGCAATGAACAAGTGTTGGCGCCTAACTCAAATTATATTCAAAAAGAATATAATAAAATGTTTTGCTAGGAAAATATTAGAGTATTAAGAAAATATAAATATCTTTCTAATTATCTTAATTTACACAGGTATAAAATTGCCTTGCTTTTTTTTATAATACAATTATCTTATTTTAAAAATGTATAAAAATTGAAAATTCCTCACTAAATATATATGTTTTAAGAGAGGTATAAAAAATGTCTCACTATTTTCTTGCTTGATTATATATTTTTATAGATATATAAATTTTTCGTTAATCATTTTATTTCAGAGAGTTAAAGTTATGTGTAAAGGCTTACTCTCAATGAATGAATGAGAGGAGCATATCAATGATTATATATATATATATATATAGAAAAGTAGTTACAAAACACGCCAGGTCATACCCTAGAATGTGAAGAAAATGACAATAATAATAAGAAAATAATGATTCAATTTGTTACAAATAATTATGAAACTCTAGAACTATGGGGACTTAAGGGGTCCGGAGATATTGAGCTTAGAAGCATCTCTCTACATTTGGACTTCCTTTCTTGTTTGGGCTTATTTTCTTCCTTCCCCCTCAAATGAGAATTGGTGAGTCCGAGTTTGTCTCAAAGAGAAGCATAACGAGCAGATGCTAATGGCTTAGCAAGCATATCAGCAAGTTGATCAAAATGAATCAAAACTTGTTTTGAGAGAACCAAATCACGAACAAAATGTTTATTGATTTCAATATGTTTTGTCCTAGCATGAAACATAGGATTAGAGGCTAAAGCTAAAGCACTAATATTGTTACACCATATCACTGAAGCTTATTTGAAAATCAATCCCAATTCAGTCATTAAGGAAAAAAGCCATAACAACTCGGTTAAGGTATAAGCTAAAGCCTTGTATCTAGACTCAGCACTTGATCTAGCTACAGTAGCTTGCTTCTTGGAAGACCAAGAAACTAAAGTGTCACCACAGAAAACAAAATATCCTTCAATAAACCTATGATTGTCTAGTTAAGAGGCCCAGTCTGCATCTGAATAAGCAATGAAATCAAGATAATTTGATTTCTTAATCTGGAGACTCATGTTAACGGTGTTTTGCAAATACCACAACAAATGTTTAACAGCCTACCAATGATAAATTATAGGAGCAAACAAAATTTTAGCTCAACTTACTAATAACAAATGCAATATTTGGTCGAGTATTACTTAGATAATGCAAAGAGCCAACAATCTATTGATAAGCTGTACTATTCTCATCAATCAACACAAGACCATCATATTTAGAAAGAGTCTGTCCAATAGTCATTGGTGTCTTATAAGCAAAAAGATTGCCAAAATCTCACTTATCAAACAAATCACTAATGTATTTACCTCCCCTAAACAAATCACTAATGTATTTACCTCCCCTTCTCTTGTTTGGTAACATGGAGGGAGGGGTAGGCAATTTTTTAAAATTACCCCTCCACTCTAAAGACTCCCCCCAAAATTAGGGGGATCCCCCCTCCCCTCCCCTTCCCTCCAATCAAGCAAAGCTTTATTGTCAAGAAAATTCCAAGAAAGAAGAGTTGACCTTAAGCGATCAAATCACGCACTTAGAGCTTGCTTTAAACCATACAAAGTATTCCTTAAGCCAAAAACATGATGAGGGAGTTGTGGATCAATAAAACCTTCTAGCTACTCTATATAAACTATCCCCGTGAGAAGACCATTAAGAACTGCATTATTAATATCAAGTTGATGGATAGCCCAATTGCGAGAAGCAATAAGAGTAAGAACAACTCTAATAGTTGAAGGTTTGATAACAGGACTATAGGTCTCACCGTAATCTACACCTGGTTCTTGCAATAGCAACAAGATGTGCTTTATGTCATTCCACAAAATTATCTAGTTTAAATTTTATCTTGAACACCTATCTGCAGCCCACAACATTGTAAGATGGATGAAATAGAAGAAGATCCCAAGTCTAATTTTGCAGAAGAGCTGAGTATTCTACTACCACAACTTGCTTCCAGTAACCAAGCAATAAAGCCTGTGTAATAAACCAATGCTTCGACTACAAACAAAGAGGATTTTGTTGAACATACCTAACAAATGGAGTTTTAGGTTTAGAAATACCAGATTTAGCATGTATAATCATCAAGTAAGTTTTGCCAATAGGAACCAAGAAGTTAGAATCAGCAGAAGACTAGCTTAAAGAAGCATTGGACTCTGATGAAGGAATAAAATCAATGTTATGAGACTAGACATAGCATCAGGTAATGGACTTTCATTCGATGTTGGGCCCAAAGAAAATAGTGGCATAATGGACGTCATAGAAACACCTAGGTTTCTAAAAATGGGCTTGCGATCAGATAATTATGGAGCATTACTAGACTAACTTGCATCACACAACATCATCTAGTGAGTAAAAGAGGACACCATCATATTCAACCTGCAGAACAAAATTACTAGATATAGAAATACTAAAGCAAAGAGTAACATTTGGGAGCCATGTCTCAACAAAAGATGATGAGAATGAGGATTGGGAACAAACCCTATAAATGGAAAAGCATTCTTATTGAAGACAATATAATGAGAAATGTACATTCTCCTAAAGGAATTCATGTATTTATATCCTTTGTGTGATGGACTTAGTCCCATATATGTGCATAAATTACTATGAAACTCAAGTTTATGTCTGTTGTATGGTCTCAGACAAGGAAAATAAGCACAACCAAAAGTTTTAAAACTAGTATAAGTAGGTTTGGACCCAAAAACAACTTCAAAGAGTGAAACATTGTCTAAAATTGGTGTAGGTAGTCGATTAATGACATAGACAACATTCATATAATCATCCCACAAAAAATGCGAAGGCATAAGAGCCTGAGTTAACATGCTTAATCTAGCTTCAACTAGACGAAGATGCTTCGTCTCAATTCAACCATTATGTTCAGAAGTATGAGGACATGAATGACAAAAAAAAATACCAAATTCTTTAAGAATAGAAGTAAAACTACAATAATTGTTGCCCCAATCACTTTGTAAAACTTTGATCTTACGATCAAACTAATTCGCAACAAGTTTCTTGTATTGCAAAAATGCAAAAAGTGCCTTACTCTTAGCACACAAAGGAAAAAGCCGTGTAAACTTGTTGTAATCATTCACAAAAAGAAATGTAGTATTTAAAACTAGATTTTGATTATATTGGTCTTGGACCCTAGACATCTATGTGTATTAATTCCAACAATGCTTTAGCTTTAGAGTTTGACATGAGTAAGGGGAGTTTATGAGATTTTCTAAATTGACAAGCATTGCAAAAATCACGAGTAGTATTACTATCAACAGAGACATTACAATGTTTTAAAACTTTCTTAACAGTTTTACAAGAGGCATGAGTTAATCTCCTATGCCAAGTATCTAGCACCGCAAGATAAATAACTAGCTTTGTATTATTTAAAATATTGGAGAAACACTGACTCTGTATAGTCCATCTTGAAGAACTCTTCTAAGCAACACCTTTCCCATTGTCAGATCCTTCACAACATAGTAGGTAGACCAAAATTGAATTAGCATATCATTATCTATGACTAATTCAAAGATGCTCAATAAATTCTTCTTAATAGAAGGAACAACCAAAACATCTTTCAATAATAATTTTTCATTAGAGCCACATGGCAAATATCTTAACGTATGACCATACACATTCAACCTAGCACTATCTTCTACTGTTAGTCTACCTATAGGGACTTGAGAAGTACTAGTCTGATTACTAGTTTGATTGTTCACATGATTAAAAGCACCACTATCTAGGTACCATACTAGATCTTGTACTGTGTTAGAGGTTGCATGATAAGCAGTAGGAGACCCATTGGATTATGAACAAGGTATAAAATTTCTATCAAGTAATCCTTAACTTAATAATCTTTTACGTAGCTAAAAAATTGATTTATTACCATTATTCCAAAAACATGAGTAACCTCTATGATGGATGATTACCTTTACAAGACTGACTAGTAGAAATGTCAGATCAACAACTATGAGCAACAAAGGAATTACCTATAGAGGAAACACTATAAAGATGTTCTAAATAACACTCATAAGTTAAGAGAGAAGTATGAAGTTCAATCTAGTGGAGATTCTCTTTATCTAACAGATGCACAACAATTAGAGCATTGTCATTATCAAAACCAGCCAGAGTTTGCATGATAAATCTGTTGGTGTTATTGGATGACTAGTCAAAGCCATATTATCAGAAATCAACTTTATCTTAATTAAGTACTCTTCCATGCTCTATGATCCTTTTTGGGTTCTTTGAAACTCATTTTTCATTAAAATAATCTCAATTTACTATTTGCACAGGTCAGATTTGTAACAGCCACTACTACAGAATAAGCTTACAGGAGTGCTTTTTTTGGCCTTAGGGAATGCTTTTAAAGCGCTCCCCTATCAAGCACTCTAAAATGTACAAGAGCACTTAAAAAAGCACTCCTATATGTATACAATACAAGAGCACTTTCTAAAAAATGCTCTAGTATGTAAAGGCTAAAAATAAGTTGCCTAAGACATATAGGGAGCGCTCACTAGAAGAGCACTCCTATATGTCACCATACGGGAGCGCTCAGCTGAAGAGCACTCCTATAAGGTGACATATGGGAGCACTCAGTTAAAGAGCTCTCTCCTATGTCGACATACGAGAGTGCTAATCTTATGAGCGCTCTTATAGATTGTATTTATTTTTTAAAAAAATAGATTTTTTAAAATTTTTCTTTTTACATCTCTTTAACAATGACTAATCACAATATGAAAACTAATTCAAAAATAATATCAACATAAAAATTTATATATAAGGAAAGAACTTGAAACTAAAACAATAATTTCAAAAATATATATATGAAATTTATTCTCAAATATATATAAATATATCAATATATTACATTATAAATTAATTATTAAAAACCTTCACAGTGCAATCTTCATGGCAAAAAATGGCAATCTTCACAGCAATAACAGAGGTCTTCACGGCATCACTTCCTCTGGTGTACAGACAATAATGCAAATTTGGAATAAAGATGTAGATCTAGAACAATGACACAGGAGACTTCATAATGTGATGCAAAAACGCAGAGACGGCATGACTCAAAAATGGACGATGAATAGAGATGGCGATGACAACAACGCAAAAACAAAGACTATGCGATGCAGAAATGGATGATGAAGCAGCAAAATGACAAATAACAGCTCGGTATAGCAACGAACGGACTGCTACAGATGATAGACTCGGTAGACAACTCGATGGGAATGCACAACTGCAGTAAATGAGAGAGAGGAATGAAAGAAACTAAATGAAGAGAAAAAGAAAACTGATGGGGATGAATAAAGAAAACTAACTAGGTAGAATAAAAATAAAGAGCAGCTTTTCTAGAGCACTCAAGTCAGAGTGCTCTGAAAGACTGCTCTTTAAAAGCGCTAGACTATGAGCACTCCGGAAGACCCATTCTTCTAAAGCGCTCATTGTTGTGTGCTCCTTAATCACACTCTTTTGGAGAGCTCATAGTCAAGCACTTCGGAAAGGTGCCTATTTTGAAGTACTCATTGAAGAGCACTCTGAAAGATAGAGTCTTCCAGAAGTGCTCGTTTGATGAGTGCTTCAAAATGTGTGATATTCTGGAGCACTCGTGTGTGAATGCTCCTGAATATTTGAGCCTTCAGGAGCGCTCAAGTAAAGAGCGCTCCTGAAGATCTTTTTAAATTTTTTAAAACCTTTTAATAATACTAATTAGGAGCGCTATCTTATTGAGCGCACTCGAAGCTCTAACATACAAAAATGTTTATTTAAAAAAGCACTCTAGTAAATTCCGCATTCACTTTTTAGAGCGCTTTTTAAAGAAGTGCTCCTAAATACCCGCTCTTAAAGATACATTTTGTAGTAGTGAGCACATTAAAGTTGTGATGTCATATGATAGTAAAGAGGTTCTATCTTGGTTGTTAAGGAACCAAGAATCCAGCCATAAATGAGCTGGTCACTTGAATGCCAATCTTTAAATGATGGATTAACAACAATTGTATCACCTTGTGGTATGAACTCAAGAGCACTAGGCTTCATGCCAGTCATAAATGCCTTAAGTCAATGGCCTCATAGCACTGATAAAACAAAATTGTGCTAGAGAATATAGTTGGATTTGTCCAAGTTGACATATCTGGCTTGGTTAAGGCCATTCAATAGAGGAACTGTTTTCATCAGAACAATTGTATGAGTATCAGCCAATGGAATGTTCTGTGGGGGAGGAAGAGAAGTGGTGGCGACCTTGGAAGTTGTGGAAGAAGAGAATAGAGCAGTAATTAGTGGCGAGGCCACATATATTTGAGGAGGGGCATATGCACCCCCTCAACTTGAAAAAAATTATAAATAAGTAGTAGATATTTTTGTTATTTTACCTTCTCTAGTCACAAATTTTTGAACCCCTTGAAATCCATGCCTTTTTTTTCATAGATGTTTTAAGTTAAGTCCAGTTATGAATTCACTAATTCCAAAAATCTAATATAATTTTTAGAAAAGAATACACTTATTAATTCAAAAGTTTTTAAATCTCTGGTTAATTATTATATATTTTTATATATAAATAATATCATAAATTAGTGACTTATGTGGAAGGAAGTATTTTTAATAGCATTTGAAAATAAGTAGGGGATAATTATAAAATATATGATTATTTTAAGAAATATTAAATGATTCTTTTTGAATTATTATTTTTAAAATTAATCTACACCTCCTGATATAGAGTTTTGGCTCCGCCACTGGCAATAGTGAAAGAGGACGAGGTGGAAAAAGAGAGATGAAGTGGAGAAGTAGAGGTTGCAAGAATCCTAAAAGACGCCGTGGCCAGGAACGCAATTTATGCTTTGATACCAAGTCACAAATTATGTGTAAAGGCTCACTCTCAATGAATGAATAAGGGGAGCAGATCAACGATTATATATGCACAAAAAGTAGTTACATCACACACCGGGTCATACGCTATAGCGTGAAGAAAATGACAATAATAACAAGAAAATAATAATTCAATCTGTTACAAATAATTATAAAACTCTAGAACTTTGTGGACTTAACAGATCTGGAGATGTTGGGATTAGAAGCATCTCATCTGCGTTTGGACTTCCTTTATCGTTTGGGCTTGTTTTCTTCATAGAGAGGCATAAAAAGTACTCATTAAAATTTTTCACTATTATTCTTATTTTAAAGAAGAATAAATATTTTTCACTATTTTTCTTAATAATTATCTTATTTGATATAGGAATGTATAGCCACTTGTCATTTTCTTTGTTAATTATCTTGTTTTTAAAGAGGAATTGATAATCACTCACTATTTTCTCACTAATTATTTTGTTTTAAAAGGAATTAACAATTTTTTACTATTTTGCTCACTAACTATTCTTGTTTTAGAGAGGCGTTGACAATCTCTCCTTATTTTTTTCACTAATTATCTTATTTCAAAGAGGAATATATAGTCAATCGTTATTTTCCTCACTAATCATCTTGTTTTAAAAAGGAATTGACAGTCCTTCACTATTTTACTTATTAATTATCTTGTTTTATAGAGAAATTAATAGTCACTTGTAACCTTCCTTAACCTTCCTTACTAATTATCTTGTTCGAAAGAGGAATATACAATTCCTCATTATTTTCTTCTTTAGTTATCTTGTTTTAAAGAAGAATTGATAGTCTTTAGTTACTTTTCTTGTTAATTACAATTCCTCAATATTTTTCTTGTTAATTTTTTTTATAAAGTGATAAATATCCCTCACTATTTTCCTCACTAATTATATTATTTTAAAAAAAATTAATAGTTCCTCATTATTTTTGTTCATTAATTTTAAGCTAAACTACGAAATTAAACTTTCTCACTAATTTCTTTGCTTATTTGACATTTTAAAGAGGGATAGATGATACCTTATTAAATTCTTTTGCTAATTTGCATTTGTTTAATAGTATAATGAGCAAAACAACTTTTAATATACAGAAAGTAGATGCTAGTGTCTTGTATTAATGTATGTATTTTGAGACTATATGAAATACTGAGTCAACCTTTTGCAACATTTGAGGCCATAATACCAGTGTGCCTTCAGAGTATCAAGAAAAATATTAGCCTTTTATTACGGGTCTTCCAAATAACTCTGTTGGTTAAAATCTCAGCGATTTTAGCGTTTGTGCATAGATTATCTAATAAATATTAACATTTTTCTCTCCGTTAAAATCAAATTATACGGCTCCCCAAGTTGCTGAATTTTTTGTTCATGTTATCAAATTACTTGGGTACCCCTATTGGCAGCACCTAGACAATTTCTTCTCGTCATCCATTAACTTTACACAAAATGTAATAGTTGATCAAAAGATCTGAGGCTACCTGTCTAGTTATTGGTGTGCGTGGCCACAAAGAATGGGCATAATAGTTTGCTTCCCTGTACATGATATTCAAATAAACATTCCAATTCCTATATAAGATCATTCTAGCATGATCAATAATATCTCTAAAAGGGTGCTACAAACAGTCAATTATTATAAGATTAATAGCTTCAACACAGTAAGTAAAAACTTGAATATTCTTTAAACCTTTGTCCTATAAAATTTGAAGATCATAGCTAATCCCCATGAATTCGGAGATGGCTCACAAAAATTCTCCTAAATTGAAACCTATCACCCAATCTTCATCAGAGTCTCCAACAACTCCACCACATTTACCTATGCCCACTTCGGATGAGCCATCTACATCAAGTCTCACTGTTCCTTGGTCAGGTTTGCACCAAATTTCAAGCTGGATTCCTTCCGAAATTTTTCTTCATAGTGTGAGAAAGATATAAAATTTTAAAATTTTATTTATATTGCTTGGTTGATTTTCAATAAGTTTTCTTTCGAAATTGTACTGTCATCTACCTTTTCCCACGAAAATTTTACATGTCAATTTTTTTTTTTTTTCTCTCGGGTATGTTTTATCTATCTATGCTGACGATCAAGCTGCCCATAAAAAATTTACATGCACATTTCCCTTAGCACTTGTTTCATTCCAAGTAGGAGTATTGATTTCAAGGTATGCTAACTCATTGATCAATGGCTGTATACACTTGGTATCAAAGCCAACCAATTTTGGTTGCAACAAACTTGACTTGAAGCAGAATCTAATGGTGCATCACCCTCTATCACATCACACAATACAAAAAACTGAGATCAAAATTCCTTAGATTCAAATGGGGTAGATTCCAAATGCAGCCAAAGAACATAGCTAGTCTGTGAAGGAAAGGCAACCCAAGCTAAGACTTTGTGAAATCACAAAACAGAACAAGCTTTCCAGATAAATATGAAAAAAGGATGATAGCCAGACATGTGCAGTGAGGCAAATCTAGCATGCCGTTAAGAACCTGCTAATTTTACTACTTTAGAAAGGTGACCCAAGCACAGATTATGACGAAGCCTACAGACAACAGCAGCACTTGGATTCCTCTCTTTTGAAGCTACAAGCTGTGATAGAGGATATGAAACTTGGTTGGCTTCAGAATGATGAGTTGCGTGGGTCGAAAATCAACACTGTAGAGGGGTTTGAGAGGGGCAATATGGTGTGTTATCCTCTCCCAGGAGCAATGTCTCACTTCCTTAAGTGAAGGAAGGAACGCTGACCCCTACAATAGAAAGTCCAATAGAAAGCCAGGATACCAAATGACTTGAACTTCCCAGCTTCTCTCTCTTTCGTATCCATGTGTTCCTAATACTATATAAGGAAAAGAAAATAGCCAAATCATAACCAAATGCTTGAAATCTGAAATTAATTACTAATAAAAGTGAAACTTCCCTCTTATATACATAATACCTTATTAGTACAGAAGAACACAAATATCAGTAAATTTATTTTAATAAGGCTGTAGGACCAATGGGAGAAAAAACAAGGGAACAGAGAAATAAGGAGATGAAGAGAGAGGAGGAGGAAAACGAGGAAGGGAGACAAATAAAATAGAGATTTTTATTCCTCATTCTAGCGAAAAAGTTACGACCAAGCACATGCAGAACAATAAAGAAATGGTAAAAGGGAACATATAGAATTTAAATATATGGTTTACTTCATAATTTATATATGATTAACTGGGTCACCGTTGGCCATATCACTCTGAATTCTATTTTCACGTTCTTGATCCATTCACCCTTGGGAAAAGTTATGATCCTTGTCTTGCTTGCTAAACAAAATCACATGGTAGAACAAAGAGCATAAGACCGGTGGGATATTGCACATCCAAAAATGCAACAGAGAACTGGAAAATTTCCCCAGTCAACCAGCATCAATTACTCCTGAGGCTCTCATAATCAAATGACCATATTAATTTAGATTTTTATATCGGCTATAAAGCTACAGATTTAGCACATAGCCCTGAAAATGTCTGGACGCAACTTGCAATGTACAACATTGTATTTACCATCACAAGGGGCTAACAACCCAGCCAGTGATAGGATTTTGCCTGCGAACTCTAAACTTCCTGTGTCCACCACTTTGCAACCGCTCAAGCACTGCATAAGTAATTAAATCTGGGCTCAACCCTTGCTGCTTAAGTTTTGCATAAAGTTCCACTGCTTCAGCAGTTCTCCCACACCTTTCAAGACAGTCAAGTAAGATATTATATGTGACTATGTTAGGAGAGCATCCTTTAGCAAGCATTTCATCAAACAATCTACAAGCCATCTCAACTTTATCTGTCTTGCCAAAGCACTCAATAAGTGTGCTATAAGTGACAACATCAGGATCTAACCCTTTCTCTTCCATCTCTCTAAACCTCATATGAGCTTCATCAAGATCCCCATTTTTTCCTAGGCAATTAATCAAGCAGTTATAAGAGATAACATCAGGTTTACAATTGCTAACCTCCAATTCTTCAAAAATTTTAATAGCATCATTAACTCTTCCAGCCCTTCCAAAGCTGGCAATCAGAATATTGTAGGTAAATATGTCTGGCAGAGGACCATCTTGTTTCATCTTTTCAAAAAGATCATGAATGTGAGAGATTTGCTTCGATTTTCCCAGAGCTGTGAATACTGTGTTGTACATGATTGTATCAGTGATTATACCCTTTTCATGAATTTTACTTAGAAGCTCCATAGCCTCAGTTGTTTTACCAGAGCAGCATAGACTCTCCAACATGGCCATACAAGCACCCTTGTCACCGTCATTAAAATAGCTCCACATATTGCAAAATAGCCTGTGAGCTTCACTTAAATGGCCTAATTTACATAGAGTACTTACAAGATATGCATATATTTTCTTATTCATGTATTTCTTCGATAACTTCAAAACAGTATCAAGTTTACTAAGTTGCCCTTCAGCAATTAGAACATTCAAAAGTACACTGAATGTAAACTCATTGGGCTGACAATTATTTTCCACCATTTTTGAGAAGAGTTGGATGGTCCTGTCAACCATCCGGGCCTTAGCAAGTGCCTGAATCATAGTGTTATAAACAATCAAATGAAGTGCGCAGCCCTTATTTAACATTTCCTCAAAAAAGGCAATTGACTCATTAGTTTTACCAATTTTGCCAGTCATTCTTATCATAATGGTGTACGTGAAGATATCAGGCTCGCAGTGCTTCCGTTTCATGTCTT
Source organism: Prosopis cineraria (assembly GCF_029017545.1). Lineage (NCBI taxonomy): Eukaryota > Viridiplantae > Streptophyta > Magnoliopsida > Fabales > Fabaceae > Prosopis > Prosopis cineraria. Next base: position 4,907,753 of record NW_026555334.1, on the reverse strand, counting down.
CAAATATCTTATATGCTTGGTCGACCTGCAAAAGAATTGCATATGAAAGAATCAGGATTAATGTAATGTGTATATTGAAAATATCTTTAATACCTGTAGAACTGAATTGCTTGTTCATCAATTTAGTCAAGCAAATATTTGACAACCTTGAAGCCACTAAGAGATGAAATAGCCATATGACTTTCAGACTAGTGAGAGGAGCAAAAAATTAAACATTCCATCACAAAACTATGCAAATGAATGTGTGAGCATGGTATACTGTACAATCTGAAATCTTGCTAAAATCAGATAATGCGATACACATACCTTCTCATCCTTGGCTAAAGCATCCAAAAGCATGTTATAAGCAAAATTGTCCAACTTGTAACCACGTCGTTGCATGTCCATATATATATCCAAAGCCTTGCCTGAATCATATGACCTCAAATATGCCTGAACCAAACATTTGTAAGTGTAGGCATTCAACCTCAAATCCCATTTCTTCACCAAGCCAAGACACCTCTCCAGGTCCTCACCAATTCCAAAGAACCCAATCAAGATATTGATCGTAGAGATGGAACCACGTACTCCATGCTGGAGCATGTCATCAATGATTGAACGGGCCTGATCAAAACGGTGAGGTGAGGTTGACTTTGAGAGGATGAGCAAGATACGGTTGTAGGTGAAGGACTCATGTCGGAAATTTGGGTAAAGGGAAGAGCAAAATTGGAAAAACCTCAAGGCAAGTGAAGGCGTTTTCAAGGCTTTGAGGATTTCAGATGCTTCTAAAGGGGTGAGGGTCATAGAGAGTGATTGTAGGTACTCAGAGAGATCTGAAAAAGGGTCATCAAATGATGGAGTTGTGGACGTGGACTGTGGGAGTTGATGGAGAAGGATTTTTGTTACCTTACAGATTAGGTCATAGCGAGGAAGTAGGTACCCTCTACTGTCAATGGGATGTGGTGGTGGCACAGTAATCTCAGCGGCAAGAGACCTGCCTGTAGAAGATGTGGAAGTGATCTTTGCTGTGTACCTAGTGGCAAAGTGGCGGCGCTTGATGCGTATCACTAGATGGAGATGAGCACATAGGGTATAGTGTTGATGAAGCATAATGTCAAAATGGATCTATACTTGGGATGCAGTCATCTAGCTAAAAACTAATCCATTATTCTTCAAGTCACAACCCTGATGAAATGGGAGGAAAGGTAATCAATCATCATTAATCAATAATGGAATGGAGAAAAATATTGTTTTAAATAAAAATATTAAAAAATAATTATTCTTATAAGCATGAATAGTCTAAGCAATCACTAAAATAAAATCCAAGAGTGCAATGTCCCATATCGCCTTGTTAATTTCAGATTTCTAAGAGGAATCAATGCCTTGATGGGTTGGTACAATTGAGTTAACCCCCACAACTACCGCAAGACAAGACCTGAGAATTCCATTAAGCAATTATTTATTTATGTTTGACAGAGCTTACATATTATGATGAACCCAGAGAAATGAATTCAGAAATAGTATATTTAAAGATATCTTGTCCTTGACATTTGAGATAAGCTTGAGGCTAATGGTTTTATATAAATTTTGTACCACCTTACAAGCAGTTGAAAATTTTGATAAACTTGATCATCAACTATATAACAAATTAAGCTCAAAGAACAAGTATACAACTTTAACTTCATTCTAAACAGCTGCTATTAGCAGATGCCTGGCTACAAAGACTTGACGGACCTGTTTGTTCGGTGAAATTTAAGCATGAGAAATATAAACCAGCCTCCTTTCCACCTGCTCACACGCTTGATTGCACAAAGGGAGAGAACAGTGCAGCAGCAAGGGAGGAAGGCTTCCCCAAAACAAAGGAGAGATGTTTCCTACCCGGGGTTGGAGAAAGCTAGGTGCAAGAAGCGCGAGGGAGATAAATTTACTAGAGGCAGTAATTCGGCGAAGCCCGAATTTGGTTTTTTTTTTTTTTTTTTTTGGGAAAAAATAAAGTAGTCAATCAGAAAGAGCAGAGAGCATTATCTAACCAACTAACCCTCGCTCTCAGACGGTCTCAATTCAGCTTCCTCCCTTCTTCAGCAACCACAAGCACGTCGCACACGGTCTCTCTCTCTCTCTCTCTCTCTCACATCCATCATCTCCTTTCGTTCTTCTTCAAGCTCGGCAAGCGACGACCTTCAAGCTCGACAAGGGTGAACTTCGAGCTCGGCAAACCCACGAGCTCACGCTTCGAATCGTTCAGTGATTTAGTCCATCAATCTTTGTCCGCCTTCGTTCTTCTTCTTCTTCGCTTGTCCAGCGCCAGCTGCCAGCTTCATTCAAGCTTCAGATCTGATCTATTCCTTTCTTTCATTGGCTTCGGCTTGTTTGTCTAAGATAGTCAGATCACACTAGCCCCCTTGCCTCTGGTTCGGCATTAGACCAGTCATTGCATGGCCGCGCGAGTTGGCATCACCCCTTCTTCAATCTCCACCCTGAGTCAGATCGTAACAGCATATGGTCATTCCTCTCTGCCTTTGTTTTTTATTTAAAAAAAATTAATTTTTTAATCTTTTAATTTTTAATTCACTTATAACTCAATCTCTTACCTATAACTCACTATAATTCAATCTCTCAACTATAACTCGCTTATGATTCAGTCTCTTAACTTTTAAATCACTTATAAATTAATTCCTAAACTTTTATTAATTTTTTTTATATTAGGTTATATCTCACGTCAATGAACAAAAGGATGGTATTTTAGAATAATATATGAACTTTTTTATCCCTCTTATTTGATAAAAAAATTTAAAAAAAATTAAAAAATAAGGACTGAATTTAAGTGAATTAAAAGTTGAGAGATTGAGTTGCAACGAGTTATAATTGAGGGGCTGAGTTACAAGTGAGTTAAAAATTAAAGGATTAAAAAATTAAATTTTCTTTATTTAAATTTTTGCTTTGATTTTATACGAAGTTGAAAATAAAATCAAGAAATTAGCTTCTCTTTATTTTCTCTTTTTTTTATTTTCTCTACACTTTTCATCTCAATTATTAAATTTATTTTTTAATAGTTGAGATTTAATATTTATAAAATAATAATAATAATAATAATAATAATAATAATAATAATTTTATAAAACATTAAAATTCAACTATTAAAAAATAAATTTAATGATTGAGATAAAAAATAAAAAGAAATGGAGAGGGAGAAAAATAAAGAAAAGCTGGCCCCATGAAATCAGGTGCTGAAATATTTTCTAGTTTTTGCTCCTTGTTTAGCGGGGAAATTATCAATTGTTAAGTTAAAAATAATAATTTTTTTTAAAAAAAAAAAAAAAGCTTCAAGCTTTGGCTATGAATAAATCAAAGCTTAACAGTGTTAATAATGGAGCATGATCATATAAAAAAAAATTTTTATAAACTTATATAATTTAAATTTTAAATATGGCTCAACTACATTCAACCTATCTAAATTATTGACTTTAGAATTTACAAGACTACCCATGAAAAGGAAAAACATGAAGATAAAGAGGAATTTGCATGGAATGAAAGTTTAAATCCCTATTAAAAAGAGTATTTATATCTTAAACAGGATTACCAATAGAAAAATACAAGAAGAAGACTTTGCCAGGGATTTTCCAAAGTAGAACTGAATGAAAGTTTATTTGCATATACTGAACATTAATACTCTCAGCATTTTTATATATTAAAAAATTATTTGCAAAGAAAAAGCATAGCAGATTGTGGAGTTTTACAGAGCAAATAGTCGGCTCTAGCTCAAACAAAAAACTTTGCTGTTCACGAATGTAATAGCCAAAGAGAACAATAATAATCACTTCATTGAAAGGTTGGATGAAAGAACAGATTTAGATATCTGGAATCCAAACCTTGAGACATATAAATTCTGCCTTCCAACACACACAAACTCATCAGTTTTCTATCGCCTCAGTCACCGTTGTCACCTTCAGCGCCGATTCCCCCTCCTCCGCCGCAAGTCCCAACTGACGGCGACGTTGATGAAACAAACTCCCTCATCCCTGGCTTTCACTTGTCACTCCCGCTACTCATAAATCAGCTATCTGTGTCCTGTGGGAGAGACATGCTGAAACAACCATTAATATTAACTCTACAAGATTAAGAGGGTGTTTCCAATATCCCGAGAAGTCCTTTTAGAATTTGTTTGGCAAGAAAATGAAAATTATTTTAGAAATCCATCCGAAACACCTGAAATAGAAAAAGAAAATTTGGCAAACACAAAAGGGATTTATTTTTACTGCTTTCAAAATTGTTTGGCAAATGTACTTTTTAACTTTTGGAAATCACACACACGGAGAAGCTATTTATTGACTCCGAATTTACCGCCCTCATCTCTATCTCCCTCCTCCTGGGTAAAACATCTTCTTCGTTATGTAGAGAGTCCTAATTTAATTTCCTTCACATTTACTGATGAATTATAAATAAGGGTACTAGTTTGATAGCCATCAATTTCACTATTTTTTGTAGAAGAACACAGAATGTTTGTCCCCTGAGGAAATAAATGCTATACTCCTCCCAAAATTATAAGCATTTTCTCCTATCTAATCATGGATCAAAATATAATCATCTTAATATTTGAAAGAAAATGAAGTCATATTCATTATGTTACTATGATCTTACTTGATTCAGAGGAACAAAAACATGAATGATTTTGTTGGAATGAGTGGAATAGAGGAACTAAATTGGAGAAAATCACTATATGGAGGGAGAGCGAGTGGGAGAGATGACTAAGAGAAACACAAAAAAAAAAAAAAAAAATTCAAGTAATCTATTAATCATGTAATCAACACAAAACAGGGAGAGTGAATGGGAGGGAGAGCGAACCAGGTGAAGACGACAGAGAAACGATGGAGAGATAGGCGACGGACAGCGAAACACACCCACAACAACAACACGACGGACTGTGGAGCACGAGGTCACGCCGACGGAGATGGACTAAAATTGAACGAATTTGGGGCATCCGAGGCTAGATTTTTTGGTAAGAAGTGAAGGAGAAGGATTTTATTTTAAAAACAAAAAAAAAACATGTGATTTTTCCCAGGTTTGGAGGTAGAGAAAATTAGGGAAAAAAAATCTTACAAATATAAAAGAAATTTATTATTTTTGAAAACTTCTCTCTTATTCTGGTTTTCTCTTCTTCCAGTTTTCACTTTACTTTTCTATTCATCCAAACCAAACCTAAAGCATTAAAAGGCAACAAAAGTAAAGATCTTTATTATAACACCTTGTAGAGATTTAATAAAAAATCAAAACTAAATAAATTTGAAAACACATCTCAGCCAGACGAACACTGAATTGTATTATAGGATTGAACACTAAAATAATAAGTTTTTTATTCAAAGTTTTATCCTATATTTTCAAGTCCTATAATTACTTACCAATATTGGATCAATACTTCGCGAGTCTTTTGGAGAGTTTAACAAGTAATCTTATTTATTTAGCCCATCATGTTACTGATAAAATAAGGCCCATTAGGGATTTAACATTTGAAGTTAGAGATTTTAATATGTTAGGAATTTTAAAAACAAAAGTGATTTATAAAATAAGTTTTCCACCAAAACTTTTCTCCTCACATTTTTTAGTACTTACATGTAATTACTTATCAATATAGGCTAAATAATTAACAAGTCTTATTATGAATTTAACAAATAATGGTATGGATTTAACATGTCATGTTAGTGATGAAACAAGACTAGTTGGGAATTTAACAATTAAATTTAGGAATTAACAAGTAATGTTAGGAATTTTACATGCACGGTTGAATGTTGAAACACGTTTTCCTCCAATGGTTTCCTCTTGACATTTTCCAAATCCTATAATTAATTACCAACACAAGTTAATTTAATTGGCAAGTCATGTTCTAAAATTTAGACATGATGCTAAGAATTTAACAAGCTGTAGTTACAAAACTATCAACTCTAATATCAATAACAGCTATGTGAACTATATTTTGGACCGTTTATCAAAAAGTGTTCAGTTGTGATAACTGATCATAATTATTAATATTTTAACAAGTAATATATGATAAATAACAACTTAACATTGATTCAAATTAAAGACAAAATACATAACTATATATAATTTGATAGTGAAAAGTTTTATTTCATTTCCTTTATTTTGTACACAGATAAGCCTAGATATCTTGCGGCTTGACCAAAAATTCATTTTGAGACAATATTTAACTATATTTACATCTATCAAGTGTAAATCAACTACAAATCCATAGTTCAATAACATGTGCATTTCTACTATGGTTACATGAGTAATTAAAAACACAACTAATGTAGGTTAATAAAATAACATGTGGAATTATGGAAAAATGACAAGTCCATTCTTGTACATTTCTAGAATACCAAAATGACAAGATTCATAACTGATAAGGGTATTGCTGACAAGTCTCATTTAAGCAATTAGCAAGCCATGTTAGTGAATTAACAAGCACGTGCAAGAAAATTCACAAGCTATGATATGGACAATGGAATGAAATCTACATTTTTAATATCAAAACTTGATATAAGAGACAATAGATGTAAGTCAATAAGACCAATTCGAGTGGAAATGACAACTTCACATTAATTAAAAGACAAATACATTAACATACTTGACAAATAATTTCATCATGGTACTTGATATAGTATATGAACAAGTATTCTCATGAAAATTTTCATCCATTTAAACTTAGATTACATATCCCTATGTACATATATTCACATCCATTCACTTTCATATATGACATTTCATTCTGGCATTTGTTACATCCATCAAATACAGTACTAATAAAATTTTATAGACATTTAGATCAGACTACATAATTGATATAGACACAATAAGATTGTAACCCATTCCAAAAAGATTCATAGTCTCTAGAAAAGTTGTGCTTGATAAGCGAATGTTGATGTTCCTTCAATTCACCACAATGAAGGTGGGGGGTCTTGGGCTTAGTAAAACTTTTTTATTTTAGTGCTCAACCCTATTTGTAAAATCCCTAACATGAATTGTTAAATGTGTAATTTATCTTATTAAATTCATAACATCACTGGGGAATTATT